>NC_134825.1:103115957-103233238 GCF_004210375.1 Tachypleus tridentatus | reverse complement strand
AGACTGGTAAAGTGATAAAGTGTGCTTTTCTTAGTGATGTTTAATATACTTATATATAATTACTTTCTAATGTTATTTTATTACATTCTGTACAAACAGAAAAGTTAATTAAAAATTTAGATAACATGCATAATGTGACATAAATTAATTTTTTAAAGAAATAAGTTCTATTTTGATAAATGTGCATAATTTGGATTCATTCACCAATAAAATGTATTTGTTTTTCAAGGTGTATAAATTATTCTGATAAACTTTGTATGACTGTAACAATATTTATCTGGCACTAAAATAAATAGGGATAAAAACTTTTACAGTCAGATTCTGGTTAAATTTTGTTATTTTAAATGATGAACAAAATAACCTATGTCCATTTGGAATTGCCAAAATTAGAAACAGGTAAAACTTACCCAATTCAGTAAGGAAGGTGGCTATTCTTCTATAAATCTAGAAAAGGTTAACAGTTAGTCAGTTGTTTCAGAAAGAACATCTACACTAGCCATCCCTAACTTTAAACTGATAAGACTATGAAATGGCACCTATTCCCAATTCTTGGGTTACTCTAATCAAATAGCAAGATTTGACAATCACTTTTACAACATTCCCATAATCCCAAGGTTGAAGGACATTTTTGCTGCAACAGGACTAGATCCATAAACCCCCAGGTTCAGAGTTCAGCACACTGACCACTAGACCTAAGATACAAATAATGAAACACCACCAAAATGTGTCAGATATCAGTGTCATATGAATATGGTAATTTTATCCCTGGTTCAGTGTTCATTTTCTTTTGAATTTTTTACTGTGGCTTGTAATTTTTGGTGTTTAAATCAAGTTTTTCTAATCCAAACTCACATACATGCTTAGCCCAAAGGTAAAAGAACAAATACATAATTAACATACACTAATTTATGTGCCTGGTATTTGACCATTCAAAGATGATGGGTGTGATTACAAAAAAATTGAAAAGTTATTTGGTTTGGTTTGTTCTGAAGTTTGCACAAAACTACACAAAGGCTATCTGCACTAGAGGTCCTTAATTTAGCAGTGTAAGCCTAGAGGGAAGGCAGTTAGTCATCACCATCCACAGCCACACCTGAGGCTACTCTTTTACCAATGAATAGTGGGATTGACTGTCATATAATGCTCCCATGGCTAAAATGGCCAAAACTGAGAAGTACTACTGAAGATCTTACAAAACAAATATATAGTAGTGTTACTTGCATCTGAACTTAAATACTGAGGTTCTGTCATTATATTTAATAATTTAAATAGCATGCAAAGTATAAAGATTTTCTTATGATTACTTTGGTAATCATAAAACCCTACATTATTTACAGCTAAACAGAAAACAAGAAACAACCTTAAAAAATTACACGTAAGTACATATAACATTTCCTTTGAGTCATTAAGAAATCAAAGTAAAAATAAATAAATAAACAACACAAATATGCTAACATACCACTATAAATATATATATATATACACACATACCACTATAAACAGGTAACTTGATACATATGTATAAATATATACACACACACACACATACTTATTTACACATACCACTATAAACAGGTATTTGATACACACACACACTTACATACACATACCACTATAAGCAGGTATTTGATCCATATCATCTTGAATAAAGCCATAAAAGTACATTTTACACAACTAGAAATATGTGAATTTCATATCCCTAACTTTTCTTATCTTAGTGACCTATCAGGTTAAAGGTCATGATGCACACAAGGTTCAACAGTGCAGCTGTGACTGAGGTAGTGAGAGATACCATGCTGGTAAGTGTCTGATTGCCACTCAATGTGAAGCACAGAACAGTTTGAATGGATATTCTGTAAAAAATCACACCAACCACAGCAACAACAGCTACTGTAACCTAAAGAACAAAACATAATTTGTTAAGCCAGTAGAAAAAGAGTACTGTAACCTGAAGAATAAAAACATATGTTAGGTCTGTAAAAAGAGAGCTACTGTAACATGAAGAATAAAAACAAATGCTAGGTCTGTACAGAAAGAGTTACTGTAATCTGAAGAATGAAGAAAAAACAAATGTTAGGTCTGTACAGAAAGAGTTACTGTAATCTGAAGAATAAAAACAAATGTTAGGTCTGTACAGAAAGAGTTACTGTAATCTGAAGAATAAAAACATATGTTAGGTCTGTACAGAAAGAGCTACTGTAACCTGAAGAATAAAAACATAATCCTCTTAAGTCTATAAAGAATCACTGCATCAAGAGCTACTGTAACAGAGAATATATAAGTAAATTTAAAATAGTTTTAAGGAACATAAAAAAAACACTTTGCTGTAGCAAACTATAACTGGAGTCTGACAGTTAAAGTCCAGATTTCTTCACACAGTTGGAAGTTGTTTTTCCTTTTACAGAGTAGTTCACTAAGTCTTTACCTAGGTTTTCTAGGCAGCAAATTGTTCAGTGGGATATGATAAAACAAGAACCATGAAACCTGAAACTGATCAAACAACTCTAAAGTTATGCTTTTTTCTGACATCTTAACCCATTTTATCAATTTTGGGACCTGTACAAAATATCTTTGTACCAGATACCATGATAATTGGTCAAAATACAGCTGAGTAAATGATCAACAAATATCTCTAAATTATGCTTTTTTTTGCATCTCTTACTGTCCCCCCCCCCAAAAAAAAAAAAGATTTGAAATGGGCAAATCTAGCTATTTTTGTTTGTCATTGTATTAATTAAGCTCATGAATACTTACATTTGTGCCAGTTGTCTTCCAGACTGCTGTAAATATAACCACACAAGAGCCCAAAATATATATTTTTGGGTTGTTTGACATCTGACCCTTAAAAAAGCATAAATAAAAAAAAATAAAAATACTGACTGGACATATTGGACCAAAGCATGACCCTACCAAGTTTCAAGATAATCTGCCAAGATATGTTGGTATGGCAGTCAACTGAAAAGGGTTTGGAAGAAGATGAAACAACAGAAAAACTATATCTCTCTCATGATGATGAGGAACCCATATGAAGTAAAACTGCATCTCAAGATGGCTGGTATGGGTATTAAAACTCTTTTTTGGTATCCTGAAGGCCTAAGAGACCTATGAAAGTGGAAACATTGTTTTCTAATTTATTTTAATAAAAGTTTTAATACTCATACCAGCCATCTTGAAATACAGTACACCTCTCTGTGGAGACAAAATTATGAGAAATAACTCTCTCGAATGATATATTGCAGAAAATTGGAAACTGGATTCACTGAAAATAATAAAACATCCTTCCAAGTTTACAAAGTACATCTTTTAAAAACAATTTTATTTTAAACATAGAACCAGAAATCAATGACCATGAAGTTATAAAAATCATCTTAATTTAAGAATGCAGCCTCACTCTAAAACATTACCACCTGTGGTACTAGGATGTCTCTATTAAGCCTTTTAGTAATCTCTAATCATTTGGGGGAAAAAAAAAACTTTAAAAGTAGACTAATTTTTGAAATGCCACTGAAAACCTTTCTTGTAATTAGATTGGACCACCAAAAGATTGACAACAAGCAAAGTACATGATTTCATGATTGTTGAGACAAAATTAAAATTTGTCAACTTTATCGTATTATTTTTTTAAATTTTCAAATGAAGTATTTTTAATTTTAACATGAAAAATCACTTTGCAATCAGAACAGTCAACACTCTGACAACATATAATTAAAATATTTTTATGATTACTGTCAAAGTTTGTGATGACACAACTAGTACCTTCAGAACCACAGTAGGTATACTGCCATGGTTAAAAGTTCATGTTAAATACACAAGCCCATTGTGATAAAGTTAATTTCCACGGTAAAAGCACACATTACCTCTAAAGTGTCAAAACTAGTCATATCCCAGTGGTGGGTAATTATTTCCAAATACTTTTTTTCACAATTCAAGAAATATTACAGCTGAAAGTAAATAAAAACAAAGTGACAAAGTTTATCATCAATAAAGACAGAAATTGCAACAGAATATAAATTACTCTTTAAACTGACATGACTTATAACAATTAATTCAATTATTTTTGTTCACCAAAGTGTTGGTAATAAAAATACTTTGTACAGCGTTTTCTTTTTTTCCTTGAATAGTCCCAAATTACAGACAAAGTAATAACATGCTTTTGGAATTATTTTGAAGTGCTTGATGCAAGATTTCAGTAACAGAAGTTTGAAGTTATGGAATTTTATAGCTCAATGAAAATAATACATTAGCAACACGAGAGAATTTTCTCCCTCCTATCATAACTTACTCTCCTTATATATAATTATTGTATTTGGAATGATCTCTTTCAAAACACAACCAGTATGAATAAAACTCCAACCGAGACTCTAAACATGGCATTCAAATATAAGATGTTTTTTTGATAATTTCAATCTTTAGGTAAAACTCGAAACTTTTACCAAGTGATTTTTTATATTAATTAAATAAATTCTGTCCAGGAAATTATTAACACTCAATTGATGCCATCAAGAGGTTGTTTTTTTATGTATTGCCGAAAATGAAGCCCAGTTGTTCATTAACCATTTCCGAGGAGCTTCGTCAACTGAAGAATCACATTTCCCCTAATAATACATCAAAGTAAATTATCAGCATAACTATTATTTTACTGATACAGGAAGTGAAATATCTCCAAGTATAATGACAACTGATAAAAATATGTTAAAGTGCACTTTACTGGAAAATAATATTAATTACAAACTACAGGAAAAACCCTATCACACAAATTCATCAGGTCATAAACCTGATATAATACACACTGGCTGTAGAAATAACCGTGAACAATACTTTTAACACATGAAAAATTGTACTTTCACAATACTTAATCAACATCACACTTGAAAAGAAGAATCGAATGAGTTAACTGACCTCATGTGAAGGAAAGGCAGCTTCATACACATTATCATTGATAAGCTTGGTTATTCCTGAAAATAGAGGAGAAAAACGCACAATAAACGCACAAGGCATGAAATATTTAAATATGAAAATATTTAATAAAACAATGTAAAGAGTGATTGCAATGACTTTTATTCATCGCTATATATCATATCATATATTGGAACCATGTATCAATGTGTGTACCCAAGCACACACGTCAAGTACTACAGGGTTGCCAGTGACTAAGTTTTTTTTTGTAATTTAGGAAGCCTATAACCATATTATTATTTACCAAATTTTCATTTTTTGATTTTGATGAAATAAGGTTTCATTTTACTGTTCTGTTGAACCACTGAAAACAGGATTCAAAATTAAACCTTACAGAAAAATAAAAGAAACTTATTGGATTGCTAATCTAAATACTGATCAACCTTTTGGACTAAATCTAGAACCTGGAATCGATGATCTTCATTCACTGGTTTCATCTTTGTCAAAAAAATTATTTTAATCCTTTGCTTATTTCTTCTTGTATCGCGAAAGCTGAATTTACTAAAACATACCATTTGTTTAAGATCATTTTTCATATAATTTTTTACAAACTGATTAGTATATCTTTTTCAACCTGTCTCCAGGTGTCACCTTTATTTTACTTAAATGCTTAAATACAGTTTTAAATACACACATATTCAGCCATTTCTAAAGTAAAATATTCCTAACACCTTTTCGCATACATTCTCACCATTGGCTATATTATACTAGAAATGAGACATTTACACCAGAACATAGAGAAATAGACATTTCTTGAAAAAACCAGATGACCTTCCTGATGTTACTAAACTAACTTTATATGTATATCACTCATTTGATTACACCACCATTTCCAATTTCCAACTGAAGAAAGGTCCACCTTTCAAAAGTGCTCAAATTATGGGGTTTTTATTCATTTCTATCAAGACATCTTGAACCTACATGTTTTTATGGCATCTTCAATGATCTGTATAGTATATTGTCCAAATAAAAAAGCACACACACTTCCAATACTTATATTGGGTTTTCTTGTCTAAGAGCAGACTTAACTGACTTATTTCCAAACTGTTCATTATCAAAAGACTATATGTATTGTATCACAACACATAATGTTATGTTTTTGCCTGTCACAATGCTAACTATATAGGACTGACCTAAACATTAGGCAAAGTTGCTTACTTTCTACATAAAATACAGAGTGGGCCATAACTGAAATTATTTGAATTAACTGTGCATTGGTTTCCATTTCTGTGTGATTGTATCAGGAATAACCAGGGTTACAGGGATTTTATTCACTTCTATTAAGACTTCTTGAACTTGTATGCTTTTCTAACATCATAATTATACTGTTCTCATAACTTCTTTAGTTTTCTACTGACGTAATGCTATTTTTTTATACATCAGTTAATGTATCAATATTACAACTTCCTAAGCTTTAGACAGAAGACATTGGTTCTATGTACAGGCAGTAAAACCATAAAATTAAAAGAAGAGTGTGGGAAAATGCCAAGTTGAAACTTTGAAAAAAAATAGAAAACCTGGAATTCAGAGAGGAAAAAACATGTTTGTTCATTATATTTCATATTTTTCAGTTTCTCATTTCACTGCACATTGGTAATTTTAGACTGCTTCATTTAAGGCTTTGGAAATTCACAGACAGATCTTTATGAGAAATATTTTAATAGAAATGTTGATTACTTGTGTACAATACAGTTATGGCTACTGAAAGATTGACAAATTTCAAAAATGAATGTGTCATAAATTTAGAATTATAGTAAAAATTAGAACTTACAGCTCCATATGAGCAGGTGTTTCCCTATTGGACTTACTCCATACACATAGGACATTAATATTATTAACAACTATTAATTTTTATATTTATGAATATTATTCAGCACTATAAAATTTTAGGACTAAAAATTAATCCAGTTGAAACTTATGAGATATTATCAAGTGTTAATAAGCAAAGGTAGCCAACCAATCAATCAGTACATTCTAATAATTGTAGGTTCTTGTTTTCTGTGTATTAACTTATGAATATTAAACACTTCTTGTCAGTTTGCTATATAAAATTAGATTCATTAACTGTTTACATCATGTGATAAATAACAGAACTTCTAGTACACACTAACAGTCTTATGTCAAACTACATTAAAAATACAAGTCTCTAAATTTAAATTGTAAAGCTTAATATGACAGAAAAGTTCAGGTGGATGTTCCATCTTGGGATTTTATATATACATGAGAAAATAAATCAGCAGCTGGTCAGTGCAAGGTCAAAACTAAAAATAATGGTGATAAGTATGAATCATTATAACCCAAAGAGTATTTTAAGACACAGATATTTAAATGTTAGCCCTAAAACACACACTGTGACTTTTAAGTAACAGATTTCTTAACATTATTTCTACTAAATATTTGAGGGCTATCTGTGCTAGATGTCCCTAATTTAAACTAGAGGGAAGGCAGCTAGTCATCACTGCCCACCACTAATTCTTGAGCTACTCTTTTACTGATGAATACTGGGATTGGCTGTTACACTATAATGCCCCCACAGCTGAAAGGCAAGCATGTTTGGTGTGACAGGAATTTAAATATGCAACCCTCAGACTGTGATTCAAGTGCCCTGTTCATCTGACCATGCTGGACTAACAGGGTTCGAAATTTTCTATTTAAAGCTGGACATGTTAATTAAAAAATCAAGTTTGACCAGCACTTTCCCATCTATCACTGGACATAGTGACCTGTGGTCATATTCCTAACATATCAGATAATGATGCACTACATTTATTAATAGATACAGATGTAGTGATATGACAATACTCTTTTCTTACTGGAAACCTGAACTGGGCCAGTAAAGGATATTATGAATTATGTTATTAATCTTATTCTGATGTAACATTATATGCACTATTATATAGATCTTACTTGTCAATCTAAAATCTTTAATATAGAAGCTGATGAACCATGCAGGCTTAGGAATAAAGACAAATCCTTTGTTACACCTAAAATCCTTTCTAACTAACTTTACAGAAGACAGCATTACACAACATCATAACTACCATCCAAGTTATTAATTTCTTGAAATAGATTATGATTTATTACTCTGTATTGTTTTTTTTTAAATCATAAAGGGCAAGTAATATTAAAAGTACCATTACCGACTGACTCATGTGTTCACTTATGAAAAACCAAAACTCATCATGAAGCAAAACATTAAACCACAATGTACATTCATGAACATCGCATTTAATGGGGAAAATGTGAGCATTCTAAAATTAGCCTAAATACTAGCTGGTCGAAAGTTTAAGACCATACTGAAACAAAGCGTTAATTGGAAAACACGTTACAAAATTTAGTCATTTGTGTTCAAGCATTAGCATTGTCAACATCTCTCACTGACATCTCCTGTGTTACATTGGGTAAAAACATGGTAAAGGCTAAAAAGTTGACGGAATTTGAATGCGGAAAAATTGTCGAGCTGCAAAAGCAAGATCTCTCTCAACGTGCCATCCCTAGTGAGATTTAGCAGAGTAAAACTGCTGTTGTAAATTCTTAGAAAACATTGGGGAATACAGAACGAGAATTTCAAGTGGTCGGACCAAGAAAATTTCACCGGTGTTGGGCAGGAGTATTCAACAGGTTGTCCGGCAAGACACCAGCCAACCGTCCAACCAGATTAAGGCCTTTACAGATGCAGAATGCAGCTCAAGAACATTAAGATGGCATTTACAAGAGAAAGGCTTTAAAAGCCATAAATGCCTAAAAAAGCCATGCCTCCTTCCACACCACAAAACATGTCGGTTAAACTTTGTTGAGAAGCACCAAACATGGGACGTAGAAAAGTGGATGAAGGTTTTGTTCTCTGATGAGAAAAAATTTAACCTGGATGGTCCAGATGGCTTCCAACATTACTGGTACAATAAGGATATCGCACCAGAAACACTTTCTACTTGACACAGTGGAGGAGGTTCCATCATGATCTGGGGTGCTTTATCCTTCCATGGAACAATGGAGCTTCAGATTATACAGGGGTATCAAACAGCAGCTGGCTACATTGGCATGTTGGAGAGAGCATCCTTATTAACTGAAAGCCCTTGCTTGTGTGGAAATGACTGGATCTTTCAGCAGGACAATGCTGCAATCCACAATGCCTGCAGGACAAAGGACTTTTTAATGGCGAATAATATAATTCTTTTGGACCATCCAGCGTATTTGCCCATAATGAACCTCATTGAATATGTTTGGGGATGGATGGAAAGGGAAGTCTATAGAAATGGACATCATTTCCAAGCAGTGCATTATCTTTGTGAAGCCATTTTCACCACTTGGAAAAACATTCCAGCCAGCCTTCTGCAAATGCTTATATCAACCATGCTAAAGCGAATGTTTGCAGTTATTCGCAATGATGGCCGTGCAACTCACTACTGAGACCTCTTGTTGGGCATTTCCTACCCTGTTTAGGACTTCTTTTTGGTATTGTCTCAAACTTTTGACCAGCTGGTATTTAGGCTAATTTCATAGTGTTCACATTTTCCCTATTAAATGCTGAAAAAGTTTTTTTATTTTTATTTTCCCTTTTATTATTTTCATCTTTTGAAGCTCTACGCAAATAAGTGGTTGAGTCTAACAATGCAAAATGCATATTTTTTCTTTATGTTTATATGTTTAATTCCATATATATGAATGTAGACTGTTACAAACTTTAAAAGCTATTTAAGTTAAATGATTGCTTTTTTCTGTTACAATCTGCAGTCATTTTAGAAGGAAAGAAAAAAATGATAAATCAGATTTGTATTTTTGTTGTGTGGCTTACAAGGTTTGTCAAAGTGGCTGAATTCACAGAGTTAGAAGTAAAGAAAATCAAACTCTAAAATTTTACTGAAAATAATATATTTGACATTGCCCTAGGAGATTCTAGACATTATACAAATGATACCTGAAGCTTTTCACAAAAAGAACAATATTTTGTTTTTCACATCCATTCATGAACAAATCTTCAGTATGTGTAGTAATATTTTTAAAAAATATTATTTTTTGTGTACAAAAGATTTGAGATGTTTACTGAAAGCTTGCAAAATTTTGTGAATATGTGCAAAACATATTAGAACTTACAGTATGGAAACTCTGGAGTTATTACTTTGTGATTGCAGTCACTTTTTCTTGAAGTACACTTATGAAATTTGTGAGTAGCTCATGTACATTATGTAGTTCATTAAAATAATGTGAGCTACATGTTTTCCAAGTGATTTACAACCTATTTGGAAGGCATATTAGTTAAACATAGTTCAGAGAGCAATAAAACTGTTACAAAAAAGATATTTACAATAAACAAATGTAGTTTCATGAACAATAAACAAATGTAGTTTCATGTAACAATCTGAAGTCATAATGGAAAAATAAAAATTTTGATTTATTTTAATGGATTGGTCATATTGACAAACCTCATACAGAGTTTGGGTAGAATAATACAAAATACAGTCTAGTTTTACTGACTAAAATCTTTCAAGTTTATTTACGATGTTGAAATTTAAATTTCAGATGATTTAAGTGTTTTTAATCAAAGTGAAAATCACTTTGCACCCACAGTAGTCAATTTTCTGATTCTACATATTCACAGACTCTTGCAGTGAAAGAGACTTCATTATAAATTATGTTTTTCTCAACAAATGATTTAATGAATATTCACAGTTGATGAGATTTTTATGAAGATACACAAAATGTATTAGAAATTATTGTGGTGAAACTATAAAGATAAATTTGGGGTCACAAACTTGGCTGATTCAAGCAAGACCATAGAGAAAAGAAATAATGGTCATGGTCTGACTCATTATCTGTTGGTTATGGGTTCAAATCCCTGTCCCCAAACATGTTCATACTTTTACCCATTGGGATGTTGTAACATTAAAATCCATTACACTCTTTGTTGATAAAAAGAGTAATTAAAGAGTGGGTAGTAGGTGGTACTAACTGGCTGTCTTCTCTTTGGTATGTCATTGCGAAAATAGGGATGGCTAATGCAGTTAGCCCTTAAGTTGCTTTGGCCAAAATACAAAACTAACCAAACATTAAAAAATATTAAAACACTATATGTACAAAATATCACCTGACCAAAAATCACAAAGATTTACAGCAAATAAAATCCAAAAAGCCTAAACATGTGTACTTACAAGTATTCCCTTGCTCTTCTGTATTCAATTGTAAAATGTTGCCTCTTTGATATTTTGGAGACAAAGAGGTTTGAAATTGTATGGCAAACACCACTTATACCTCTTTATAATTGTTTATCACCACACTTTGAATACTGAAATTCTGGTACCTAAAAGAAATACAATATTATATTTTTAAACTGGTGTATGATTTTAGAAATGCTGAACTACTCAGAAATACATGCAAAATGTGTAACAAATTTATCACAGCTGAAACTATTCTTCAAAAGAGAGAGAAAGAGAGAAACAAAGAAAAAATAATATCACAATAATTTATGTTTGAAGCAAGATATACCCAGTTTGTCATTGAGAAAATATCTCATTGTCTCTGGCTCTCTAATTAGCTAAGTTTATCAATTATCTGTAAGATCATAAAGGATGAATCACACTTTAATCAATCATTTGTATTCTAGACTTCCTTTTGGTTATAAATTTAATAAGGCTTAGCCTCAGAAAAATGAATTAGCAATTTGTAAATTTGAGCAAGTTGAAGGTGGATGTGGCAAGAGGTTCTTACATTTTCATTGGTTGCTCTGTAGTTCCATATGATTGAAGGATATAAGATAAAGATATAGAATATTAATGACATTTAACATAACATTTCATAGTTTAAGGGGAAAGTTCAAAAGAGGAAATAACTGAAGAACAAATATTCAAATTCTCACACTAAGGTAATTTAAAATTGTTTTAAATATTTTCTTGTATTATTAAGAACTTAAAATTTATATACTATTAAAATCTGCATTATCAGTTTTGGTTTGTTGCCACGTTTGTTTGTATATCATGGTAGTCATGTGGTTTAATTATATTTTGAATGTAACTTGCTAAAACATCATGACACGTCAGTTTAACCAGCCCGTGCGCTAAGAGTTCATACATCCCAAGTGTCTTTTTTGAATTGTGAAAGGTGTCAACCAATGTACTCATAAAGTACTCTGCCCTTAAATACAAAATGATTAATAAGCATACTGCAAGTGATTCCAGTTCCAGCAGTAAGCCAAAAAACTGCGAGAAAAGCCATTTCAGTAACAACAAAACTGGAAACCATCAAGAAGTTTGATGAAAGCCAGAGACTTGCAATAAATTCCAAAGCATTTAAGTTCTCACCATCAACTACAGTAACTATCAAGAAAGAAAAAATTATCCAAAGTGCTAAGTCTTCCACACCTGCATCTGTTAAGTTACTAAATCGGTACTGCCTTAAGATAATGGATAGCAAAGGCAACTTGACAGATTAAAAAAAAAAAAGCATAATTTACACAGCCTAAAGGCAGCAAGTGCTGACATGGAAGCAACATCAATGTGCCAACCAGTTTTAAAAGATATTACTGAACAAAGAGGATATATGACCCATCAACTTTCCAACATTTGAGACACTGATCTATATTGGAAGATGCCAGACAGAACAGGTTTGAACAACAAAAACAATTGTTGAGGATTGGTTTACAACTTTTTATGCCCTGCAGTAGAGAGATGTTTTTCTATGGAAAATGCTTCCTTTCCCTTAAAGAACTAGTGGTTGATGACAACTCACCAAATCACCCTAACAACCTAATTTACATATCAACAAACATTTCTGTGGAGTTTCTTACTCCAAACACCACTTGTTTGATCCAACCTATAAATCAACACGTCAGCCAAAAAATTGGCTGCTTATGAATAGAAAGATGTCTAAGAACCAGAACCACAATTGTTCTTAAAACAGAAAAAGCTGTCAAATTCACTTTTACTATTTTTTCAAACTGTGAAAATCCGGACTAAGAATGACCAAAATTGTGATTGAAGCCTTAATAATTGAACACAATGTTGAAAGTCCCCTAATCTTGTGTAAAGAACTTTATAGAGATAAAAAGTGAGCATGCTAGACAAACAACATTGACAGTATTCTTCAATCAGTCTACACCACTGCTTCCTAGCCATGATGATGTTGACATTCCCACTCGGTCCGGCATGGCCAGGTTGTTAAGGCACTCGACTTGTAATCCGAGGGTCGCGAGTTCAAATCCCCATCATTCCAAACATGCTCACTACTTCAGTGGTGGGAACATTATAATGTGACAGTCAATCCCATTATCCGTTCATAAAAAGAGTAGCCCAAGAGTTGGCAGTGGGTGGTGATGACTAGCTGCCTCTCCTCTTATCTTACACTACTAAACTAGGGACAGTTAGCCCTTGTGCAGCTTTGTGAAAAGTTCAAAAAAACCAAACCAAATAAAAACATTTGATAATAGTAACAATTACACCATTTTCTTTCAATTAAAATTTAAAAAGATATCATTCATAAATAATTTCAATATATTTTACAAACTACAGGATTTAATACTCAATGTAAGATCTTTCTATGATAATATTTTCCATTAACGTTATCACAGTTTTTAACAGACAAATTCTTACAAGCTATGTATTTTTACTTAACATGTACAGTTTGTCCAACATGTTTCTCACCAAATACAGGAAATAGCTATAGAAATTATTTCCACAAGTTTTAGATTTATATTTTTTCAAACTTTAATATTTTACACAATAAATCTAGGTAAGAAAGACTACAATAAATCTTTGCATATTAGTTGTGTTTGTGAAAGTAATAATCAGAGTTCTAAACACTATTAAACATATTAACCAGAATTCACTTTGGGAAAAGAAAAAAAAATATCAAAGCATATTAATCTATATTAATAAATAAAATTTTTGTCAAACAACATTACAAGATTTCACAGACAGAGCTCATATGCTCACTCTAATGTTTCCCCTATCACAAGGCGAACACCATATTTTTTCAACATTGTCAGAAATCCAATAGTTTTTTTTTGCCACCAATAACACGAATAACAGTTTTACAGAATAATAAAACTTTTTTTCACATCTTTCACACATCATGCAACAGATTTACTGTATTGCATTTGTTCTGATGCCTATGTTTGTTTCAATTTAAGTGTACATTGTTGGATGTGTATTGTGCAAGTCCCAGCTGTTTTCTAACTTTGTTGAAGGTTCGTGAGAGTAAGAATCAACAATATTTGTTTTACAAAAATGCTTACACATCTTTGAAACTGGTTTAACATTCAAGAATCTCTCCTTAAACCATATAAATTGATGCACCAAAAGTAAGAACAATTTTTTTTTATCACTACAATCAGTGTACTACAAGCCACAGAAGCAAAAATTGTGATTAATGCTTATTAATCAGAAAACTATAGAATTTGATCAGGAATGTTTATAGATATTGAACATCACAACCTGTTTAACTTCAGTGAATTGAGTTAAGGCATTAGTATATCTACAAGTACACAAAATATCTTTTGAGTGTATCAATCTTGTTGACAAGTGTCAAATTTAATACATATCAACATTTAATTAACATTTAAATTAAAATTTCCAGCTGTTTGAAATTGTAATACATAATGTACATTACATAAATCAATTGGAGACTGATTTGAGATAAATTATAATACATAACGATCAACAATATAATTTCTCTAAAATTAATTTTAAGGTAATAATGATTTACTGTGATAATGCAGCCATGATTAGCTTTACTTCTCTTTAATATCTTACCATATATAATTAAAGCATGTTCTTTGCATGGTGAATTATTACAGTATTAACAGTAATTTTGTCACAGTAAATGTATTTGCCATTAGTATTATATCTTGTTCTTAGTCATAATAATAATAATGATGTTAGCTTTCCAGCTACTTCTTACAGTTTGACTTTATTCATTACTTCCTATACTTACACATTACATCAATAAAGATATAATCAAACATACATGTGCAGCCACAGTGAAGTAATGTTCTTGTAATCAGAGTATTTTTATTTGAAACTATGTTCTGTAATAAAGAAATAGATGTTGCGTAAACTTTAGTTATTTTTCTAATTTATTGAATCTTGAATGCACAAAGTGGAGAATTGTTTTATGGATTTTTGTGGTACCAGTACTAGTGAGTTTGTTTTATGAATCTATTTTTATAATTACTTGCTTTGTCATTACATTTTAATTATAAAAATTAATTTACATTGCTAGATTATTATACGGAATTAAGTCTATCCTAAATCACCTAAGCTAATTATTATCATGAGGAATTGCAGCCAAGAATATCACTAACTGACAACAATACTCAACTGATGACAAAAAAAAAAAAAGATTACAAGCAAAAATGTAAAACCGTATATTTAATTAGCAATATTTATTACTGAGTTGATTTTCATCTGTTCCATGTGAACAGCTGCCCTGTATCAGACATTCAAATTAATTACATTATGGTCTTGACTTTGATGTAGCCTTCTGTTACAATATTGTATCACAACAATAGAATTTTTATCACACCAACTCCACATTGTACTGTTGACATCCTCCTTTCATCCCTTCCTTGTAAACAGTGATGATGTAACATTGAATAAGTTCCCACCAGTGGAATGTATTATGCTACATAGCAATTAGGGATGGTACAAGGAGAGACAGTGCTCTTTAGAATAATGTTGACTCTTTTTCTCATTATCATATATATATACCATATGTTTTAGCAAGAAAAAAACATGAAGTCAAGCTTATCATTTGATACATCACTTCTCAGCAAATTAGAACAGTTTACTGGAAATCAGCTCCCCTCATCAGTAACCCCAGAAAAGAGCAAAGTAGAAAACTAAACTCCTTGTAGTAGGGGACTACAATTTATATGATTGAATTTTCCTTTATTCACCACAGTACACCTACATTTGTAAACATATTTAAATAATATAAGTGGTATTTAGCACTAGTTGCTTCAGAATGAATGAAAGTCATTGCAGTACAAAAAATTAATGCTTAAGTGCAAATATAATGAGTTATCTCCTTTGTAATTTACATTTCAAATGAATGTTAAGTATCAGGTTCCACTTTGTAAAAGATGATATAAATAGGTTTCTGCTATAATTTAGAGAATGAAAAGAATGAGAGTTATTATCACTAATACAGATGGTTAATCACACTTTAAAAAAAAGATCTGCATGTTAATGATCTAGTATGATGTGACAGATTTGAGTTACAGCACTGTACGTAAAATGATTAACTTCTATACATTCGGTTTATGGCAAATCTATGGTCCTTTGACAATATTAAATGTCATGAATATACTTACAGAATAGACTTGAGAATGTTTGTCAAAGCCCTTTACGAAGAAGAATGTTTATACGGAATGTTTATAACAACAACACAGTTTAAATAATTTGACAGTGCAATGCAGCTGTGAAAGGATTTACTGAATACACTCGAGAAATACATCACAGTCCTCTGTGAGGAAAGATGTTTTTACAGAATATTTAGAAGAGCAAAATAATTTAAAACCATTTAAGAGCCATGAAAGAATTTGGAAGAATACATTCAAAAACAGTAACAAGCTTCAAAACCACATCCCAAACAAGTGCAGAGCAAACTTAAAAATTTGACTTAGGAAAATGTACCCTTCTACTCTAAAGATAATAAAGAAGGATATGAAGTTCAGGAAAGTTTAAAAGCATTCAGCCAAACCATGAAATCAATGTCTGATTACATGCAAACGATGCAGTAATGCTGGAATTAAAGGAATTCCATTCAATAACATTACCCATTATATCCTTTAATGCAGAACCAATAATCACCAGCCAATGTCCACAGGTTCATCTGTTATTAATAAAAGCTTTCTACTTGTCAAAAATAAATTATATACAAACAAACTTAGCACAGATATTACATTAAGAGTTTAAATCTCAAAACTATCCATATCTTACACCACAGCTTTATAGTGTATTACATAACTTAGGTGGCAAGTAGTAGTTGATTCAGCATTATAAAGATTCTATAAAGTGTTGTCATAACAGTAAAGAAAGAACTGACAACATTTAAATTATTTGAAACACTTCTCAAATATATTAATATAAATATATTTATTTTATATTATAGATTCCAAATTAAAGTATGTTAAAACACGATTTTAAAACCATCTTTTGTGTGAAACATTTCTGTGCCAACACAAATATTTTTTCAACAGAATGATTTATCAACTAGAATGGATGTGATGGTAGACAAAAAAAACCTATCCACATATGTAATATTTCTTTTCTACAAAATGAAACATTTAAGACATAAGTGATTTCAGCAACCTTGACATGTTACTTTAAAATTACATCTTCAGACATGACTGTAAATGCTCAGAATTTATTTGCATTTTACTTTACTAGTTCCAAAAATGAGAAAATTGAAAGCTGATCTCTTATTAACACCCTAAGCAGCCTTTCAGTGCAATCACAAGATCAAATTAAAGAATTACTTCAAGTGGTGCATTCATAACATGTAGTGTAACACAGCTGTTGAACATCATTTAAGAAAGAACATCATACTGTGCTTTATGGTCATGCAAAGGGAACAAACATACTTAACACATTCCACCAGATAAAAAGGGAAATCCATGAATATACAAAGAAATAAATGTATCACACTAAATACAGTAATAGTATAATAGCTTCAGCTTTGATTAATAATATCAGTGATGCTGTGTTTTGTCTGGGAGGTACAAACAATAACAAGCCATTAACAAAGATACTTTTTTAATCGCATCATAAATATACTTAACTTATGTAAATTGATTAATTTATTTAATATTTTTTCGTTCAAACTTGCATACAGTTGAAGCAGTAAGACAATTTGAAGTAGAATATACAAAGTTGAAAAAGAATAATTACATAAATATTTGGTTATAATTAATATAGTGCAAGTTTTAACATAATTCTCAATACTGGTAAAAACATTCAATTACATTTTCATCAGTCTGTCACAATAAGCTGACATATCTTAACAAAACAATGAACAAATACTCCTTGTAAACTATATAACAAGCTATTACTAAATCATCTTACCTCCTTCATCGCCATTTTCATCTTTATTATTTCAACATATCGGGTTCAAATTTCCCATGGACCATGAATTTTCACAAAATTTACACCAACTGAGCACTATTGAAACATAAAAAATAAGATGTAACCTTACAGAGGTTTTCTTATTATCTATTCTCAATACAAATGGTATTGTGAGTAAAAATATAAATAAATATATGATTTAAAACATATTTCACACAATTCAAAAAGTTTGAAAATTTTAATAGTCCAAAAATATGTTATTCAGTAATATAAATAACTTTTTTTCATATTTTAACACTCTTACCATGAGCTCAGTAAAATCAACTTCGTTTGTGACCCCAAACTGACCTTTAGTTTTCATACTGTGATTTAATGTTTTTGTGTATCTTTGAAATTTCCCAAGTTTTCAGAAAACATTACAAGATTTTTTTTATACAAACACCAGAAAGAAATCAAAGTATTGACTGATCCAAGTGTAAAGTGATTCTTACATGAGATAAAAAATAATTTCCTTCTTCTGAAAATGATCAAATTTCATTTGTATAATCTCCAAAACTTCTTAAATAAATATCAAGTTTTTCTCAGTGAAGCTTCATATTTTATCTTCTGTTTTCTCTACCCTAATTCTCTATGCATTTGTTCAGTTTAACACTCCTCATAACCACCATGATAAAAAAAAAGGAAACAAATCAAAATTACCATTATGTTCTTTCCATAATGACCGCAAATTGTAACAGGAAACTACGATTTTATCATAAGTAGCTTAATTATTGTACTAAAATATTTTGTTTTATTGCTCTTTGAACTGTGTCTAACTAATAATCCCACCACAAAAGTTGAAAATCCCATGACAAAGTGTATCATATATCACATGATCAAATAATGCAACTCATGAACTGCTCACACGCATACCTTGTGAAGCATTTGTAGTACCATTGTTATTTTTCTTTATCTTACCTAATTTAACCTTCTTCAATTTAACAAGTTTCTACTTTTTTCATTTTATTTACTTTCATTTTAAAGAATAAAAAATAGATGTGAAAAACAAGAAATTACAGTACTTCACTGGATCTTCAATTTTTTTTGTTTTCGACAAAATTTAAGCCTAATGTTTTGAATTAGTGGTACAAACAGATTAAAAATTTTTGATTTGTTTAATTAATGCACTTACATGGACAAAATAATAAAACATGGAAAACACACAATGTCCTACAACTATCACAATTTCTCTGGCTTTCCACCTACAATATAAAACTTCAGCTAAACTCATCAAAATGTTTCATACAGAAATAATGTTTGAACTGGAGAGAAAATAAACAATTATCTGTAGAAAAAAAGATGTAATATAATATATAATTTGTAAGATTAAATCTTTGACTTTTTATTGGATATAAATAAATATAGTTTATGACATCAGAAAGAACCACTGGTAATTTGTGAAAGAAAGAATGTGAGAGGCAAGTGTGGTAAGTGAGTCTGATTTTCTTATTTATGACTCTGTAAACTAATCATATTGAAGGCTTTAAAAATATGCTTTACTTCAGCAATAACTATGTTACAACAAATAATTTATACTACATCTTCTACTTTTAGGAGAAAAAAATAAATAAGAGAAGAGACAAGAACTAGAGGGTAAATTACACAATTTTCATACTGTGGGAATTTAAACATTTTTTTAAAGTATTTTCTTATAAAATTAAGAATTTAAAACTTATGTAACATTAATTATTAAACATGTTTTTATGTCATGTTTATTCATATACAATGACATTAAAGTGAGATAGTTACACTTTAAACATAACTGAAAATGTGACATAAGCCCTATGACCTATCCTCAAAATGAGGATTAACCAATTTACCACATTCTGCATTTCATTCATTTTTAACTCATTTTGAAACAGCCCATAAAAGGTCTCAAAAGGAGAAAAGTTGGTTGGTTGGTTGATTTAGTGTGTTATGGCACAAAGCAGCTAGGCTATCTGCACCAAACATCCTATAAAAAGGTAAAAATAAATTAAAAGTTGTAAAATACATAAAAGAAAACGAAGGTAAAACAAAACAGCATTGAAAAACAGGAAAAGCATAAAACCAAAGTTGAAACCTGGTCTACAATGTTAAGAGAGAAAACAGAGAAAGAGAAGTTGTGAAGGTCTTTCTCCAGCATAATGTTAATGATCATAACTCGCCAAGAAGACTAACAGGTGCGCATAAGAACCACCATCAGTCACCTGAAGTTGGCCTTTCCAGTCCTGGTTCCAGGTTGTGTGTCAAAACAGCCATTATTAAAAGGTAAAGTGATAAAAATTTTAAAAGACATGTAGTAAAATTGCAATAATAATTAGCCAAATGTCCAGTAAAAAGTTAAAAGTAAAGTAAATGTAGTAAAATTTGTAAAATGAAATGAAGGTAAAACAAAACAGCAATTAAAAACATAAATGGCATAAAACCAATGTTGACATCCAGTCTACAAAGTTGTAAAGGACTTTTTTAGCATAATGGTAATGATCATAACCCACCAGGAAGACTAACAGGTAAGTACAAGAACCACTGTCAGTCACCTGAAGTTGGCCTTTCCAGTCCTGGTTCCAGGTTATTTGACATTATGGCCAGATTCAAAAGGTAAAGTAATAAAAGTGTTAAAACACATGCAGCAAAACTGTAATAACAACTCGCCAGGACGACTAACGAGTAGTTCAAACAGCAACGTTACTCACCTGAATTTGGCCTCTTTCCAATTTCAAATTGAACTAGAGAGATTGTGACTTTTAAAGGGAGCCACAATTAAAAAGATATAATGAATAAATATCAAACACTTAAATGACATTATAAAGATTAATGGCCATTAAAAAACTAACAACTTTATGAAGGTGGTCAGAGTCACCGTCAACAATAACACTGTCTAATGTTACAGACAAACCTTGGGACAGAACATGTTTAAAATAGTGCCATTGTTGAGAGTCATAACGATGGCAAGAATGTAAAACGTGTCTTACAGTGATTTGAGTGTTACACAAACTACACACTACTATATCAAGAAAAGCAAAAGCTTTCTCCTCGAGTATCAGCGATGCTCCGGATATCAGCTACCTCTTGGCCATCAGTGAGTAATATGGAGAGGGGGACAGAATTGTAGTGCCCAGTGACCTTTCAAATCCTGTCCCATATGACCTTGGAACTGGTGGTAGAAGATATGCTAGTTGTGATCTTAATCCAAGATTCCTTCTGGATTTGACGTCTTACCCGCCTAGCATGTGCACGAGCCCATTGGAAAGCGATGTGGTTCGAAAGTGTGGGATATCTACAAAAAGTATCCCAGGCCCGTTTTTGAGCCTTCTGTGCCAAGTGGCAAGCAGGATTCCACCACAGACGAGGATATCGTGGAAAACGTGTCGATGTTGTAGGAATACACTGAGCAGTTGCTTGTATAATACAGTCAGTTACTGCTGCAACACAGTCGTCTATTGATGGCTGATTCACGATGGCAGGATCAAGTTCTGCGAGAGCAGTGAAAGTAGACCAGTCTGCCTGATCCACCTTCCACCTGGGCACGCAAGTAGGGTGGCATCGAACATGGCCAGTCTCTCTCAAAAGTATAGGAAAATGATCATTGCCTTGTGGATTAGTGTCAACCCTCCATGAAAAATGGAAAAATAATGAAGGGGAGCAAACTGAGAGATCAATAGCAGTAAATCACTGACTAGGTGCATGAAAGTAAGTGGAAGAACCAGTATTGAAAAGAGAAAGACTGTGATCAGAGAGCATACGCTCTACAGATCGACCATTCCTATCAATAACAGCACTTCCCCAGAGTGGATGATGTCCATTAAAGTCCCCCAGGAGTAGATATGGAGACGGCAACTGTTCAACGAGAGCATCAAGGTCTGATTGATCATATGTCTCTCCAAGGGACAGGTAGAGAGAACAAACAGTGATGGTATGACCCAAGGAAACACGGATGGCTACTGCCTCCAAGAGTGTGTTGAGTGACAAGAACAGGGTGGGAATATGCTGATCAACCAATAGTGCCACCCCTTCACGTACTCGTCCATCACGCAGCCTGTCAATTCTGTTCAGAGAAAACTGCCAAATGGTGACTGTATTAGCAGGTTTTAGAAATTTTTCTTGTAAGGAAAGACATACAGGATGATAGAAAGCAATCAGTCTTTTGATATTATCCAGATTAGAACGTTAACCTCGACAGTTCCATTGTATCAAGGTGGCTATTTTTAATGATGGGAAGTCGAAGTGGCCGGAGAACCCTTCTGTTTACGACCACGTCTTTTTTCCTTACTGTCCTTATTCGGAGGAGGTCTATCGACCTCCATGGATCCTGCTCTGGTTCAATGGGGCAGGTCGTTGTTGTTGGAAGGGGATTTCAGTGACTGAGGATGCGAACGAATGATTGTTTTGCATCGTGGGGTTGGAGAAAAAAGATGTTTCAGAAGAAATGCCTGTATTTGAAACCAAAGAATGTGGATCCTGAGATTTGTTAAACTGTATGGGAGGAACAGAGATGGGTGTAGAAGTCGATTCATCAACCTTTTCATCCACGGAGGTCAAAAGGCTTTTCATTTGTTTTGAAAAAGTTTGTCTTGGAAGTACAGAGAGATTTGTTTGCACTCCAACTGTAGTTGTGGAATGAAGTGCAGCAGCATATGTCCGAGATGGAGTGGTGGACAGCAATTTCCAAGCCTCAGGATAACTAATATTATGGGTCGTTTTCAAATGCTGCACCTCTTTTTCTTCCAAATATTTTGGGCAAGAATGAAAATTGGAAGGGTGGGAACCATTACAGTTTACAAAATGTGGGTCTGTGTGACATTCATAGGCATCGTAGTCCTTGCCACCACAACGAGCAGGGAACCACGACATGACGTCTTTGAGTGGCCTAACCTCTGACACTGGAAACATCAGAGGGTTTGGAATGTACGGCCGTAACCTGCAAATTAGATAACCTGCCTTAATAGTGGCTGGTGCACGTGGTGATGTAAATGTCAAAACGAGGGTATATTCTGGCAGTGTAACTCCGTCTTTGCGAGTGGAGATGAACCTCACTGCAGAATCTCCTTGAGTGCAGAGACCAGTGAGAATCTCTGACTCGGGGATATTCTTCAAAACCCTCTCAACAATAACTCCTCATGATGAATTCAAGGTAGCATGAGGGGTAACCTCAATAGGTACATCCCCAATTGCCTTTGAATTCAAGAGGAGTTCACTGTGTTGGGATGTGGATGTTTCAACCAATATGTCTCCAGATCGAAGCTTCTTTACTGACTTTGGAGAGTCAGCAAGTCCCTCTAGTCCCTTCTGAATAAAAAAGGGGGACATTTGCCCTAAAGAATTTTCTGAAAGAGAATGTAATGTAAGAAAATGGGGTACAGGTATTACAGATGTTGAAAACTGCTGCTCAGAGTCTTCAAGACATGGTCGTTTACCTAGTTACTGTTTTTCACTATTTTATTTAAATTTTTTGTTGGAGGATCCAAAGAAAAAAGGAAAGTTTTGGTACCCACTGACCCCACCCATCGTGGAGCCCCACGAGGGGACACACTATGTCATGCAAGGTACATTGCAGCAACGCCAGGGTTTTGTGAGCACTATACCCAAACACCAGCATCAAACACAATGTCCACAACACCTGTTGAGAACTTCCAACACTGGTACTTGGTTGACTCTAGCCCAAATGGACCAGCTGAATGACCCAAGGGGGGCCACCCATAAACTGCCCGTCTACAGAAATTCAAGGCCAAAGTGGTGTGTTAGGGTTGGACCCCTCAACCACCAGGATCCTCTCCTCACCTTCACAGGTTGCCACACACGGCAAACACATGGGTGGATGTTTAGATCCCAGAGGAGGTAAACTGAAAGAAACAGAACCTTCCCTGGGAGGTCCCCTCACCATGTACAGGAATCCACACCGAGGGGGCTGAGGGTTAAAAGACCTCTGAATGAGCAAAGTGGATATTTGTATAGTTTATGTCTAGGACTATTTCTGAAGAATGATTTGAAGTTGGTTGGTTATTGTCGTGAAGGAGACAAATGAAGTTGGAGGAGAAAAGGAGGGGCACTCTATGTTGAAAATAGGGAAAACGGTGTCAGGGGCGGGGGGAGGCAAAGAGGGCAGGAAAACATATTGACATTGGTATTGCATGAAGTACAGGAGTGTAGAAAGGTATAAGAATAATACAACACATGATAACGTACCTCTTTTCAGGGCCTGGGTATAGAAATACCCAAAACTTTGCTGTGGGGGGGAGACGAGAGTACCCCGATAAAACCCACTTTCACTTTCAAACATCTAAGAACACCCTTTACATTACTACGCTCAGTTACACAACCCCCTTCAAACATGTGATCAGCTATTGGTCAGTTACCTCTTTTTTTGTGAACCTGACAATGACCGAAAAGGTCAAAATGTTGTTCGCTCCTATATGTAAAAAATTTTCCCAAACCAAACAAGCCGTTTCTACATATACATTTTTATCTAGAAGTGAGTTTTCTCGTGAGCACTGTACTTTTGTTTTTACATCAATGTATGATTTTTGTTGTTTGTTTTCGAGCCACGTTCTGGATCGTGTTCACTCTTATTTGTGAGAAAATGGTTTGTTTTGAATTTTGCACAAAGCTACATGAGGGCGATCTGCGCTACGAGAAAATGGTTTGTTTTGAATTTCGTGCAAAGCAACTTCAGGGCTATCTGCACGACAAGAAAATGGTTTGTTTTGAATTTTGCGCAAAGCTACTTGAGGGCTATCTGCGCTTCGAGAAAATAGTTTGTTTTAAATTCCGTGCTAAGCTACTCGAGGTCTATCTGGGTTACGAAAAAATGGAGCCACTGCTAGTTGTTTATTTCCTTCTCAACATTAGCTGTAAATCTGTAGTTTTCGTGTATGTGTATCACTGATGAGTTGCTCTTGGTGACAACAGACGATTAGCCAAAAAGTACTGCTACTGCCACTCACTGGTTCAGTGATAAACCTACGGACTTCCAGCACTAAAATTTGGTTTTTAGATTCCCCATGGTAAACAGTTTGGATGGTTCATTAAACAACTTTGCAACAAGAATATAATAATAACACTTAAAAGGATTTCAAAACAACAAGCACTATCATTGGAAATTTGAAATTGTCTCTTCTTTTTCTTTGCCCCTAGTGGCACAGAAGTATGTCTGATGACTCGCACAGCTAGAAACTGGGTTTTGAATCATGTGGTGGGCAAAGTATAGATAGCCCATTGTATAGCTTTGTGCTTACTTCAAAACAAACCAAACTAAAATATTTTGCCTTTAATAAACAGTAACACATTACCTGTTTTGTTTTGTGTTTAAACAGGAATACATGACTTGCTTCATTTTTCAACAAAAATGCATGACTTGTTTTCTCTTTAACAAGAATACATGACTTGTTTGGCAAGAAAAACACGTTTTATCCATAATTTACAACTACTGACTAGAACGTAGTAAAAACAAACACTCCAACATATCCTGAAAGATTAATTATTGGTATAACTCTCAAATATCTAGAGAATAAATAATGTCATCATTTGGGTCACGATTTCATCAAACCATAAAATTAGAAGCATGTCTAAAATAAACAATTGAAACTGAATGTGTAGTACTTCCACATAAAAAAACGCCAGAAGTAGTCACCTATGAGGAAGATGCAGGAAGTTTGATGGCAAATCATTACCGAATTACACTTTACCATCTTGTATACAAGAGTTGTATTACAGGAGATATAGCAAAGTTACAGCTAATTAACGCTGTAGACCACTCACTCGTGAAAAATAAAGATGACTTCTCCACAAGACATCATGATGTAGGCAAAACAAATACCTCATAAGATCAATACTGGCAGTTCAACTACAATATGCCAGTTGGCTTAATGACAGCAACTTGCAAAAGAGGCTGAAACATACAAAGAAATCAAAGGTTTTAAATAACAAGGGGTGTAAAATCCAAATACTTGTCCTTGTGCATCATTATGAATTGTTATGGAAAAATGAATCAATCTTTAAGATTAAAAAAGTATAATTTCACAAAGAATAATTCCAGCAACTGCCAAGGATTTACTCTTCCTTGGAATGTTTGTCTGGATGAAAATGTTTTTCAGTGATGGATTTTTGGAGAGGATATTAGTAAGTTCAAGACAATGAAGCAAGTAGAGAGAAGACAGTCTTTACCTCTGGGAATGGCTTATGGCAATCTTTGGTGTAATCATTTGAATTACGTCATGAACCTGCTGCACTTCATTGACTAATTGTATGTGTTTTCTTTGAAGAACCATAAAATGCTATTGCATACAGGGTGAACTTTTCTAATGCTTATGATGAGCCAATAACATTTCTGAAACAATCGAAGATAGAAAAGGTGTGAATCATTTCATTAATAAAGTTTCCTGGGACACAGATTCAGCAGATAAATTTCATTTACAGACCTATTTAAGACTCAATCTGTGTGAAATAAGGGGATTTCTTGAGCTGTGCTCTCAGTATAGTCATTCTGTAAAACTGTTGTGATACAACTTGTCATCTACACTATTATTATTTGAAAGATCAAGGTAGGACGCTGGAATTTTGTAGTTCGGAGTTCTGTACAGCAAGATGACTCCATAAACAATTTAACTGGATAACTTAAATGTTGTGCACCACTTTGAACAGTTATAGAAATACTGATACATTATTCACAAAACCATTTATAAATAAAGAACGTGTGCAAGTACTGTGATAAGTGAGATGCATGAGAGTGAAGACAACAAACCCAAGTTACAGTAGAAATTGCTGAAGCTAGAATATTCACAAATGATGTTGACCTAACGTGGTGCAACACTCAACTTTGAAGACGTTAAGGAAAAAGATATGCATCTGAAACTAATTATTCAGTAGATCAAGAATAATGTAGAAAAACTCTCAATTCCAACAGTTTTTAAGTACAACCTTAAGAAAATGATGTACTTGGCACAATGGGATTCATTTTGCCCACAAGAAAGTCTATGTTGGAAATTGAAAATACCAATGGACAGAAACATGACTTCAGTTGGTACTTCCAATGTCTACATTCTGAATTGCTTCAACACTGAAATATGACAGCTAGATACTTATGCATTAAGAAGACAGTAAGATTATCCTTTAATTTGGTTAAATGTTAAGGATCTGTAGAGACTTGATATAAATCATGTGAACTATGCTCTCAACAAAAAAGTCCACAAAAGAAACAGTAAGGTGTCTTCAGCATTATGATGTTGGAGCACCACCACTTGACAAAATACTGTTAATTGTCTTGGTCTGCTGTCACAAAGCAATAGTAAAATATAAATACCTATGGTTACCTATACAATTACGTATTTTGAATCACTTAACAATTTATATGGATATATATATAAGAAAACATGGGTTTAAAATCTTTGAGTAATACTTATGAGTTACAAAATTACAGTATAAAAGCTGTAGACAACATACAACTGTCACTGACAGTTGAGAGAGAAGTTAAGGTGTCATTGGAACCACTGCACATGCATTAATAGGACAGTTAATCAGCAGGACTTCACAATTAATCTGCAGAAAGGCTAAGAACCATCACTAAGGTCATACAGGAATTTACTGGTACATTGTTGTACAGGTGTTGGTGAGGGTCACATTTTGTACTCAAATGAATGAGTGATCCAGTTCATATGATCCACAAGGATTAGTACCAGCCAAAGTTCAACCACTATGATTGTCTTTGTAAGTAATTTGGTGAGAGAAAGACATGTTTGATAAATTTATAGAACTTGTTTTGTGGAAGGTCAACCCGTCTTGAATTCCTGTAGAAACCACTTTCAAAAGATCACTAGGAATAGACACACAAGTGAATTTTCTCAAATAACTACCTTGGGAGAACTCCATTAGTGATAACAAGTGTCAATAATATACAAGAGGACATCCCATATGTATAACACAACTCTCAGAAAATAAAACAATAAAAAATAGACTTGTTGAATGGCCAATCATGTTTGATTTTGAATTACCATTATTCAAAGGACTTCTCAACCCAGTAAGTAGTCAGTGTTGTAAGCTATCATTAAATGTTTGTTTGATAGTTATATTTTCTTGAAATAGTAAAAGAGTATGATGTGAATATGAGAATCAATGAATTGAGTAATTTGTTTTTTACATTTTTTACACAGATATGCAAGTACTATCTGCACCAGCCATACTTAATTTAGCATGGATAGACTAGAGAGAGGTAAGATAGTAAGCACCACACATCTTGGGTTTCCATCTTTCCAATGATTAGAAGGTATGACCACCACATTATAACAACAGCTGAAAAAGCGAGTATGTTTGTTAATGGAGATTCAAACCTGCTTCCTGCAAGTTGCAAGTCAAGCACCCTAACCACCAGGCCATACGAGTGATTATTGTCTTCAATTACTACCTGTTAGACAGTCATACAATAATTTTATCTCTGACTGAAATCCTGCAACTAAGTCTTATGTTTGAGAAATATAAACACACATTAGTTTTTTGATAAGTCCTCTCAGAAGTTATTTGAACCATTATAACATTAATAAATTCTGCTCTAGAACATATTAAATCAGGTAATGACATGAAATACTTTGGTAAATAAGGTTTAATTTCTTACTAATGAAAAAAACACTTCATAATAATACATCAAGGGATATTTCTTCAGAAATACTCATATATTCAGAACAAGAAAATACATAAATTTCAAAACCTAAAGCAAATCATGTTGAACATACATACAGCCATGTGAAAAAATTAGGACACCCTATGTAAAGCCTATATATTTTGTAACATTTTTGGATATATAGATATTTAATCTCAATTTTAACAACACTGAGAGTTTATTGGAATGTAACTAAACAATTAAAACTGAAGAAAAGACTTTTCAAGTTCTCCTGTAAATGTCATGCTACCATAATGCATATTTGAACTGAGGAAAAGTTAGGACACCCTACCCCCTAATAGCTAGTGTTACCAAAGGCTGAAATAACTACAATGAGACACTTCTTGTTGCCACATATACAAGTCTCTGACATCGGTCTGAAGAAAGTTTGCCCCACTCCTCAATGCAGAATTCTGTCAGCTGTGAGATGTTTGAGGGGTTTCTTGCATGTACAGCCTGTTTCAAGTCATCCTACAGCATCTCAATAGGATTAAGATCTGGGCTTTGACTCGACCATTCCAGGACTTTCCATTTCTTAGTTTTCAGCCAGTCCTTGGTGGATTTACTGGTATGTTTTGGGTCATTGTCGTGTTGCAGGGTCCAGTTCCACTTCAGCTTTAATTTTCTTACAGATGGTCTCACATGATCCTCAAGCACTCTCTGATACACAGTAGAATTCATGGTGGATTCTATGATTGTGAGCTGTCGAGGTCCTGCTGCAGCAAAGCAGCCCCAAACCATGACACTTGCACTTCCATGCTTCACAGATGGTATGAGGTTCTTTTCCTAGAATCCTGTATTTGATTTATGCCAAACATGTCCTCTGTTCTAGTGTTCAAATAATTCAGTTTTTGACTTATCTGTCCAAAGAACATTATTCCAGAAGTCCTGGCCTTTGTCTACATTCTCTCTGGCAAACTTCAGTCTGGCTTTGATGTTTCTCTTATGGAGAAATGGTTTCCTCCTTGCACACCTCCGATGCAAGTTAAACTTGTGTAGTATCTTTCTGATTGTAGAGGCATGCACCTTCACATCAACAGTAGCCAGAGCCTGCTGTAGGTCCCGTTATGACATGTTAGGGTGTTTGGATACCTCTTTTAGCATCTTGCAGTCTGCTCTCGGGGTGAACTTGCTTGGACGACCAGACCTGGGCATGTTTACAGTTATTTTGAAAGCCCTCCACTTGTTCATTATTTTCTGGACAGTGGAATGGGTGATTTCAAACTCTTTTGAGATCTTTTTAAATCCCTTACCAGACTCATAATTTTCTTTCTGAAGACCTCAGACAGCTCTTTTGCTCTCATCATGGTGCTCACTCTCACTTCAACAGTCAGGAGCACACCAAACTAAATGTCTAAGGTTTAAATAGGGCAAGCCTCATTTACAATGTTGAGTAACGATCTTCTAATCACTTGCACCTGGTGTGATACACCTGTGTGTGAGTTGAATCATTTTATGCAGGTATAAATGTGGGGGTGTCCTAACTTTTTCCTCAGTTCAAATATGCATTTTTGTAGCATGACATTTAGAGAAGATCTTGAAAAGTCTTTTCTTCAGTTTTAATTGTTTAGTTATATTTCTAAAAACTCTCAGTATTGTTAAAATTGAGATTAAATATCTATACATCTAAAAATGTGACAAAAATACACAGGCTTTCATAGGGTGTCCTGACATTTTCACATGACTGTACTTTCTAATGAGATGGTGCAATCGTCACCCAAAATTAATCTGTCTGTCATTTTTACAGTACTTCAGTTATCTACAAATGATACGAACAATGGTTTTCATCGAGTCAGTAGAAAACCCTCATTTAAAGTAAAAAATTAAGTCACTGTTACAGAATTACCTTCAAAATTAACAAAATACATTAAACTAGCTCTCTGGTTCTCTTTGCTTGGTTTTTTTAATGTCAATAGTTATTTTGGTTAAGTTATTAATGAGTTTGTCAGATAAAATTAAAATAAAACATGTGAGATTATGGTTTTCAAACAATTACACCTTGAAACCAAATAAAATTACTTTCACTATCAACTTCTATAGTTGTGATATATTATGTAGATTGCCTTGATTGGGGTAACAATAATAGCAACTGAGTAATTTAAAGACTGCAACTACAATAAAATGCAGGATAATTCCATAGTAGAGCCCTAATATGCAGGCATAATTAATGAATGTTAGCCCAAGTATGTAGGTGTAACTAATCAAAAAACTATTTTTTAAATAAATCCTTCCTGATCAGCAAATGTATTTAAGGTTGACAGACTTGCTCACAAGTAACTACAGTTTCATTTCCACAAATACACAGAGTAGCAAAATATTTCAAAATTTAATAACTAAATAACTAAGGAAATATAACCATTCTGTTTCTAACATATAGCCTAACTCGTATTGTTCTGACTGTCACGCGTTTTTCACTCTAGTGTGTTGTGTTACCCTATAAAATGTCAACTGTGCAAGAAAAGGTTCAATGTATCATTTGGTTTGTAAATACCAAGTCAATGGCTATAACACAGCAAAATTACATGTGGTAGTTCAGGATAGAAGTATAGGGGTATGTTATAGATATCACATATCGTAACTATGACATACATTACAGAGCAAGATAACAGATACCTTGTTGTAGCAAATGTGAACTGATATTGAATAATAGTTTTATGTACCAAGAACTACTGACGGTGTAGACACAGAAGTCTACTGAGATCCCAATAAAAACTGTTTGAGTTAGCTGGAAGATAGATGATGAAAAGTGCATGGTTGTATTTATTTAATTAGTTAAGTGTTAAATTTTAAATCCGGAAGCATAAATATGAACCATCCTGTTTTTCTATTTTCTCTACCTATTAACAATTGTTGTTTTTTTGTGGATGCATAGCCACTGCCTAATATTATATGATAAAAACAATTATTTAACTTGTACCATGCAATCTCTTTTGTTCCATAATTTGTCATATTACTCGTTTCGAGAGAACCTATATAGTCTATATTCATGTTGTACAATTAAAATCTGGGTTTGCAAGATGAAACAAGGTTCTATTGAAATATGCTTGTAGTAAATAAAAAAACATCTACAATGAAAAGTTTCATTGTTTAATCATGTCTGATTGATTATTGTTTGTTTACCTCACAACATTAAGTAAACAATGTACTTTTCTGCACATATGCCTGGTATTGTTTACAGCTTAGGATTCTTATGTTCACTATTAAAACAATGAAAAGTATTAACACTAATATTAATTACTATTTGTTAATGTTACTCAAACCATGTTTAGTCTACAAAATGTTTGATTAAAGGTAAAAAGAAAAATTATTTTTAAATTGCATGGTGACAATCAGAAATATTTCCTACACTTGGGAAGTTGTAAATTTATTTTGTTCACTCTTCATTTATCATTTCTTTTATCTCTTAGTTTAGCTTTGAAATTGTAGTTAAACTAAAGTATTAATGTACCTTCCAACTTACCACATCAATTTTGAGCATGTAAGTATTACGAATGTGACACCAGCTTCCCCCCAATGGTGAGGTACAGATATTATTAATGTTGGGAAAGATTATGTAAATTTCTGGTCACATGAGATGTAATCTTGTGGTCTAATGATTAAATAAAAACTAAGTGTTATTACTGATTATTTTTATTGATTTTTCAGTTATGTAAATACAGAATATTATTTTTGAATTAGATTTTTTTTTCTACTGGTCATTTTTCCAAATTCCTTTATTTATTGAAATGGTAACCATGATATTTATGGTATATTTTTCTTTGATGTTAGCAGTAAGTCTTAGCAAAGCACATACTCAATTAACCATGTTTTACAAAAATATAACTTTTGTATTCTAATTATTAAAAAATTTCACTTTTGATTTATTTGGTTGTCAAAGGTTAATAAATTTGAGTTTGTGTTTCAACTCTGGTTGTAATGGCTTTCTGTTTGTGTCTTAGGCTGACATACTAATCATTGCTAACTGATTGGAATAAAATGAGATCCAAAGAAAAATGTTTGAACATTTTCTTTTAGTTACAGGTGGTTTTGAAAATTTTCAGAACAAAATACGTCTTAATTAATTGATAACAAGACAAAAATAACAAAACTAGTTAATTACAAATATATTACTTATCCATTCGACACTTAAGGTAATTGTTGGCCAAAAACCTACAAGATGTGTTGCTGTTATTATTTTGTCTCAAGCAGAGTAAATATTTCAACATATGCTTCTTGCATTCACCTGTAATATATATGTAACTATGAGTAAAATGAAGTCTTAAAAAAACACAGTTACAGTTAAACATAAAATGAGCACACTAATTTCAAAACATAAAAGTCACTTACCCCCCAATAAAACAAACAAACTGGTTAAAGGTAGGTAGATAGGTATTGCATGTTTATTGGCACAATGCTATTGAGCTATCTGTGCCAAACAAGATGTAGTACACGATAGTGGTACATGGAAATGAAGACAGAAATACGTAAAAATGTACAATTAAGACCTGCCAGGAAGATTGAAGCATGAAGTTCAAACTTGCTGTCAGTCACCTAAAGTTGCCCTTTCCAGTTCTGGGTTCAGGTCAAAATAAAATTAAAATGTGTAAAATAAATCATACTAAAACAGTATATTGTCTAATAAAACACTTAAATTGAGTTTAAAAGACCAATGGCTCTTAAAAATATAAGAAAATGAGTGAGGCAGCCAGTATCACCTGTGACATTTGCTAATGTCAAAGGCAAACCTACCTTAAAAAATATGCTTGAGATGGTGTCTTTGTTCTTGGTTGTAATGAAGGCATAATAATAAAATATGTACAATTGTGACCTGAATGCCACACAGACCACACATTATTGCATCAATACCAAATAAAAGGAAGTGATGAGTTAAAAAGCTGTGATCACTGCATAGCAAAGCCAAAACTACTTCCTCCCTTTGATTTTATAGGAACAAGATGGCCAAAGAGCTAAAGAAAGCTTGATTTGCAAAAGCTTATTATATCATTGCTCACCCAGGTTGACTGCCAAATGGTGTATAGTTGGGTTTTAATAACTGGACCATAGTCCATGTATGGAACAGGAGATGTGGTGATAGAGCCAGAGCAGATGGACTGTGCCACTCTGTTGGTTAGCTCATTCTCATGAATACCAACATGACTTGGTATCCAAAACAAACTGGAAAGAGATAGATGGTAGAGACAGATGGGCCAGTTTGTTTGGATATTGATAAGAATAGGATAGTAGCAATAATGTCAGGGCCAATAGACAGCTGAATGAATCAGTATAGATCATACAATTCCTATATTGCATTGTTTCAATATGATTCAGGGTAAGAGAAATGGCATACAATTCTGCAGTGAACACAGAAACTGTAAAGGGGATTCTGTGTGCAACAACCAAACTGTAACAAACCATGGTAGAACTTTCAGAGTACCTGATTTTGAACCATCTGCATATATGGAAATGGATGGATTGTTTGAAAAATGTTCAGCAAATAAAGAGAGATATTTTCGTTCAGGAGTACCAGCCTTTCTCAGACGACTCAAAGAAAGGTCACAGTTGGGGATAGTAATTAGCCATGGTGGAAGAGGACAAACTGTTGATACTGCTATACCATTAAAAAATATATCCAATTTTTCTGACTGTGCCTGAATACGAAGGCTAAAAGGAACAATGGCAGATTTTCTATGATCGAAAAGTGTGGCCCACTGAGGATGGAAAACACAACCCCAAGTACAATGATGTGGTAAAGAGTGAAGTTTGGAAGCACACATTAGAGACGGTTGCAAACGGTGAATATACAGAGGGGATTCATGGGACTCTTCATCCAAACTTTGTGCTGGAGAAGTACTGAAAGACCCCAGAGCAAAGCTGAAGCCCCCTGATGGTGGATAGAATCTAGCATTTTCAGTGTTGAGGTTCTGGCAAAACCATAAACCATAGACCCAGAGTCAAGTTTGGATTAGATAAGGGCATGATAAATTTTAAGCATGGAATATCGATCTGCTCCCCAAGAGGTGGAAAAAAGGACACAGCGGATATTCTATGCTCTTATACATTTCACACAAGTTGCTTGATATAGGAAATAAAGTTTAATTTACACTCAAATATAAGATCTAAGAACTTTGCCTCAGGGACAATAGGAAGTACAGCATCATCAATACAAAGTTCTGAATCTGGATGAATACTTCATTGGTAGCAGAAATGTACTGGTGGTTGAAGAAATTCAGAAGGTAAATTTAATCCAAGATTCCTTCTGGCTTTGATGTTTAACTCGTCAAGCCTGTGCAAGGGCTTGTTAAAAAGCAATGCAGTTTGTAAGCATGGGATATCTACAAAATTTATTCCACGCACATTTCTGAGCTTTTTGTGTTATAGAACAAGCAGAATTCCACCAAGGTTGGGGATACACTGTGCAGATGCTTGGACAACACAGTTAGATACTGCTGCTACAAAATCATCTATCGATGATTTACACAAGAATGCAGGAGCAAGTTCCAGAGAGTAGTGAAAGAGGGCCAGTTGGTTTGGTCCAACTTCCACTGAGGCACACGGGTCAGGAGGTACTGATCATGGACAATCTCTCTTGATATGATAGGAAAATGATTACTACCTCGAGGATTGATGTCAACCTCCCAAAAAAAACCAAATGAAAAGAAAAGAGGAGCTTGTTTATTTTTTTATTTGAGGGATATTCATGATGAAAAAAAAAATATTTTGGTGCCCATTGACCCCACCCACCATAAAGCCCGATGAGGGGTTGCACTACAGTGCCATACAAGGTCACTGCAGCAATGACAGGGTTTCGTAAGCACTATAACCAAACACCAATATCAGACATAATGTCCACTACACCTGTTGAGGACATCCTACTCTGGCACTCAGTTGACCCTGGCCCAAATGGACTACACGACTGATATTGGGGGGCCATCCCAATACTGCCTGTCTTCAGGAATTCAAGGCCAAAGTGGTATTTTGGAGTTGGACCCCTTAACCATCAGGATCCTCTTCTCCCCTTCATGGGTCACCATGCATGGCAGACATGCAGTTGGATGTTTAGATCCCAGAGGAGGTAAACAGAGAGAACAGAACATTCCCTGGGAGGTCCCCTCACCATGTACAAAAATTCACACCAAGGGGCATTTTCTACTGAAACATTTACAGAATATATATATATATTTATATATGCACATACACAAAATATAGTAAAACCCAGGTGGCTTTTGTGAATGATAAATGCTTTGAAATTTAAAGTATCTGAAAACGAGTTCCAGAAAGAGATCAGCTAAAGTGAACAGAAATGGATGGATCCTGAATAAAAATTTTCAATGTACAAATATTTACACAAAAGATGGTGAGGGATATAAGAATTATATCATTTTTTTCACCAGTAAAATAAAATATTGTATGGGAATGATGAATATCAGAAAAATAAACAAATAGTAAATCATGAAGTGCTCAAACTGTAAGATCAGTACAGTCAAGCACAACAATGAATTCTTACATTTAATAATATTGCTTTTTGGTGTGTGTCATTAGGAAAATAAGTTCAAAGGAAAACAAAATATCTCAGTCAAATAACACTGCACAAATGATTCACAGCTTCTGAACTCTTAAACATATGTTATGATTTCATGGAAAAGTGTTAAGAGATAGATGGGAGAAGTATAATTTTTTTTTTGTAATGTCCAGCTTCCCTTTCTTGGCTATGAGATTAAATACCTCATAAAGGATTGGGACTTCAATACTATATACATATCTATACGAGTGAGTGATGTGTAAAGTCTTGTTTTCATCTTTATCATCAAAGCTGTTCCCTGTAGTTGCTGAAAGACATCTTTGACCAAAGAAAACAATTGTGTTTGGAATATATAAAAATAAAACTTTTAGGAATTTGGGTGCTGTGATCATTTCTATGACAAACATTATTATGGAAACCTTTGTTTTTAACTAAAGCAAAGCATTAATTCACACAAATTCTTGAAGGATCTTGAAATTGATTTTGAAATACTTTAATTTTGTCCAGTGAAAGGCTCTCTCAGATTTATTAAATCAAAATTTTCTAGTACCATACAAAATGAAAAAGGGAAGACATTCAAATTAGGAGAAAGCTGAAAATTCAATCTTCTCTTTCTCCTTGGCTGTAAATATTGCTTGGCAACACTTACCATGAGAGGATCAGAATTAAAATAAGGAGATCCACCTTCAATCATCTCAACAGTCATAATTTCAAATGATCAGTCCCATATTACTTCATTGTTACAATTTCTGAAGCCAATTCAGCAAGAAGTGCCAGCCATTGTTGTTTGTTTACTTCACTCTGGTGTCATTACAGCACATAATCCAAGGTCAGCTACATGATGGAAAGAATCAAGTATAACAATGTTTTCGTGTGAGAAAACATGAAGACAGAAATGACTTGGAGAGAATTTCAAGTTAGCCTTACAAAATTAACTTAAGGCATATTAATAACTGTCACAGTTTTGTAGTTAGTTTGCTAGTATCAACTTTGGTAGCAAAAGTTTAAGACTGTTAAATCTACTTTAACTTTATCCAGTTGTATAACATCCTTTTTGTCAATTCTCCTCCTGTAAAATCAACTATGTAGCAAAACTATCTTTTTGATATATTCAGACTTATAATTAATAACAATATAAAATTTTATTACCATTTGTTACAGATAAATTAATGAAAATACAAATTCAAATAGTTAACTCTAATTTTGGTGTGTTCTGCTTCAATTACAAAGTTTGAATGTAAAATAAAAATAATAATCCAAATGCACAAATAAAATTTGTCAACATACGAAAATTTGTTACAGTCTGCTAATTTGTACAAGTTTGTTGCTTGGTTTCAGAACAAAGAATTTGTAAAAAACTGTTGTTTTGATGTTACTGGTGTTAAAAGAATGTAAAATCCAACTAAACACACAATTTGTATCGCCAGACGGCTGCTATATGTGCAAACATTTTCACTAATAAAGTAGAAAACAATGTTTCAACTTTCTTAGGTTATCTTCAGGTCATCGCTAACTTACACACCTTCAAGTAATCTATGACAATTTTATTCATTAAAGAGGGCTAGCACATTACTTGATACATGATTGTATTATTGGTAATAAGCACATGTAAAACTTGGTTTTTATGTCACATTATTGTCATATTCATTAACATAATAATACATAGCTACGTCAGGTAGGTGATTTTGTTTCAATATATAGTGTAAGTTTACCAAGAAAAATCAAATTAAGATGAGAAGATATTCAATGCTTTACACAACTAGTTAAAATATTTTTGTTGCAATTTATATTTCAATAATATTTAAAAATTTGATATTAAAGTAAAAACGAAAGAAATAAAGAGCCACAGCATGAAATATCAAATATAACAGCAAGTATTTAAGATAAATAAAGAATGGATATATATTATCTTTAAAAAATAAATATACATTGACTTATCAAAGGTAGACATTTTGTACTGCATATAAAAATTGGAAACACACTGATGCATTTGTAAATATTTTATATTTCTGAGTAAATGTGATTTTTATATAATCAAGTAAATTACAGCTATCATGTAAGGTTTCAACACCTTCATAATATATGTTTATGTTCACTTAAGAATGAAATTAATGATTATAATAACAAAAATCATGGTGTAAACACTGAATGCTGGAAAAATATCCAAATCCAACAGCTTTAAAAATTGTTGAGTAAGTGCAGATGTTTTTTTTAACATGGTTGTTTTATCCAGGTGCCTGAGAAACAGTATTTCAAATTATCTTTTGTCTCCAACTAGTTAAAGCCAAATACAATTTCACTGAATAACAGAACTGATCAGTTACGACTGTATAGAGAGAGACAAAAGCTTCTATATATACTAATCATTACAACCTAAATGGTGTAAACTGCTGAAATATTGTAAAAGTTATAAATTATTCAAAAACATGTTAACTACAGAAGTATTTCCTTTTCCATTTTCATCTTAATTTCTTCACGGTGGCTGAATATTAAAAATATATAAAAGAGAGACTTGTGTTATTATTTGTTTTAGACGGTCCTGATTTTCAATGGACAAATTAAAGTAATCTGGAAAAAGAAATCATCTGTAGTTAACTTGTTTTTTTTGATAACCAAATTTGAAAAGTTTGCAAAGTCATTACGTTTCAAAACTTGCCTTGTTTTATGCTCTAATCCATTCAAACTAACATATTTAAACTTTTAATATCCCTATGGATTACACTGTTAATATGCAGAAATTCTACTCCTTGAGGAACCTGAATTTCAATTCAGTGTGCTTGTTGCTTTTATTTCTTTACACATGGATATATTTATATATATTTAGAGAAAACAATTCAAACATGAGATGGAATAAGGGAATGTTAATGTTTGTTTATATTCATAAACAACAGAAATTACAAGCTTTGATCTCATTGTTGGTTGATATATTAGTTGTTTTACCATCTGCTGGTGCATCCATCATAAATCTGGCTCCGAGAAAAGCATGGGCTATGCAGGTCAAGACCAACAACCTTGAGTGACTGCCCCTGTGCAACACTAAACTTAAATTGTTTCAGTACTTTGTTATATCACTAACATTTTTGATAAAAAAAACTTTAAACAAATCAACAAATGGTTTCAAGTTTTGTTATTTGTATGTTTCATTTTATATTATCAGTACATAGAAAAAAGAGCAATATTAAATTATACTTCTGTTGCTAATCAACATGACATAAAAGCCATTGTTGGAAATGATTGTCGGCAAATCATTCTGCATTTTATATACATTAGATGTTGTTATATAAATGAAACTACCAGCTATGCTCAGATTATTAGGTTGACTTTCTCAATATAACAGAGATGGACTAGCCATGCATCATGGCACATGGGCCCTCTCAAAAGAAACGAATGAGTAACACATGACTCTCAATGCTGGTGGGATGGTATAGGCCTCACCTCATAATAAGATGGCATGGTTCCCAAAAAGGGTTTGGTTCTTGAATTTTATACAAAGCTATGAAAGAGCTATCTGCACTAGCCATCCCTAATTTAGCAGTTTGAGACTAAAAGGAAGGTAGCTAGTGATCACCACCCACCACCACCACTTGGGCTACTCTTTGAGCAATAAATAGTGGGATTGACAGTCACATGAAAATACTTCTATGGCTAAAAGGACAAGTATGTTTGATGTAAAAAAGATTCAAACCTACAACCTTAATATTACAAATTGATCACCATAACCATGTGGACATGCCAGGCCCCCAAAAAAGAATATTCCACCTTTACTAAACAATTATGTTATTGTATCTTGAACCCATTTTATCATAAATATAATACCCATGAACATTTCTACTGAAGCAACATGACATAAAAGCTTTTGTTGGAACATGCTATTAACAAATTGCATTGACTATTCTATATATTAAAAGTTGTTATACAGGGAAAAAGTCTCTTTTCTGCGTTGTTTCTTTTTCTACTTTGCCTCCTTAAAAAAATGTACATGCACACATACATGTCTGTCTGTGATTTCTCTTTTTAATACAAGGAACCACTTCTTTCTCTGTTGGTTCCTGCTACTTTGCCACCTTGGACAGATGCATATGTGCATGGATAAATAATATTCAAGGTGCACACCTTCAGAAGTCACTTGGTATATCGGTGCACAATTTTAGGTTTCTAAAATCTGAAGATATAGCAGTGGTGTACCGTGAGTTTTGTAGTTGGGTGGGCTGCTACCTAAGGTACATTGTAGTAAGCAAAAGTTTCACATTGAACATGAAAATATGCTTCCATACAAATATGAGCAAAAAACGTAAATTTTTTCTAGCTCATTTAAAATTAACTTAATTCTATAGACATTTGGAAAAGTGTAGCAAAGAAACCCAGTGCCATTATAAACCTCACAATGCATTAAGGTAATGCAAAGCATAAAAGGAAAGAAAACTTTAATTCATTTATAAATCAGCTCAATTCTTCTTGTCTGTGAAACAAATTGATCAATCACATCATCGTAGAAGATTCTCTCTTATCTCAATTCTGCCAAGAGATTTTTTTCGATTGACAACAAACTTAGGCTTGACATCCTTTCCTGGCCCTGTGTGGTGCGATAGCAAATGTGGATTCCTTTCAAAGAAGAGAAAGAACGTTCAGCTGAAGCCGTGTTGCTTGGTATAGTTAATACCAGCTCTGCCATTTTCAAAAACCTCTTTGAAGGGATTTGCAAGATCATTTTGGCCAATGAATTCAACCAATTCAAAAATTTGCAGCTTTGAGAACTCAGGGCTGGAGTATAGAATGGCGAGCTCATTTTTGAGGCGGACGTAATCAAACATTAACCCATACCGGCGCTGTAATGCCTCAAGCAAGTTATCTGGGAATACAATTTTATATTGTTCGTAGTTTTTGTGCCAAAAAAAGATTAAGAAAGTCAAACTTCAAAAGGGAAGAAAATCTTGACTCCATTTGAGTATTGACGATACAGTGTTATCAGCAATTTTGTGGTATAGCTGAAGATAATAATCTTTCTCAGACATGCATCCTTTCGATCTTTTGCATGCAGGTTCCGTGCTTCTGGTTTCATTAGACGAAGCTGCCTTCCAAAAATCATCAAATTTGTTATTTCTGTCATATTGTATTTGCCTTGAGACCTCTTGGACTTTACCGCAACAATACATTACGTCATAGAACTTGCTCTGCAGAATGTTGTAGAGAGTATCAGTGTAAGAAAACATGTTGGAAAATATCTCAAGAAGCAGCTTTGTTTGAAATTCTTCCAAAAAATTCAGAAACGCGCGCAATTTGAGAGTAGCATCAGTATCCCAATTTTCAGGATTTTCAATAACGTTTGTAAAGAATTCAGTTAAATGGACTCTATTTTGTTGTACAGTATTTGTCAATTGAGAGGTAAAGTTCCATCTCGTGGGTGCAACAGAAGGCAATTTTCTGCCTACATATTCATGCAGAGCCTGTAATCTTTTAGAAGACTTGGAAAAAAATGCCGATAATCCACTTAAGGTTTGGAAAAAAATTCTGCATTCCTTGATGCTGAAAAGACCTTGCTGCAAGACCAGGTTCAAAACATGTGCATAGCAATGAGTAAAAATTGCCAAGGGCTACTTATCCAACATTTTTTTGTGCAATCCATTCATGTGACCACTCATTACACTCGCGCCATCACACGTCTGCCTGACCAATTTATTTTCTGTCTCAAATTCCTTGGCGATATCAACAACATGACTAAAAAAAGACCATCAGCAGTTCTATCCGCGCTGACATCAGAGAAACCAATGAACCTTTCGAAAACTTTTCCATTACAAACAAACTGCAACACTGTTGATAATTGTGACTTGGACATCACATCTGAAGTCTCATCGAGAATGATTGCAACAAATCTTGCGCTGTCAATTTCCTTTTTGATATGCTTTTTTAAAACATTAGACAAAGCCTGAATTCAGTCATTTTGAACAGTTGGCGATATTCCTTGAAAAACTGTAGCAGTATTCAAATGACTGTCCAAGCACGTGTCATAATCTCTAAGAGTATTGAGAAACTCCTTATAGTTTCCCTTATCATCTGAAGTATTCGATTCATCATGACCTCAAAAAGGAAGCTCTTGTTTGGCAAGATAGCACACTGCATCAATTAATCTTTTCAATATTTCCCTATTCTTTTTCACTTGCTCATTATGACGAGATATCTCAGCCTTCAGCTGAGTGTCAACTAATGTCTCTGTGCGTTGCTTGCCAAACATTTTAAGCGACAAGGAAGACTGGACATGTGCAAGAGACTTTTCATGTTTCTGAAGTGCTGCAGTTAAATGATTTAAGTCGGTATAACCCTGCTGATTCCACACCCGCTTCTCCGTTGTGTGGTATCACACAAGATAATTTTAGGTGGTACATGGATTAAGATTTTTCTTTAATGATGGTGTGTCTGAGCCATCATAGATTACTGGTTAAAAACACGATATCTGAAGTGTAATGGTAAAGATTGTGAAGGAAATGTGATAAAGTGGTGAGAGCTATGAGAACCAATTTAATGAATCACCAAAACTCTTTGTTAGTGTTGTAAAAGTACCAGCTGCAAAGAAACCAAAAATATCATGTAAATATGATGAAAATTATTTCTAAATTGAATTTTGATGGACAAGCAATAAGAGAAAGTCTATTCCATTATGTGCCGTATGTATGGGGACCTGAAGCATCATTTTGAAACAAACATGTGTAAACTGTTGAATTTTTCAAAGAAAAGGAAAAGGACATTCCAGTCTCCCAGAAAGTAAAGCACAGTGTGGCAGGGGATGATTGTGTGAAATGTGTGGAAACCTTTTTATAGTATTATATGTAACTGTAAATGCCAGAGCTATTGAAGTAATAGGAGAGATGCCAATCAAACCTGTTGCCAAAGAAGTGATGATGGGAAGCAAGGTCAGCTAAACAATAGATATATGCTCATTTCAACAACCTAACTACATCATTCCAAGGCAAGCTTATATCAGTATTCTACATGCAAGACAAAGTTAATGCAATGATTGCAAAACTGGAGCTATGGGGTACACATTTGGTTGTAGTGAACTGGAATCTTTTCCATTTTTTTATTCACGTGGCTATGAACTCATCTGAAGCACTTGCTGAATAAATGTTGAACATAATGAAGACACACTTCAAGGACTTCATGAAAGATCTTCATAAGTATTTTTCCAAATGTGATGGTAGTTGTGAGTGGATAAGGAACTACTTTTCATCACTTTGCACACATTACCAAATAACTTGACACCTTCAAACAAACAACAGCTTCTGCAAATCACTTCAGAATGTGTCTTGAAGTGAAATTTTGTGTTGAACAAAAGTCACATTATTTTACTTGCACATTAATGCACAGTATCCAACCTTATCAGAGAAGGTAATTAGGTGTCTTTTATCATTTCCTACTAGACTGTGTATAAACGTGAGTTGGGATATCTGTGCTGGTTAATGTCAAAACTTAAAAAGGAATCTCATTTTCGATGTAGAACCTCATCTTCATCTTACACCAAGCGACATCAAACTGAATATTTCTTTACTGGTTGTAAACAGTTTCATTCTTCTCACTGAGAAACATACTTTTGGAGATTCATTTTTAAACCAATTATATTTATTATTCATTATAGCATGAATTCTGAAGTTATTTTAACTTTGTTATTACAATGTCATTTTGACATGAGAAAAATAATGTTTTGAAATTAATACAGTAAAACCTGTTTAAGCCAGAAATTGAAAGAGGTTGAAACCTGTACAAGCAGGAAATATCAAAATTTTGCAGCATTATCTTTAGATTTCTGTAATAAAGGCCCTCTAAATGATGGAATTTGCATAACATGGATGTAAAACTATCTTTCACCTGCCTCATCTATCGACAAGTTGGATTAGAACCTGAGTAAGGCAGAAATATATTTTTGATTAATATTTTCTTTAACTATAAATAAATTATTGTTAAACTAATAATTTGCTTAAATATTAATATATTCTCAGACATTTTGTTACAGTAAATATTGGTTAAATACATTCTGTTCATTTTTTAATGCCATCATTATTCCAGAGGTCACTATTTAAATAAATGATTGACTTCACTTTTGGTTGCATTTGCTGATAAAAACTAGACAACCCATGGGTAACAGGTAAAAGTGAAAAACTGCACTGTTTCAAAAATTTAAGGAAGAATCAACTTCCTGTGAAATGGAAAGCAAATAATAAAGCGTGGATGACAAGTGCTATATTTCAGAAATTTTTAAACAAATTAAACAAGAGAATGGAACAAGAAAATAGGAATATTCTACATTTCCTAGATAATGCAATTTGTCACCCAAAAGTTTAACTTTTAAATGTTTGCTTAATCTTTCTATCTCCTTGTACAACATCAGTTCTACAGCCACTAGATTATGGAATTATACAGATTATAAAATTGAAATACAGAATATTGATCCTTCAGCATATTATTGCAAACATGGACGTCTGTAAGGGAGCATCTGAGATGACCATGAAAATTAACGTGTTAGAAGCAATTGCATTTTCATGTCATTCAATCAAATACATAAAAGATGAATGTGTAATAAAGTGCTTTTGAAACTGTGGATTTATTCTTGATAATGGAAGAGATTGTAAAGAAGTTATTTGTTATGATGATTCTAATAAAATCTAAACTTTGATTGAGAAGATTGGTGCAGATGATTCTGTGAACCTGAAAAGTTTTATGAAATTTCCCAAGACTGTTTAAACATAAACTGATGAAATTGATCTAAAATCTGTAATAGAATCGCAAATGGTGTTCTCTTTCAACTGCATGAGAAACCCATTAAAAAAAAATGAAACAGTTGAGTAGACACTTTCTTCAAATAAATTTAAGATCTTGTAGGACTTGTGGGCTCGAACACCCACATCACTCTCCTGATTTCTAATCTTATGCAAGACTAGCAAATTGGAAGTTAAGGTTGAAAACAGTGTATCCCCACTGCATTGTGGTTCCTACTTCACCAGTCACCTCAAAACCAAGGATACATTTTTTAATACGTACTAATCTGTAGTGCGGTGTGTGATTTACAATCTCACTTTAGTCTGAAGTTTTTCTTTTCTTCTCCAGATTTAAAAATTATAGAGCATACGAAATGTATGAAAAGTGAAGAAAAAAAAGTCATATAAATGTATGTGTGTGTAACAAGAATAATAAAGTTTTATTTAGTTCATCATCTTGATGAAGACGTTTCGCCGAACTGGTATAGGTGAAGTAGTTAGAGTAAAACGTGAAATGGAAACAAAGATCTAAGTTACATAATGAGGAAAACTTGGCTTATTTTCTTCATAATCACATTTATGCTTTATAGATTCACAATAATAACGGGGCCAAGTATTTCACTTCTTTTAAATTTTCTCTTACTTAAATTTGTTACATAGTTTCAGTATTTTCTTAATGTGATTTATTTAGTTTTTTATATAAAAGGAATGGATTGTAAATACTGTAGAATTTTGAATTATGTATGTGACAAGACGCTATCGAATCCAAATTGTGGAATGATAACTAATCTTCACATAAAGGTTTAGGTGTTGTACGGACGTGACAATCAACACCTTAGTATCGGTTGAAAGTTATTGTTCACTGGCTTCTTCATATTAGGTCAGTAAATCAAATATAGAGACAGCTGAAAATATCACTTATAGGTTCGTAGTAAAAACAATATTCTAACCAAAGGTTCATGACACTCTTACGAGTACAGAAGATGTGCTACGCCTAAATATGTATTTGTCTCTTTCAGGTTTCGAATTTGCGTTATTACTTTCATAACCAAATATCTTTACCACGAGATGCTACGAGAAACAAAATTTGAGGAATTATTGAGAATTACTTCGTCGAATTTTGGCCAGTTTTATTGGATTAGCCGCAAAGATATTTTTCCGCAGGAAAAACACATTGACATACAAAACCCTTGGACATGCTCATTGTTAGTAATTATAGTGGGTCAATATGTCATAAAAAAAGCATAATATTGTACGAACAACATTCTCGTGTTGCAGCCACTTTCAACTGCACTTAGTGCAATGACACCTTTTACATGTGCAAAACCGCGATATAGGCCAAAATTGTCTATATTGTCCATTTGAATATCTGGGTTTCGTTCATTTTTCTCAGCAAGGAAGTACGATTTTGGAAACAAAACATGTACTACTCTTGTGTAGGCCAAGATACATAGGCTTTGGTAGAAAGATATGTCCTTCCAGATCCTAAATATTGATATAGTTAGTTTAAAAGGTTTTAATTTGTCCATGTCTGTATTGTCTGGTGAAGACATGCTGTATGAGGCCACGAAAGTTTACTTTTAATTGTTTAGTTTTGCGAGTATATATTTTCTCATCACTGTCTTTGTTATCGTCATGACGAATATTTGAAAGAATTTTCAGTAAATTATTTGGAAAAATTTATATGTGAGAAAAATGTCTATTTTTCTATTTTATTTTATCCCCATATTTTTGTGCGTGTAACGAGGACCTACTTTTGTATTATAAAGTTGGTTATATATAATTACCCTAAAAAACACCTAATCTGTTAGCTGTCGTCAAGATTATGAAATAGTCACACGTATTATACCGTTGACCTCATATTCTTCGTAATAGTATTTTAATATATTTCTCATGATAACCGTTTACGTATTACTAAAAATTATGAGATAATAATATAAAAAATTAATTGTAAGGGAGTTATTTTGATACGTTTTAAGAAATATAACTTTTCGTTGCAACAGTTTTTTTCACAAAATGGAAATTATTGCAGTGTGTATGAAGATTTTTTTAAGATCATGACGAAGTAATGTTATGAAAACACGTGCTACAAAACAATTTTATATTCAGAATTGGAAAGAAGAATTTCGATTAATTATTTATCTTTCTTTATTCTGTACAATGAAATAAAAGCTAGAATTTATTGGATTGAGGTGTTATCTAATTTACAAAGTTTTTTATTTCTGTTTTATAATGTAAAAAGTGTTAATTTTGATAAATATTTTACTTTGGCGAACACGAGCCAACAGGTGGATTTTTAAAGGTAAATAAATTGTGTAAGATAACATCACGTGATAATTTACTCAAACCTTGATATTCGTTTTTAAACGATAAATGTTGTATGAGATTACGTATCTGTAATGTCACGCTTAAGGTTTATTTTGGAAAAAGTAATCGTTTTTGCCGTGACCAGGATTCGCACCTGGGTTATTGCGGCCACAACGAAATGTCCTAACCACTAGACGATCACGGCAGGTGTGAATATGTTTTGCGTTTTCTTCTTTGTTTCATAGAATTTGTAGCGAGGTAACACAAGCGACAACCACGATGCAAATGTGTTTCAGTCAAGACTAATGATTCAGAACAAATGTTTAATTTCATCACGTGTATTGTCTCAGTTTTACTGACGTTTGGAGGCTACTCTTATCTTGTTAATGGACTAATTTAAACAGTTCATTTCACACAAAAATCACCATGTACATACCTGTTTTATATAATAACAAAATAAATTGTGAACCGATGGTTTAAGTATCGTTTGATTTTTGATATTTTTAATTCTCCTTACCTATAGATATTGGGAGATTTACAATTAAAGTCTTATAATGATCTGAAGTGATTATTACCTCACGTTTGACATGTGTTAAACGTGTAATGATAAAAACAAAGTATTTCACCGTACATATTTCTTAGTGCATTTCATTGACATTAAAGATTTAAATGTGAGCAAAATTGAGGAGAGAAAATGACCTTCACGTTTGAAATTTAATCGAAAGTCTAAAATGAGTGAGTTATCTTATGTTCGAAACGTACTAATCTGTAGTGCGGTGTGTGATTTACAATCTCACTTTAGTCTGAAGTTTTTCTTTTCTTCTCCAGATTTAAAAATTATAGAGCATACGAAATATATGAAAAGTGAAGAAAAAAAAGTCATATAAATGTATGTGTGTGTAAAAAGAATAATAAAGTTTTATTTAGTTGCAACGAGGACCTACTTTTGTATTATAAAGTTGGTTATATATAATTACCCTAAAAAACACCTAATCTGTTAGCTGTCGTCAAGATTATGAAATAGTCACACGTATTATACCGTTGACCTCATATTCTTCGTAATAGTATTTTAATATATTTCTCATGATAACCGTTTACGTATTACTAAAAATTATGAGATAATAATATAAAAAATTAATTGTAAGGGAGTTATTTTGATACGTTTTAAGAAATATAACTTTTCGTTGCAACAGTTTTTCTCACAAAATGGAAATTATTGCAGTGTGTATGAAGATTTTTTTAAGATCATGACGAGGTAATGTTATGAAAACACGTGCTACAAAACAATTTTTATATTCAGAATTGGAAAGAAGAATTTCGATTAAATATTTATCTTTCTTTATTCTGTACAATGAAATAAAAGCTAGAATTTATTGGATTGAGGTGTTATCTAATTTACAAAGTTCTTTATTTCTGTTTTATAATGTAAAAAGTGTTAATTTTGATAAATATTTTCCTTTGGCGAACACGAGCCAACAGGTGGATTTTTAAAGGTAAATAAATTGTGTAAGATAACATCACGTGATAATTTACTCAAACCTTGATATTCGTTTTTAAACGACAAATGTTGTAAGAGATTACGTATCTGTAATGTCACCCTTAAGGTTTATTTTGGAAAAAGTAAACGTTTTTGCCGTGACCAGGATTCGAACCTGGGTTATTGCGGCCACAACGCAATGTCCTAACCACTAGACGATCACGGCAGGTGTGAATATGTTTTGCGTTTTCTTCTTTTTTCATAGAATTTGTAGCGAGGTAACACAAGCGACAACCACGATGCAAATGTGTTTCAGTCAAGACTAATGATTCAGAACAAATGTTTAATTTCATCACGTGTATTGTCTCAGTTTTACTGACGTTTGGAGGCTACTCTTATCTTGTTAATGGACTTATTTAAACAGTTCATTTCACACAAAAATCACCATATACATACCTGTTTTATATAATAACAAAATAAATTGTGAACCGATGGTTTAAGTATCGTTTGATTTTTGATATTTTTAATTCTCCTTACCTATAGATATTGGGAGATTTACAATTAAAGTCTTATAATGATCTGAAGTGATTATTACCTCACGTTTGACATGTGTTAAACGTGTAATGATAAAATAAAGTATTTCACCGTACATATTTCTTAGTGCATTTCATTGCCATTAGAGATTTAAATGTGAGCAAAATTGAGAGTAGAAAATGACCTTCACGTTTGAAATTTAAACGAAAGTCTAAAGTGAGTGAGTTATCTGATGTACGAAACGTACTAATCCGTAGTGCGGTGTGTGATTTACAATCTCACTTTAGTCTGAAGTTTTTCTTTTCTTCTCCAGATTTAAAAAATTATAGAGCATACGAAATGTATGAAAAGTGAAGAAAAAAACGTCATATAAATGTATGTGTGTGTAACAAGAATAATAAAGTTTTATTTAGTTCATCATCTTGATGAAGACGTTTCGCCGAACTGGTATAGGTGAAGTAGTTAGAGTAAAACGTGAAATGGAAACAAAGATCTAAGTTACATAATGAGGAAAACTTGGCTTATTTTCTTCATAATCACATTTATGCTTTATAGATTCACAATAATAACGGGGCCAAGTATTTCACTTCTTTTTAAATTTTCTCTTACTTAAAGTTGTTACATAGTTTCAGTATTTTCTTTATGTGATTTATTTAGTTTTTTATATAAAAAGAATGGATTGTAAATACTGTAGAATTTTGAATGAAGTATGTGACAAGACGCTATCGAATCCAAATTGTGGAATGATAACTAATCTTCACATAAAGGTTTAGGTGTTGTACGGACGTGACAATCAACACCTTAGTATCGGTTGAAAGTTATTGTTCACTGGCTTCTTCATATTAGGTCAGTAAATCAAATATAGAGACAGCTGAAAATTTCACTTATAGGTTCGTAGTAAATACAATATTCTAACCAAAGGTTCATGACACTCTTACGAGTACAGAAGATGTGCTGCGCCTAAATATGTATTTGTCTCTTTCAGGCCTCGAATTTGCGTTATTACTTTCATAACCAAATATCTTTACCACGAGATGCTACGAGAAACAAAATTTGAGGAATTATTGAGAATTACTTCGTCGAATTTTGGCCAGTTTTATTGGATTAGCCGCAAAGATATTTTTCCGCAGGAAAAACACATTGACATACAAAACCCTTGGATATGCTCATTGTTAGTAATTATAGTGAGTCAATATGTCATAAAAAAGCATAATATTGTACGAACAACATTCTCGTGTTGCAGCCACTTTCAACTGCACTTAGTGTAATGACACCTTTTTACATGTGCAAAACCGCGATATAGGCCAAAATTGTCTATATTGTCCATTTGAATATCTGGGTTTCGTTCATTTTTTTTTCAGCAAGGAAGTACGATTTTGGAACAAAACGTGTACTACTTTTGTGTAGGCCAAGATACATAGGCTTTGGTATAAAGATATGTTCTTCCAGATCCTAAATATTGATATAGTTAGTTTAAAGCGTTTCAATTTGTCCATGTCAGTATTGTCTGGTGAAGACATGCTGTATGAGGCCACGAAAGTTTACTTTTTAACTGTTTAGTTTTGCGAGTATATATTTTCTCATCACTGTCTTTGTTATCGTCATGACGAATATTTGAAAGAATTTTCAGTAAATTATTTGGGAAAATTTATATGTGAGGAAAATGTCCATTTTTCTATTTTATTTTCTCCCCCTTATTAATTAAGCAGTGTAAGACTAGAGGGAAGGTAGCTAGTCATCACCACCCACCGCTATCTCTTGGGCTACTCTTTTACCAAATAAAAGTGGGATTGAGCGTACCATTATAACGCCCCCAAGGTTGTTGAGGGCGAGCATGTCTGGGGCGACTCGGGCGCAAACCGCGACCCTCATTTTACGAGCGCACACCTTAACGTCCTCGGCCATGCCAGGCCCAGCTTAGTATTTCAAAACTTACTATTTAAATGACATATTTTGATACTTAAACAGCAAATTATTCAATTTCTTTCTTTTAATAAGAGCTTAGTTTAAAATCAAATGTTTCCTGTTAAAAGAATGAATGTGTCAAATCGCTATAATTAAGTTTTTAGAAATTTTTTGTGCTATTTGTCAGCTGGTTTCCTTATAAGTGACATCTGCTTGCCTTTTGAATAATGTCGGCGTGTTACTGAGTTGTTGAAATACTAATGGTTATAGTTTGAAGAACAAATATTTTGAAGTAAGTTATTCTAAAAAGTTTTGAGAAAGTTCTAATGCATGTTCTTATCGAATCCTTATCTTTAATGTAAACACCTCGAGTTGATTTGTATGCCACACTTCACCACTCTTTCACATTGATGTATAGATTAAAATGTTTCAGTTGCTATGCACGCGCGATTGAGCAAACTTCGAGCTGTATCGATGAACGTGGGTAGAAAGTTTGTAAATCTGTTGTGGTGCTTTAAAAATCGTATAGGAAAAAAAAACAACCGAGAATGAGTTAGTTGAAATATTTGGCTCTAGCATTCATGAAAGTATGCTTTGGTTTAGGTTGGAGAAAAATACAACTTTCTGTCTGTCATCTGGAGAAAAAGGGTGATAGAGACCTGAAGATCAAAATGATCAACATTTAATGTAATTTATTCAACAAATAAATGTAATTTATTAATCTACAAAGAAATGTTGAAACTTCAAAATGCGAACTTTGTAGCAAACAAATGGTTAAAAATGTTATGAAAAACAATAGGAACACGGGTGTCAGATGTGGCACTATTTCGGTGAAAATATGATACATCTCGTCTGAGCTTCAAGACGAACACAAAGGCTCAAAGGTAGATCGAAGTGATGAAACAGTTGTAAAGAGACCAAAAGGAAAACGAGAAAAATTAGCTGGACGAAAGAATCAGAGAATGAAGAAAACAGAAAATTTAAAGATCAGAAAGAACGAAGCAGGTAATTAACAGAGGAATCACAAGAATGCAACATTAACAGAAACATTACAAAATCGAGTATAAAATCGAAGAAGCTATTAAAGATTAGGACCTAAAGATTGATGTTGCGAAAGATCTATGTGATGTATAGAAAGATTATAATAATATTAAATAAATAAAAAACCCATCAAAAATGAAAAGATATTTTACCAAATTAAGAACATCAAAGAATCGCATGGAAAGTATAGAAGTCTTAGAAAAAGATCAATAGAATACTACAGAAGTCTTAGAAAAAGATCAAAGGAATACTACAGAACATTGAAAAGGAATAAATAACTTCAACAGCAGGATGAAACATCTTTAAACTGAATTAGTAAAATCATCCATATCTCTCTCTACAATAACTTTAGACACAAACATCTAGACACGAAATGGAACTCTATGACTTTAGACACTAACATCTAGACACAAAATGGAACTCAACACGTACTTCTAAACATAAAATAAAAATAATTTGGTTAACGCCCATCACCGCATTATGTTTCCACCTATGAGTGCAGAACCTTCTTAAACTACTACAGGTGCATGAATAAATCGCGAAGCTACAGAAATTAGCAGACCGTATCAATAAAGTTATCCAATCAACATACTATGACGGAAAGATGACATAGAAGAACGTTAGCCACACTTTGGAATAACTTTGCATTCTTGAAGTTGTGAACAAGGGCTATTAATTTTGCTGCAGACATAAAAGGACCAGATTTAACAATATTAATCAACCTTGCTAAAGAAGGTCATAATAACGTTTTGTAACGATTTTAAAGCTCATAATCTGGTCCTTTGTTTTACATATTCAGGTCCCTACTTTGTAAGTGAGAGACTCTTATAATGCATCTACAGTCCCAACCAAGAAAACCTGATTTGTGATAGAAGGATACAAATAATGAACTCTCGGATTAACAAAGCTAAAAGTTTGCACGCGCGAGATTGTTCAGTGGTATCACATCTCGAGCTATGGACTTTCTGATACGCAGCCCGGACAAGTAACTACTAAAAATAAAACTGTGGTGTAAAATATTAAACAAAAACTAAAATCGTTTCATTTTTTATATTTAAATGTTCACATCGAAAGCTGTTAGGATTCTGCAGTTATTTTATAGAAAAGTTTTATTATTTTATACAAACTCAAATAACTATTATGTGCTATTTTTCCCAAGGTCATAATTAATTTTGTAATACATTCTAAAGGCATCTTATGATCTATTAACGTGTTTCATTTATTAAGACGTGGTTAATAATAATAGGCCCAGTATGACCCGGTTGTTAAGGCGCTGAACTCGTAATCTGAAGGTGGCGAGCTCGAATCTCCATCATACCAAACATGCTCGCCCTTTCAGCTATGGAGGCATTATAATGTGATGGCCAATCCCACTATTCGATGGTAAAAGGGTACCCCAATAGTTAGCGGTGGGTGGTGATGACTAGCTTTTTTCCCTTTAGTCTTACACTGCTAAGGTACGGACCTTTAGCGCAGATAGACCTCGTGTAGCTTTGCGGGAAATTAAAAATACACTTAAAAGTACTGATAAATATTAGTTGATTTTGTGTGTTTTTCTGGGATTCTCATCCATAATAAAGCATATTACTCCTCAACTTGTTACATCAGAGTTTTTAGAGTGAGTATTGAATAAAATATCTTAGTTGTTACCCATTTATTAACGATACCTTAGTTGTTACCCATTTATTAACGATATCTTTGTTGTTACTCATTTATTAACGATATCTTAGTTGTTACCCATTTATTAACGATATCTTTGTTGTTACCCATTTATTAACGTTATCTTTGTTGTTACTCATTTATTAACGATATCTTTGTTGTTACCCATTTATTAACGATATCTTAGTTGTTACCCATTTATTAACGATATCTTAGTTGTTACCCATTTATTAACGATATCTTAGTTGTTACCCATTTATTAACGATATTTTAGTTGTTACCCATTTATTAACGATATTTTAGTTGTTACCCATTTATTAACGATATTTTAGTTGTTACCCATTTATTAACGATATTTTAGTTGTTACCCATTTATTAACGAGTAGCATTGTTCTTTGATAAAGTATTTGATTACCTTAACTGTGCTAGAGCTGTGGGTTTTCGTGTGGTTTTACTATCTCAACTATTAAAACTGTGGGTTTTCGTTCGGTTTTTGTACCCTAACGATGAACTCTGACGAGTAATTACAAACACATTTTAATAAACTTTACATAGTGACAAGAAATGTTGTAAAAATTGTATCCTGCTATCGTAGCTGTAGAATAACCACTTGTTAAGTGGCACAAGTTCAGAATCAATATACTTACGACGTGAAAATGTTTGTTTGTTTGTTTTTCGAATTTCGCGCAAAGCTACTGGAGGGATCTTTGCGTCAGCCGACCCTAATTTAGCAGTGTGAGACTAGAAGGAAAGCAGTGAGTCATCACCACCCACGGCTGACTCTTGGGCTACTCTTTTACCAACGACCGTTACATTATAACGCCCCCACGGCTGAAAGGGCGAGCATGTTTGATGCGACAGAGATTTAAACCTAAGACCCTCAGATTACGAGTCGAACGCCTTAACCCACCTGGCCATGCCGGGCTGCCGTGAAAATGTCTTTATTACCTACAATAACTGTAAGTTAGTTAAGTACTTACGTTAATAACCTAATATCAAAGTGACAATCATGTCGACAGATGGCACTGCAAACAAAGCAAAAATAACACGATATCCAGAAATGTTTCTGTCATAGTTATTGAGTGTAACATTATAAACACTAAATCAAATATCATTCAAAGTAATACGTTATAGTAAAACGTATATCCAATACGTTTTTTTTGCAGTTCAACGAGTAGTATTTGGTTGATCAACAACATCAGTTTGCAGAGAACCACGGCTTCTTTTTTATCTCTCGTATTAGTGTTCGTCATCTTTACATATCATACAAGTATTGGTTATCTTTAACGAGTATACAGCCGTTGGTTACCATACTATTGTTGGTTATTGTTAACTAACATATCCATTCCACATGGTCCAACTGTGCGCTTGGGTATTTATAAAATTAAAGATTGGGTTTCGGTACCTGCAATGAGCATAGCCAAGATAGACTTGTGTGTAACTTTAATTTAAATACAAAACAAATAAAAATGAATTTAAGTATATTGAAGGACATTCTAAAATATATAACAAAGTATTGCTTACTTATGTAGTTTTAACGTAATTATTTATACATTTTACAGTTCCGTTTAGATTGTTTTTTTTAATTTTTAATTTGTAACAAGTGCAGAGGAAATGTTATGAAAACATCTGTTTATCGCAAACCTACACTTTCGAATTACGTTTCTACCTCGTAAAATTGGGTTTCGATACATGTGCCGCTTAAACTATATGTACACTGCTGGCCAAAATTTTAAGGCCAATGAACATAAAGAAAAATATGCACTTTGCGTTGTTAGAATCAACCATTTATTTGAGTAGAGCTTTGAAAGATGAAAATAATAAAAGGGAAAATAAAAATAAAAACCTTTAGCATTTAATAGGGAAAACTTGAACACTATAAAATTAGCCCAAATACTAGCTGGTCAAAAGTTTAAGACCATACTGAAACGAAGCGTTAATCAGTAAACACGTAACAAAATTTAGTCATTTGTGTTCAAGCATTAGCGTTGTCAACATCTCCCACTGACATCTCCTTGGGTAAAAACATGGCAAAGACTAAAAAGTTGAGAGAGTTTGGACATGGCAAAATTATCGAGCTGCAAAAGAAAGGTCTCTCTCAACGTACCATCGCTGGTGAGATTGGGCGTAGTAAAACTGCTGTTGTAAATTTCTTAAAAGACCTTGAGGGTAACGGAATGAGAATTTTAAATGGTCGGCCCAAGAAAATTTCGCCGGCGTTGAGCAGGAGCTTTCGACGGGTTGTGCGGCAGACACCAGCCGATCGTCAAACCAGGTTAAGGCTCTTACGGACGCAGAATGCAGCTCAAGAACAATAAGAAGACATCAAAAAGAGAGAAAGGCTTTAAAAACCGTAAACGTCTTTAAAGGCCACGCCTCCTCACACACCACGAAACAGCTCGGTTAAACTTTGCTGAGAAGCACCAAACATGGGACGTATACAAGTGGAAGAAGGTTTTGTTTTCTGATGAGAAAAAACTAACTTGGGTTGTACTGATGGCTTCCAACGTTGCTGGCACGATAAGGATATCCCACTGGAGACATTTTTACACGATACAGTGGAGGAGGTTCCATCATGATCTGGGGTGCTTTCTCCTTCCATGGAACAATGGAGTTTCAGATTATACAGGAGCGTCTAACAGTAGCTGGCTATATTGGCATGTTGGAGAGAGCATTCTTATTGACTGAAGACCCTCGCTTGTGTGTAAATGACTGGATCTTTCAGCAGGACAACGCTGCAAGCTACTATGCTTGCAGGACAATGGACTTTTTCATTGTGAATAACGTGATTCTTTTGGACCATCCAGTGTGTTCGCCCAAACTGAACCCCTTTGAAAATGTTTAGGAGTGGATGGCAAGGGAAGTTTATAGAAATGGACGTCAATTACAAACAGTGCATGATCCTCGTAAAGCCATTTTCACTATTTGGAATAACATACTGCAAACGTTTATATCGACCATGCCAAAGCGGATATTTGCAGTTATTCGCAATGACTGCCATGCAACTCACTACTGAGAACTCTTGTTGGGCATTTCCTACCCTATTTAGGACTTCCTTTTGGTATGGTCTCAAACTTTTGACCAGCTAGTATTTAGGCTAATATCATAGTGTTCACATTTTCCCAATGAAATGCTAAAAACGTTTTTTTATTTTTATTTTCATCTTTCAAAGCTCTACTCAAATAAGTGGTTGAGTCTGACAACGCAAAGTGCATATTTTTCTTTATGTTCATTGGCCTTAAGATTTTGGCCAGCAGCGTATAATTTATTGCGTAACGATGAACAAACAAACTCTATTCTTTGAATGTGTTGGTATAATACGACCAGCTTCGATGACATCTTTGAAAAGAAATTAACTATATACTTAAAAATAACGAGCATATCATGCTCTCTACAGTGAAGTACAAAGCAACACAATTGACTATGTTATCAGAGCCCGCCACTGCTACCGAAATCCAGTTTTTAGCGTTATAGGTTTTCAGACTTGTTGCTATGTCACTGGAAACTGGAGTTAAGAATAAGAGTTATATTAGGAAACCGAGTATCAAATATGCCGTACATGCCTTTAAAGTGTAGAAAAAATTAAAGTTTTTGCTTTTATTAACATATTAGTTTTCGTAAAGTTTGATATATTCTAAATCTGCGATTTATGAATTAAAACTCAAAGTTCCTCAGCTAATTGATACACTGATTGTAGCTTCCTCTTGTGAAAAATATCGCACTTATAACTTTTATTTTATTCGCCAATTCAATACTTGCAATTTCAAATTAATAATTATATATATATAGCTTCTATTAAATTGGCACAAGAACCAAAGAGTTTACAATGAGTGCCTTTAAATTAGTTGCATAGTTTTTTTGTCTTTTTTTTTTGCTATTAAACAGAAAGCCATACAATGGTCTATCTGAGTCGAACCTTCAGAATCACAAACTGGGAAGCTCAATCTTTCTAGTCTGTCATTTCATAATTAGGAATCGTTAGCTCAAAACAACTCTTTTGTAGCTTTGCGTGATTTTCAGAGATAACCAACTAGCTTCATTGTTGCTTCAAACTAAGAGAGTAAAATCGAAGCAGTTGCGATCAAGTAACTTTAAGACGTTTTCCTGGTATTCATGGAAATAATAATTGTCATAAGTACCATAACAAAGCCTCTCCCAGTGGCACAGCTGTATGTCTGCGGACTTAAACGCTAGAATCCAGGTTTTGATACCCGTGGTGGGCAGAGCACAGATAATTCATCGTGTAGCTTTGTGCTTAATTACAAACATTCCACCAGACCCTTACAGGATGGCTTCGTATTTACGTGATTCAGTAAAGGATGTTATGAAAATAATATTCCAACTTCTTGAGTTTTTTAATATTACATTCTACGTTTGGTCTGATATAATTCCTTTATTCTACCTTCAACATTCCCCACAATCGGATTTAGCTATGACCGCGTTATAAGAGTGACAGTCAACTTTCTTTCAGAGTCAAATAACTTAAAAAAGCTTTGTTGCGTATTTTTTGTAAGTGGGCTATCTATACTGTGCTCACCGCAAGTATCAAAATCTAGTTTTTAATGGGGTGAGACCTCATTACCCTTTCCACTAGGGTTACCTGAAAAAAACAAGACAAAATGATATAAGCCTATATAGAATCTGCTAGTTGGTGTACAAGGTAATGGTGTCGAAGGCACTGTTTTGGTGTATAAGATAAATTTCCTGAACTAATTTGGACGAAATTTGTCGTCAGACAAAGAGAGTTTGACAGCTAGTAATAATTAAACTTCTTTTTTTATTCACTTTCGGTAAACCTTGAAAACCATCTATTTTCGGCTGTTTACTATAAGAGACATATCGTACAGGTCGCAGGAAAGGAAAGATTAGTTTGTTTTGAAATTTTGTACAAAATTACACGACAGCTATCTGTGCTAGCTGTCCCTAATTTAGCAGTGTAAGAATAGAGGAAAAGTAGCTAGTCATGACCATCACCCGCTAACTCTTGGGCTACTCTTTTACTGAAGAATAGTAGGATTAATCGTAACATTATAGCGCCCTCACTGCTGAGAGGGCGAGCATATTTGGTGTGACGGGGATTCGAACCACCGACACTCAAATTACGATTCTAGCGCCTTAACCACCTGGCCAATAATATAAAAGTATACTAATATTCATTCGTTTTCACGAATGTGTATGTTCGCCAACAGAGAGCAATGCGAGCTAGTTACCTGTTTTAAATGTTCTGTCGTAAGAGCAAAGATGCCCAATGAGTTGTTTGTGATACGCCCTCTACCTGACGCAATAATCGAACTATAAACTTCAGAAGAATAAGTTTTCAAACATACTGCTTAGCCACTAGAGACTATTATTCGATTACAATCCAAAATTTGTCTTACCAATGAGCCACTAGGGGACATACTGTTTCGAAAAGAAACAAACAACGCCATTATTTAAATTTGGGTGAAAACGTTGTAATATATATATATATACTTATTACTGTTTATTAACAACTGAATGATATTACATTGTCCGTTAATTTGATATTTGTTCATGATGTAATAACATTTTTTTCGCTTGTAAGTATGTGAGGCCCGTCTACTCTCTCTTTACATTCTCTTGAGTATTATACACTAGTTCCATTTATTATTTCCAATAAATTGTTCAGACGGAACATGCCAACTAAGTATAGGAACTGAGGACTTATAGACCAGTTTTCACAAACCTATTGATCAAGATTTGCAGATGAAAACTATTTTTTAATTTGTACCCAAACCAACATTGTTTTAAAACTTCAGAAAGCGAGTTAAAGTCAAACCCTCTCTAAGAACTAGTAAAAAACTAACTCGTTTTGTTATGTTAACGTTCTTTACCGTTACTGTAAACACACACACATATTATTAAATTTATCAAAATACACATTTATTAATAGCGAATCAAAGAAACCACAAAAAGGAAATGAATGTGTTGGAATGTTTGTTGTTCAGCGCAAAAGTGTGTAACTGGCTACCTATGATATGCCTAACGCCTGTAACTCAACGCTTACCGTTGAGTTATTACACTTAGTGTTGTTGTTGTTCAATACAGAGCTACAAAATGAGCGATATTTCTGCGTTCAATACATGGATCGAATCCCGAATTTTAGTATTATTAGTCCATTAACTTACTGCTGATTCACCAGGGCGCAGTGTTGGGACTATTCAATACAGGTTTTACACTTTTACAGTGTTAGAGTTGTCCCTCCTCCGTCAACGTGATTCTTGATTCTCAGATAAACAAAACCTTTGAAGCTCAAAGCTCGATAGGTGTTAAGAACAGAATTTTTGAGTTTTGAAGAAATAACCGCTATTTTTGCTTTATATTCAGTTGTGTACTACGTTTTCGCGTAATAACAACAGGTAAAATCCCTTGTAAGGGCCCACTATAAGAAGGTTTGGCTTGGATATTTAGACCTTCGAGTCTATATACTAACTGGGAGACTTTTGTCAAAGGAACTTCATAATATCCCAGATATTTATCTTCTAAAAGGAATATGTTTCTAACTTTTATTTATTATTTTTAAAAATCTACTTGAAAAGTTTTTAACTCATTAAATAAAGTAAATCACATTTTACCAGAGTTTTAGTAAACAAATGTACGAAAACCATCGGCAAACTATTAAATATAGCACCATTGGTGCCTTGTGTCATAAACTGACATGTAACGACAGTTAAGCTATACTATTGGTGCATTGTGTCAGAAATTAGGATGTAACGACAGCTTATACAACTGATGCCTTTTGCCACAAATTCACTTTTATAACTGACATGTAACGACAACTGACGTACATCATTAGTACCTTAGTGTCAGTTCTAAAACATTTATAAGTTACATGTAACGACAACTACACATCATCAATACTTTCGTACAGATTGTTATGTGGTTATGTAACGTCATTTATAATCAATATAATGCATTTTATATGTCTTGTTCTTTAATACAACACCAGGTGGACACGCTTTGAAGACTAAAGTTTTATTATCTGTTAGCTACATTAGAGTAACGCCCACGGTGGCTAACTAGAAGTGTCTAATTTGTATTTTGATAATTCACACATGATATAAACGTCTGTGTACGACGACAGGATAAGAATCTCTATTTCTACCAGGCAGTGAGAAACTGCAAAGGATAGTTAAGGGAGAAATAGGTAGGTGGTGTTCCAGGACTGACTGATTATTAGCAAGTGGAATGACCGTCACTTTATAACGTCCCCATGGCTAAGGAGGAAGAATGTTTTTTAGTGACGGGAATTCGAACTCGTAATCCTCAGATTACGTGTCGAGTGCCTTGATTATCTGGACAGGGTGGGCCTGTATTAATAAGCTTACTTTATACAAAGTTATAAAATAAGATACTGATTATAGTTATTACAAATTTATTTGAAGTGTTTTCTTTTTTTTCTAAATAGTTCATTCTTAAGAAGTTTAGTTATTATTTTTTCCGTTTATTTGCTTGTGGTTATGTACAAAGTAATATTTTAAGATATCTGTGCTCTATAAAACCACTATAAACGAAACCCAGTTTCTAGTGGTGTCAGTCCATCTCCGTACCGTTGTGCCACTGGGTGATTTTATTTCATTATAGTTTGATTTTGGCACCGAAGATTCTTCTGTTGAGTGTTCTGTTTAAAGATTTCACCCTCAACGAGTTTATGTGTTGTTTTATTTTCTGTATGCATCAGAATCTGCCTTGACATTCATATATATTCATGTATTTGAAAGGAAATGTGAGATCGATTCTAACTTGTCAGAAAAGGAAGCGAAGCTCTAACAGCTGTAGTGATCGTAACTCTGAAGTGTTGTACCATTTGTATCAGAAATATTTTTCTTTACCGTAACCCAGATCTGTATCATTTAAGAAGAACGTTACGTACTGAGGTAACGTCAGCTATACTTACATTTTGTTGAAAAACAAACGCCATCTCTAAAGTAAAACCTAAACTTTATGGAAAATGTAAAATTTGTAAATGACAAGTATATTTATGGTTTACACAAACGATATTACAGCTTTAAAAATATCCTAATATTCACACGATATTAATGTATTATAGACGTTGAAACATGTATTAAGCATCTAATTTTTCTAGGGATGTTTGAAAACATTATTCCTTCATAATTAAGGAGATAAAACGTTTTTAATAGAGTTCTACACTTTGTATAAAAAGATATTTGCCAAAATTAGCTTACAGAAAAAGACTTATGACTCTGTTATTGAACTGCACTGAATATAACACACACGAGGTCAATGATCTGTGGGTATCATAATATAAAACTAATTTACACTTCTGATTCTAAGATGTTCTGGTACTAATAGTTTAGTGACTGTCTCAAAGATGTTCTGGTGATAATGGATTAATGCCTGTTTCAAAGATGTTCTGGTACCAATAGTTCAGTAACTGTCTTTAAGATGTTCTGGTATTAATGATTTAGTGAGTGTCTCTAAAATGTGCTGGTACTAATGGTTCAGTAACTGTCACTAAGATGTTCTGGTACTAATACTTTAGTGATTGTCTGTAAGATGTTCTGGTACTAATACTTTAATGACTGTCTGTAAGATGTTCTTTTACTAATACTTTAAGAATTGTCTCAGAGATGTTGTGGTACTAATAGTTTAGTCTCTGTCTCTAAAATATTCTGGTACTAAACGTTTAGTGACTGTTTCTACGATATTGTGGTGCTAATGTTTTAGTGGCTATCTCTAAAATGTTCTGGTACTAATGGTTTATTGACTGTCGCTAAGATGTTCTGGTATTAGTTTTTAGTGATTGTCTCTAAGATGTTCTGGTACTAAGAGTTTAGGGACCATCTCTAAATTTTTCTGGTATAAATGGTTTACTGACTGTATAGAGTATGGAACGGATTGAGCACACTGTAAAATTATGAATGATGTAGGTGACAAGACGCCATCGAATCCATTCATTGGAATGTTATCTCACCTTCACATTATAGTTTAGGTGCTTTATGGACGTGACATTCAATTCCTTTGTATCGGTTGAAAGGTATTGTTGACTGGTTCCTTCCTACTTGGTCAGCAAATCAAATATAGAGATAGCTGCAAATTTCACTTATAGGATCGTAGTAAATACAATATTCTAACAAAAAGGTTCATAACATTCTTACGAGTACAGAAGATGTGCTGTGCCTAAATATGTATTTGTCTCTTTCAGATCTCGAATTTGCGTTATTACTTTCATAACCAAATGTGTGTACCACGAGATACTACGAGAAACAAAATTTGAGGAAATATTGAGAATTACTTCGCCCTATTTTAACCAGTTTTAGTGGATTAGCTGCAAAGATATTTTTCCGCAGGAAAAACACCTTGACATACAAAACTCTTGGACATGCTCATTGTTAGTAATTATAGTGGGTCAATGTGTCATAAAAAAGCATAATATTGTACGAACAACATTCTCGTGATGCAGCCTCTTTAAAATGTACTTAGGGCAATGCCATTTTTTTTACATGTGCAAAACCGCGATATAGGCCAAAATTGTATATATTGTCCATTTGAATATCTGGGTTTCGTTCATTTTCTTCAGCAAGGAAGTACGATTTTGGAAACAAAACATGTACTACTCTTGTGTAGGTCAAGTTACATGGGCTTTGGTACAAAGATATGTCCTTCGAGATCCTAAATATTGATATAGTTAGTTTAAAGGGTTTCAATTTGTCCATGTCAGTGTTGTCTGGTGAAGACATGCTGTATGTGGCCACGAAAGTTTACTTTTTAATTGTTTAGTTTTGCGAGTATATATTTTCTCATCATTGTTTTTGTTATCGTCATGACGAATATTTGAAAGAATTTTCAGTAAATTATTTGGGAAAATTTATATGTGAGAAAAATGTCTATTTTTCTATTTTATTTTATCCCCATATTTTTGTGCGTGCAACGAGGACCTACTTTTGTATTATAAAGTTGGTTATATATAATTACCCTAAAAAACACCTAATCTGTTAACTGTCGTCAAGATTATGAAATAGTCACACGTATTATACCGTTGACCTCATATTCTTCGTAATAGTATTTTAATATATTTCTCATGATAACCGTTTACGTATTACTAGAAATTATGAGATAATAATATAAAAAATGAATTGTAAGGGAGTTATTTTGATACGTTTTAAGAAATATAACTTTTCTTTGCAACAGTTTTTTTCACAATATGGAAATTATTGCAGTGTGTATGAAGATTTTTTAAAGATCATGACGAGGTAATGTTATTGAAACACGTGCTACAAAACAATTTTATATTCAGAATTGGAAAGAAGAATTTCGATTAAATATTTATCTTTCTTTATTCTGTACAATGAAATAAAAGCTAGAATTTATTGGATTGAGGTGTTATCTAATTTACAAAGTTCTTTATTTCTGTTTTATAATGTAAAAAGTGTTAATTTTGATAAATATTTTCCTTTGGCGAACACGAGCCAACAGGTGGATTTTTAAAGGTAAATAAATTGTGTAAGATAACATCACGTGATAATTTACTCAAACCTTGATATTCGTTTTTAAACGACAAATGTTGTAAGAGATTACGTATCTGTAATGTCACCCTTAAGGTTTATTTTGGAAAGAGTAAACATTTTTGCCGTGACCAGGATTCGAACCTGGGTTTTTGCGGCCACAACGAAATGTCCTAACCACTAGACGATCACGGCAGGTGTGAATATGTGTTGCGTTTTCTTCTTTTTTTCATAGAATTTGTAGCGAGGTAACACAAGCGACAACCACGATGCAAATGTGTTTCAGTCAAGACTAATGATTCAGAACAAATGTTTAATTTCATCACGTGTATTGTCTCAGTTTTACTGACGTTTGGAGGCTACTCTTATCTTGTTAATGGACTAATTTAAACAGTTCATTTCACACAAAATCACCATATACATACCTGTTTTATATAATAACAAAATAAATTGTGAACCGATGGTTTAAGTATCGTTTGATTTTTGATATTTTTAATTCTCCTTACCTATAGATATTGGGAGATTTACAATTAAAGTCTTATAATGATCTGAAGTGATTATTACCTCACGTTTGACATGTGTTAAACGTGTAATGATAAAATAAAGTATTTCACCGTACATATTTCTTAGTGCATTTCATTGCCATTAGAGATTTAAATGTGAGCAAAATTGAGAGTAGAAAATGACCTTCACGTTTGAAATTTAAACGAAAGTCTAAAGTGAGTGAGTTATCTTATGTTCGAAACGTACTAATCTGTAGTGCGGTGTGTGATTTACAATCTCACTTTAGTCTGAAGTTTTTCTTTTCTTCTCCAGATTTAAAAATTATAGAGCATACGAAATGTATGAAAAGTGAAGAAAAAACGTCATATAAATGTATGTGTGTGTAACAAGAATAATAAAGTTTTATTTAGTTCATCATCTTGATGAAGACGTTTCGCCGAACTGGTATAGGTGAAGTAGTTAGAGTGAAACGTGAAATGGAAACAAAGATCTAAGTTACATAATGAGGAAAACTTGGCTTATTTTCTTCATAATCACATTTATGCTTTATAGATTCACAATAATAACGGGGCCAAGTATTTCACTTCTTTTAAATTTTCTCTTACTTAAATTTGTTACATAGTTTCAGTATTTTCTTAATGTGATTTATTTAGTTTTTTATATAAAAGGAATGGATTGTAAATACTGTAGAATTTTGAATGAAGTATGTGACAAGACGCTATCGAATCCAAATTGTGGAATGATAACTAATCTTCACATAAAGGTTTAGGTGTTGTACGGACGTGACAATCAACTCCTTAGTATCGGTTGAAAGTTATTGTTCACTGGCTTCTTCATATTAGGTCAGTAAATCAAATATAGAGACAGCTGAAAATTTCACTTATAGGTTCGTAGTAAATACAATATTCTAACCAAAGGTTCATGACACTCTTACGAGTACAGAAGATGTGCTACGCCTAAATATGTATTTGTCTCTTTCAGGTCTCGAATTTGCGTTATTACTTTCATAACCAAATATCTTTACCACGAGATGCTACGAGAAACAAAATTTGAGGAATTATTGAGAATTACTTCGTCGAATTTTGGCCAGTTTTATTGGATTAGCCGCAAAGATATTTTTCCGCAGGAAAAACACATTGACATACAAAACCCTTGGACATGCTCATTGTTAGTAATTATAGTGGGTCAATATGTCATAAAAAAGCATAATATTGTACGAACAACATTCTCGTGTTGCAGCCACTTTCAACTGCACTTAGTGCAATGACACTTTTTACATGTGCAAAACCGCGATATAGGCCAAAATTGTCTATATTGTCCATTTGAATATCTGGGTTTCGTTCATTTTTTTCAGCAAGGAAGTACGATTTTGGAAACAAAACATGTACTACTCTTGTGTAGGCCAAGATACATAGGCTTTGGTAGAAAGATATGTCCTTCCAGATCCTAAATATTGATATAGTTAGTTTAAAGGGTTTCAATTTGTCCATGTCAGTATTGTCTGGTGAAGACATGCTGTATGAGGCCACGAAAGTTTACTTTTAATTGTTTAGTTTTGCGAGTATATATTTTCTCATCATTGTCTTTGTTATCGTCATGACGAATATTTGAAAGAATTTTCAGTAAATTATTTGGGAAAATTTATATGTGAGAAAAATGTCTATTTTTCTATTTTATTTTATCCCCATATTTTTGTGCGTGCAACGAGGACCTACTTTTGTATTATAAAGTTGGTTATATATAATTACCCTAAAAAACACCTAATCTGTTAACTGTCGTCAAGATTATGAAATAGTCACACGTATTATACCGTTGACCTCATATTCTTCGTAATAGTATTTTAATATATTTCTCATGATAACCGTTTTCGTATTACTAAAATTATGAGATAATAATATAAAAAATGAATTGTAAGGGAGTTATTTTGATACGTTTTTAGAAATATAACTTTTCTTTGCAACAGTTTTTTTCACAATATGGAAATTATTGCAGTGTGTATGAAGATTTTTTAAAGATCATGACGAGGTAATGTTATTGAAACACGTGCTACAAAACAATTTTATATTCAGAATTGGAAAGAAGAATTTCGATTAAATATTTATCTTTCTTTATTCTGTACAATGAAATAAAAGCTAGAATTTATTGGATTGAGGTGTTATCTAATTTACAAAGTTCTTTATTTCTGTTTTATAATGTAAAAAGTGTTAATTTTGATAAATATTTTCCTTTGGCGAACACGAGCCAACAGGTGGATTTTTAAAGGTAAATAAATTGTGTAAGATAACATCACGTGATAATTTACTCAAACCTTGATATTCGTTTTTAAACGACAAATGTTGTAAGAGATTACGTATCTGTAATGTCACCCTTAAGGTTTATTTTGGAAAAAGTAAACGTTTTTGCCGTGACCAGGATTCGAACCTGGGTTATTGCGGCCACAACGCAATGTCCTAACCACTAGACGATCACGGCAAGTGTGAATATGTTTTGCGTTTTCTTCTTTTTTTTATAGAATTTGTAGTGAGGTAACACAAGCGACAACCACGATGCAAATGTGTTTCAGTCAAGACTAATGATTCAGAACAAATGTTTAATTTCATCACGTGTATTGTCTCAGTTTTACTGACGTTTGGAGGCTACTCTTATCTTGTTAATGGACTTATTTAAACAGTTCATTTCACACAAAAATCACCATATACATACCTGTTTTATATAATAACAAAATAAATTGTGAACCGATGGTTTAAGTATCGTTTGATTTTTGATATTTTTAATTCTCCTTACTTATAGATATTGGGAGATTTACAATTAAAGTCTTATAATGATCTGAAGTGATTATTACCTCACGTTTGACATGTGTTAAACGTGTAATGATAAAAAATAAAGTATTTCACCGTACATATTTCTTAGTGCATTTCATTGCCATTAGAGATTTAAATGTGAGCAAAATTGAGAGTAGAAAATGACCTTCACGTTTGAAATTTAAACTAAAGTCTAAAATGAGTGAGTTATCTGATGTACGAAACGTACTAATCCGTAGTGCGGTGTGTGATTTACAATCTCACTTTAGTCTGAAGTTTTTCTTTTCTTCTCCAGATTTAAAAATTATAGAGCATACGAAATGTATGAAAAGTGAAGAAAAAACGTCATATAAATGTATGTGTGTGTAACAAGAATAATAAAGTTTTATTTAGTTCATCATCTTGATGAAGACGTTTCGCCGAACTGGTATAGGTGAAGTAGTTAGAGTGAAACGTGAAATGGAAACAAAGATCTAAGTTACATAATGAGGAAAACTTGGCTTATTTTCTTCATAATCACATTTATGCTTTATAGATTCACAATAATAACGGGGCCAAGTATTTCACTTCTTTTTAAATTTTCTCTTACTTAAATTTGTTACATAGTTTCAGTATTTTCTTTATGTGATTTATTTAGTTTTTTATATAAAAGAATGGATTGTAAATACTGTAGAATTTTGAATGAAGTATGTGACAAGACGCTATCGAATCCAAATTGTGGAATGATAACTAATCTTCACATAAAGGTTTAGGTGTTGTACGGACGTGACAATCAACTCCTTAGTATCGGTTGAAAGTTATTGTTCACTGGCTTCTTCATATTAGGTCAGTAAATCAAATATAGAGACAGCTGAAAATTTCACTTATAGGTTCGTAGTAAATACAATATTCTAACCAAAGGTTCATGACACTCTTACGAGTACAGAAGATGTGCTACGCCTAAATATGTATTTGTCTCTTTCAGGTCTCGAATTTGCGTTATTACTTTCATAACCAAATATCTTTACCACGAGATGCTACGAGAAACAAAATTTGAGGAATTATTGAGAATTACTTCGTCGAATTTTGGCCAGTTTTATTGGATTAGCCGCAAAGATATTTTTCCGCAGGAAAAACACATTGACATACAAAACCCTTGGACATGCTCATTGTTAGTAATTATAGTGGGTCAATATGTCATAAAAAAAGCATAATATTGTACGAACAACATTCTCGTGTTGCAGCCACTTTCAACTGCACTTAGTGCAATGACACCTTTTTACATGTGCAAAACCGCGATATAGGCCAAAATTGTCTATATTGTCCATTTGAATATCTGGGTTTCGTTCATTTTTTTCAGCAAGGAAGTACGATTTTGGAAACAAAACATGTACTACTCTTGTGTAGGCCAAGATACATAGGCTTTGGTAGAAAGATATGTCCTTCCAGATCCTAAATATTGATATAGTTAGTTTAAAGGGTTTCAATTTGTCCATGTCAGTATTGTCTGGTGAAGACATGCTGTATGAGGCCACGAAAGTTTACTTTTAATTGTTTAGTTTTGCGAGTATATATTTTCTCATCATTGTCTTTGTTATCGTCATGACGAATATTTGAAAGAATTTTCAGTAAATTATTTGGGAAAATTTATATGTGAGAAAAATGTCTATTTTTCTATTTTATTTTATCCCCATATTTTTGTGCGTGCAACGAGGACCTACTTTTGTATTATAAAGTTGGTTATATATAATTACCCTAAAAACACCTAATCTGTTAACTGTCGTCAAGATTATGAAATAGTCACACGTATTATACCGTTGACCTCATATTCTTCGTAATAGTATTTTAATATATTTCTCATGATAACCGTTTACGTATTACTAAAAATTATGAGATAATAATATAAAAAATGAATTGTAAGGGAGTTATTTTGATACGTTTTAAGAAATATAACTTTTCTTTGCAACAGTTTTTTTCACAATATGGAAATTATTGCAGTGTGTATGAAGATTTTTTAAGATCATGACGAGGTAATGTTATGAAAACACGTGCTACAAAACAATTTTTTATTCAGAATTGGAAAGAAGAATTTCGATTAAATATTTATCTTTCTTTATTCTGTACAATGAAATAAAAGCTAGAATTTATTGGATTGAGGTGTTATCTAATTTACAAAGTTCTTTATTTCTGTTTTATAATGTAAAAAGTGTTAATTTTGATAAATATTTTCCTTTGGCGAACACGAGCCAACAGGTGGATTTTTAAAGGTAAATAAATTGTGTAAGATAACATCACGTGATAATTTACTCAAACCTTGATATTCGTTTTTAAACGACAAATGTTGTAAGAGATTACGTATCTGTAATGTCACCCTTAAGGTTTATTTTGGAAAAGTAAACGTTTTTGCCGTGACCAGGATTCGAACCTGGGTTATTGCGGCCACAACGCAATGTCCTAACCACTAGACGATCACGGCAGGTGTGAATATGTTTTGCGTTTTCTTCTTTTTTTTCATAGAATTTGTAGCGAGGTAACACAAGCGACAACCACGATGCAAATGTGTTTCAGTCAAGACTAATGATTCAGAACAAATGTTTAATTTCATCACGTGTATTGTCTCAGTTTTACTGACGTTTGGAGGCTACTCTTATCTTGTTAATGGACTAATTTAAACAGTTCATTTCACACAAAAATCACCATATACATACCTGTTTTATATAATAACAAAATAAATTGTGAACCGATGGTTTAAGTATCGTTTGATTTTTGATATTTTTAATTCTCCTTACCTATAGATATTGGGAGATTTACAATTAAAGTCTTATAATGATCTGAAGTGATTATTACCTCACGTTTGACATGTGTTAAACGTGTAATGATAAAAATAAAGTATTTCACCGTACATATTTCTTAGTGCATTTCATTGCCATTAGAGATTTAAATGTGAGCAAAATTGAGAGTAGAAAATGACCTTCACGTTTGAAATTTAAACTAAAGTCTAAAATGAGTGAGTTATCTGATGTACGAAACGTACTAATCCGTAGTGCGGTGTGTGATTTACAATCTCACTTTAGTCTGAAGTTTTTCTTTTCTTCTCCAGATTTAAAAATTATAGAGCATACGAAATGTATGAAAAGTGAAGAAAAAACGTCATATAAATGTATGTGTGTGTAACAAGAATAATAAAGTTTTATTTAGTTCATCATCTTGATGAAGACGTTTCGCCGAACTGGTATAGGTGAAGTAGTTAGAGTGAAACGTGAAATGGAAACAAAGATCTAAGTTACATAATGAGGAAAACTTGGCTTATTTTCTTCATAATCACATTTATGCTTTATAGATTCACAATAATAACGGGGCCAAGTATTTCACTTCTTTTAAATTTTCTCTTACTTAAATTTGTTACATAGTTTCAGTATTTTCTTTATGTGATTTATTTAGTTTTTTATATAAAAGGAATGGATTGTAAATACTGTAGAATTTTGAATGAAGTATGTGACAAGACGCTATCGAATCCAAATTGTGGAATGATAACTAATCTTCACATAAAGGTTTAGGTGTTGTACGGACGTGACAATCAACTCCTTAGTATCGGTTGAAAGTTATTGTTCACTGGCTTCTTCATATTAGGTCAGTAAATCAAATATAGAGACAGCTGAAAATTTCACTTATAGGTTCGTAGTAAATACAATATTCTAACCAAAGGTTCATGACACTCTTACGAGTACAGAAGATGTGCTACGCCTAAATATGTATTTGTCTCTTTCAGGTCTCGAATTTGCGTTATTACTTTCATAACCAAATATCTTTACCACGAGATGCTACGAGAAACAAAATTTGAGGAATTATTGAGAATTACTTCGTCGAATTTTGGCCAGTTTTATTGGATTAGCCGCAAAGATATTTTTCCGCAGGAAAAACACATTGACATACAAAACCCTTGGACATGCTCATTGTTAGTAATTATAGTGGGTCAATATGTCATAAAAAAGCATAATATTGTACGAACAACATTCTCGTGTTGCAGCCACTTTCAACTGCACTTAGTGCAATGACACCTTTTTTACATGTGCAAAACCGCGATATAGGCCAAAATTGTCTATATTGTCCATTTGAATATCTGGGTTTCGTTCATTTTTTTCAGCAAGGAAGTACGATTTTGGAAACAAAACATGTACTACTCTTGTGTAGGCCAAGATACATAGGCTTTGGTAGAAAGATATGTCCTTCCAGATCCTAAATATTGATATAGTTAGTTTAAAGGGTTTCAATTTGTCCATGTCAGTATTGTCTGGTGAAGACATGCTGTATGAGGCCACGAAAGTTTACTTTTAATTGTTTAGTTTTGCGAGTATATATTTTCTCATCATTGTCTTTGTTATCGTCATGACGAATATTTGAAAGAATTTTCAGTAAATTATTTGGGAAAATTTATATGTGAGAAAAATGTCTATTTTTCTATTTTATTTTATCCCCATATTTTTGTGCGTGCAACGAGGACCTACTTTTGTATTATAAAGTTGGTTATATATAATTACCCTAAAAAACACCTAATCTGTTAACTGTCGTCAAGATTATGAAATAGTCACACGTATTATACCGTTGACCTCATATTCTTCGTAATAGTATTTTAATATATTTCTCATGATAACCGTTTACGTATTACTAAAATTATGAGATAATAATATAAAAAATGAATTGTAAGGGAGTTATTTTGATACGTTTTAAGAAATATAACTTTTCTTTGCAACAGTTTTTTCACAATATGGAAATTATTGCAGTGTGTATGAAGATTTTTTAAGATCATGACGAGGTAATGTTATGAAAACACGTGCTACAAAACAATTTTTTATTCAGAATTGGAAAGAAGAATTTCGATTAAATATTTATCTTTCTTTATTCTGTACAATGAAATAAAAGCTAGAATTTATTGGATTGAGGTGTTATCTAATTTACAAAGTTCTTTATTTCTGTTTTATAATGTAAAAAGTGTTAATTTTGATAAATATTTTCCTTTGGCGAACACGAGCCAACAGGTGGATTTTTAAAGGTAAATAAATTGTGTAAGATAACATCACGTGATAATTTACTCAAACCTTGATATTCGTTTTTAAACGACAAATGTTGTAAGAGATTACGTATCTGTAATGTCACCCTTAAGGTTTATTTTGGAAAAAGTAAACGTTTTTGCCGTGACCAGGATTCGAACCTGGGTTTTTGCGGCCACAACGAAATGTCCTAACCACTAGACGATCACGGCAGGTGTGAATATGTGTTGCGTTTTTTTCTTTTTTTCATAGAATTTGTAGCGAGGTAACACAAGCGACAACCACGATGCAAATGTGTTTCAGTCAAGACTAATGATTCAGAACAAATGTTTAATTTCATCACGTGTATTGTCTCAGTTTTACTGACGTTTGGAGGCTACTCTTATCTTGTTAATGGACTAATTTAAACAGTTCATTTCACACAAAAATCACCATATACATACCTGTTTTATATAATAACAAAATAAATTGTGAACCGATGGTTTAAGTATCGTTTGATTTTTGATATTTTTAATTCTCCTTACCTATAGATATTGGGAGATTTACAATTAAAGTCTTATAATGATCTGAAGTGATTATTACCTCACGTTTGACATGTGTTAAACGTGTAATGATAAAAATAAAGTATTTCACCGTACATATTTCTTAGTGCATTTCATTGACTATAAAGATTTAAATGTGAGCAAAATTGAGGAGAGAAAATGACCTTCACGTTTGAAATTTAAACGAAAGTCTAAAATGAGTGAGTTATCTGATGTACGAAACGTACTAATCCGTAGTGCGGTGTGTGATTTACAATCTCACTTTAGTCTGAAGTTTTTCTTTTCTTCTCCAGATTTAAAAATTATAGAGCATACGAAATGTATGAAAAGTGAAGAAAAAGAAGTCATATAAATGTATGTGTGTGTAAAAAGAATAATAAAGTTTTATTTAGTTCATCATCTTGATTAAGACGTTTCGCCGAACTGGTATAGGTGAAGTAGTTAGAGTGAAACGTGAAATGGAAACAAAGATCTAAGTTACATAATGAGGAAAACTTGGCTTATTTTCTTCATAATCACATTTATGCTTTATAGATTCACAATAATAACGGGGCCAAGTATTTCACTTCTTTTAAATTTTCTCTTACTTAAATTTGTTACATAGTTTCAGTATTTTCTTTATGTGATTTATTTAGTTTTTTTATATAAAAGGAATGGATTGTAAATACTGTAGAATTTTGAATGAAGTATGTGACAAGACGCTATCGAATCCAAATTGTGGAATGATAACTAATCTTCACATAAAGGTTTAGGTGTTGTACGGACGTGACAATCAACTCCTTAGTATCGGTTGAAAGTTATTGTTCACTGGCTTCTTCATATTAGGTCAGTAAATCAAATATAGAGACAGCTGAAAATTTCACTTATAGGTTCGTAGTAAATACAATATTCTAACCAAAGGTTCATGACACTCTTACGAGTACAGAAGATGTGCTACGCCTAAATATGTATTTGTCTCTTTCAGGTCTCGAATTTGCGTTATTACTTTCATAACCAAATATCTTTACCACGAGATGCTACGAGAAACAAAATTTGAGGAATTATTGAGAATTACTTCGTCGAATTTTGGCCAGTTTTATTGGATTAGCCGCAAAGATATTTTTCCGCAGGAAAAACACATTGACATACAAAACCCTTGGACATGCTCATTGTTAGTAATTATAGTGGGTCAATATTTCATAAAAAAGCATAATATTGTACGAACAACATTCTCGTGTTGCAGCCACTTTCAACTGCACTTAGTGCAATGACACCTTTTTTACATGTGCAAAACCGCGATATAGGCCAAAATTGTCTATATTGTCCATTTGAATATCTGGGTTTCGTTCATTTTTTTCAGCAAGGAAGTACGATTTTGGAAACAAAACATGTACTACTCTTGTGTAGGCCAAGATACATAGGCTTTGGTAGAAAGATATGTCCTTCCAGATCCTAAATATTGATATAGTTAGTTTAAAGGGTTTCAATTTGTCCATGTCAGTATTGTCTGGTGAAGACATGCTGTATGAGGCCACGAAAGTTTACTTTTTAATTGTTTAGTTTTGCGAGTATATATTTTCTCATCATTGTCTTTGTTATCGTCATGACGAATATTTGAAAGAATTTTCAGTAAATTATTTGGGAAAATTTATATGTGAGAAAAATGTCTATTTTTCTATTTTATTTTATCCCCATATTTTTGTGCGTGCAACGAGGACCTACTTTTGTATTATAAAGTTGGTTATATATAATTACCCTAAAAAACACCTAATCTGTTAACTGTCGTCAAGATTATGAAATAGTCACACGTATTATACCGTTGACCTCATATTCTTCGTAATAGTATTTTAATATATTTCTCATGATAACCGTTTACGTATTACTAAAAATTATGAGATAATAATATAAAAAATGAATTGTAAGGGAGTTATTTTGATACGTTTTTAGAAATATAACTTTTCTTTGCAACAGTTTTTTTCACAATATGGAAATTATTGCAGTGTGTATGAAGATTTTTTAAAGATCATGACGAGGTAATGTTATTGAAACACGTGCTACAAAACAATTTTATATTCAGAATTGGAAAGAAGAATTTCGATTAAATATTTATCTTTCTTTATTCTGTACAATGAAATAAAAGCTAGAATTTATTGGATTGAGGTGTTATCTAATTTACAAAGTTCTTTATTTCTGTTTTATAATGTAAAAAGTGTTAATTTTGATAAATATTTTCCTTTGGCGAACACGAGCCAACAGGTGGATTTTTAAAGGTAAATAAATTGTGTAAGATAACATCACGTGATAATTTACTCAAACCTTGATATTCGTTTTTTAAACGACAAATGTTGTAAGAGATTACGTATCTGTAATGTCACCCTTAAGGTTTATTTTGGAAAAAGTAAACGTTTTTGCCGTGACCAGGATTCGAACCTGGGTTATTGCGGCCACAACGCAATGTCCTAACCACTAGACGATCACGGCAGGTGTGAATATGTTTTGCGTTTTCTTTTTTTTTTCATAGAATTTGTAGCGAGGTAACACAAGCGACAACCACGATGCAAATGTGTTTCAGTCAAGACTAATGATTCAGAACAAATGTTTAATTTCATCACGTGTATTGTCTCAGTTTTACTGACGTTTGGAGGCTACTCTTATCTTGTTAATGGACTAATTTAAACAGTTCATTTCACACAAAAATCACCATATACATACCTGTTTTATATAATAACAAAATAAATTGTGAACCGATGGTTTAAGTATCGTTTGATTTTTGATATTTTTAATTCTCCTTACCTATAGATATTGGGAGATTTACAATTAAAGTCTTATAATGATCTGAAGTGATTATTACCTCACGTTTGACATGTGTTAAACGTGTAATGATAAAAGTAAAGTATTTCACCGTACATATTTCTTAGTGCATTTCATTGCCATTAGAGATTTAAATGTGAGCAAAATTGAGAGTAGAAAATGACCTTCACGTTTGAAATTTAAACGAAAGTCTAAAGTGAGTGAGTTATCTGATGTACGAAACGTACTAATCCGTAGTGCGGTGTGTGATTTACAATCTCACTTTAGTCTGAAGTTTTTCTTTTCTTCTCCAGATTTAAAAATTATAGAGCATACGAAATGTATGAAAAGTGAAGAAAAAACGTCATATAAATGTATGTGTGTGTAACAAGAATAATAAAGTTTTATTTAGTTCATCATCTTGATGAAGACGTTTCGCCGAACTGGTATAGGTGAAGTAGTTAGAGTGAAACGTGAAATGGAAACAAAGATCTAAGTTACATAATGAGGAAAACTTGGCTTATTTTCTTCATAATCACATTTATGCTTTATAGATTCACAATAATAACGGGGCCAAGTATTTCACTTCTTTTTAAATTTTCTCTTACTTAAATTTGTTACATAGTTTCAGTATTTTCTTTATGTGATTTATTTAGTTTTTTATATAAAAGGAATGGATTGTAAATACTGTAGAATTTTGAATGAAGTATGTGACAAGACGCTATCGAATCCAAATTGTGGAATGATAACTAATCTTCACATAAAGGTTTAGGTGTTGTACGGACGTGACAATCAACTCCTTAGTATCGGTTGAAAGTTATTGTTCACTGGCTTCTTCATATTAGGTCAGTAAATCAAATATAGAGACAGCTGAAAATTTCACTTATAGGTTCGTAGTAAATACAATATTCTAACCAAAGGTTCATGACACTCTTACGAGTACAGAAGATGTGCTACGCCTAAATATGTATTTGTCTCTTTCAGGTCTCGAATTTGCGTTATTACTTTCATAACCAAATATCTTTACCACGAGATGCTACGAGAAACAAAATTTGAGGAATTATTGAGAATTACTTCGTCGAATTTTGGCCAGTTTTATTGGATTAGCCGCAAAGATATTTTTCCGCAGGAAAACACATTGACATACAAAACCCTTGGACATGCTCATTGTTAGTAATTATAGTGGGTCAATATGTCATAAAAAAGCATAATATTGTACGAACAACATTCTCGTGTTGCAGCCACTTTCAACTGCACTTAGTGCAATGACACCTTTTTTACATGTGCAAAACCGCGATATAGGCCAAAATTGTCTATATTGTCCATTTGAATATCTGGGTTTCGTTCATTTTTTTCAGCAAGGAAGTACGATTTTGGAAACAAAACATGTACTACTCTTGTGTAGGCCAAGATACATAGGCTTTGGTAGAAAGATATGTCCTTCCAGATCCTAAATATTGATATAGTTAGTTTAAAGGGTTTCAATTTGTCCATGTCAGTATTGTCTGGTGAAGACATGCTGTATGAGGCCACGAAAGTTTACTTTTTAATTGTTTAGTTTTGCGAGTATATATTTTCTCATCATTGTCTTTGTTATCGTCATGACGAATATTTGAAAGAATTTTCAGTAAATTATTTGGGAAAATTTATATGTGAGAAAAATGTCTATTTTTCTATTTTATTTTATCCCCATATTTTTGTGCGTGCAACGAGGACCTACTTTTGTATTATAAAGTTGGTTATATATAATTACCCTAAAAAACACCTAATCTGTTAACTGTCGTCAAGATTATGAAATAGTCACACGTATTATACCGTTGACCTCATATTCTTCGTAATAGTATTTTAATATATTTCTCATGATAACCGTTTACGTATTACTAAAATTATGAGATAATAATATAAAAAATGAATTGTAAGGGAGTTATTTTGATACGTTTTAAGAAATATAACTTTTCTTTGCAACAGTTTTTTTCACAATATGGAAATTATTGCAGTGTGTATGAAGATTTTTTTAAGATCATGACGAGGTAATGTTATGAAAACACGTGCTACAAAACAATTTTTTATTCAGAATTGGAAAGAAGAATTTCGATTAAATATTTATCTTTCTTTATTCTGTACAATGAAATAAAAGCTAGAATTTATTGGATTGAGGTGTTATCTAATTTACAAAGTTCTTTATTCTGTTTTATAATGTAAAAAGTGTTAATTTTGATAAATATTTTCCTTTGGCGAACACGAGCCAACAGGTGGATTTTTAAAGGTAAATAAATTGTGTAAGATAACATCACGTGATAATTTACTCAAACCTTGATATTCGTTTTTAAACGACAAATGTTGTAAGAGATTACGTATCTGTAATGTCACCCTTAAGGTTTATTTTGGAAAAGTAAACGTTTTTGCCGTGACCAGGATTCGAACCTGGGTTATTGCGGCCACAACGCAATGTCCTAACCACTAGACGATCACGGCAGGTGTGAATATGTTTTGCGTTTTCTTCTTTTTTTCATAGAATTTGTAGCGAGGTAACACAAGCGACAACCACGATGCAAATGTGTTTCAGTCAAGACTAATGATTCAGAACAAATGTTTAATTTCATCACGTGTATTGTCTCAGTTTTACTGACGTTTGGAGGCTACTCTTATCTTGTTAATGGACTAATTTAAACAGTTCATTTCACACAAAAATCACCATATACATACCTGTTTTATATAATAACAAAATAAATTGTGAACCGATGGTTTAAGTATCGTTTGATTTTTGATATTTTTAATTCTCCTTACCTATAGATATTGGGAGATTTACAATTAAAGTCTTATAATGATCTGAAGTGATTATTACCTCACGTTTGACATGTGTTAAACGTGTAATGATAAAAATAAAGTATTTCACCGTACATATTTCTTAGTGCATTTCATTGCCATTAGAGATTTAAATGTGAGCAAAATTGAGAGTAGAAAATGACCTTCACGTTTGAAATTTAAACTAAAGTCTAAAATGAGTGAGTTATCTGATGTACGAAACGTACTAATCCGTAGTGCGGTGTGTGATTTACAATCTCACTTTAGTCTGAAGTTTTTCTTTTCTTCTCCAGATTTAAAAATTATAGAGCATACGAAATGTATGAAAAGTGAAGAAAAAACGTCATATAAATGTATGTGTGTGTAACAAGAATAATAAAGTTTTATTTAGTTCATCATCTTGATGAAGACGTTTCGCCGAACTGGTATAGGTGAAGTAGTTAGAGTGAAACGTGAAATGGAAACAAAGATCTAAGTTACATAATGAGGAAAACTTGGCTTATTTTCTTCATAATCACATTTATGCTTTATAGATTCACAATAATAACGGGGCCAAGTATTTCACTTCTTTTTAAATTTTCTCTTACTTAAATTTGTTACATAGTTTCAGTATTTTCTTTATGTGATTTATTTAGTTTTTATATAAAAGGAATGGATTGTAAATACTGTAGAATTTTGAATGAAGTATGTGACAAGACGCTATCGAATCCAAATTGTGGAATGATAACTAATCTTCACATAAAGGTTTAGGTGTTGTACGGACGTGACAATCAACTCCTTAGTATCGGTTGAAAGTTATTGTTCACTGGCTTCTTCATATTAGGTCAGTAAATCAAATATAGAGACAGCTGAAAATTTCACTTATAGGTTCGTAGTAAATACAATATTCTAACCAAAGGTTCATGACACTCTTACGAGTACAGAAGATGTGCTACGCCTAAATATGTATTTGTCTCTTTCAGGTCTCGAATTTGCGTTATTACTTTCATAACCAAATATCTTTACCACGAGATGCTACGAGAAACAAAATTTGAGGAATTATTGAGAATTACTTCGTCGAATTTTGGCCAGTTTTATTGGATTAGCCGCAAAGATATTTTTCCGCAGGAAAAACACATTGACATACAAAACCCTTGGACATGCTCATTGTTAGTAATTATAGTGGGTCAATATGTCATAAAAAAGCATAATATTGTACGAACAACATTCTCGTGTTGCAGCCACTTTCAACTGCACTTAGTGCAATGACACCTTTTTACATGTGCAAAACCGCGATATAGGCCAAAATTGTCTATATTGTCCATTTGAATATCTGGGTTTCGTTCATTTTTTCAGCAAGGAAGTACGATTTTGGAAACAAAACATGTACTACTCTTGTGTAGGCCAAGATACATAGGCTTTGGTAGAAAGATATGTCCTTCCAGATCCTAAATATTGATATAGTTAGTTTAAAGGGTTTCAATTTGTCCATGTCAGTATTGTCTGGTGAAGACATGCTGTATGAGGCCACGAAAGTTTACTTTTTAATTGTTTAGTTTTGCGAGTATATATTTTCTCATCATTGTCTTTGTTATCGTCATGACGAATATTTGAAAGAATTTTCAGTAAATTATTTGGGAAAATTTATATGTGAGAAAAATGTCTATTTTTCTATTTTATTTTATCCCCATATTTTTGTGCGTGCAACGAGGACCTACTTTTGTATTATAAAGTTGGTTATATATAATTACCCTAAAAAACACCTAATCTGTTAACTGTCGTCAAGATTATGAAATAGTCACACGTATTATACCGTTGACCTCATATTCTTCGTAATAGTATTTTAATATATTTCTCATGATAACCGTTTACGTATTACTAAAAATTATGAGATAATAATATAAAAAATGAATTGTAAGGGAGTTATTTTGATACGTTTTAAGAAATATAACTTTTCTTTGCAACAGTTTTTTTCACAATATGGAAATTATTGCAGTGTGTATGAAGATTTTTTTAAGATCATGACGAGGTAATGTTATGAAAACACGTGCTACAAAACAATTTTTTATTCAGAATTGGAAAGAAGAATTTCGATTAAATATTTATCTTTCTTTATTCTGTACAATGAAATAAAAGCTAGAATTTATTGGATTGAGGTGTTATCTAATTTACAAAGTTCTTTATTTCTGTTTTATAATGTAAAAAGTGTTAATTTTGATAAATATTTTCCTTTGGCGAACACGAGCCAACAGGTGGATTTTTAAAGGTAAATAAATTGTGTAAGATAACATCACGTGATAATTTAGTCAAACCTTGATATTCGTTTTTAAACGACAAATGTTGTAAGAGATTACGTATCTGTAATGTCACCCTTAAGGTTTATTTTGGAAAAGTAAACGTTTTTGCCGTGACCAGGATTCGAACCTGGGTTATTGCGGCCACAACGCAATGTCCTAACCACTAGACGATCACGGCAGGTGTGAATATGTTTTGCGTTTTTCTTTTTTTTCATAGAATTTGTAGCGAGGTAACACAAGCGACAACCACGATGCAAATGTGTTTCAGTCAAGACTAATGATTCAGAACAAATGTTTAATTTCATCACGTGTATTGTCTCAGTTTTACTGACGTTTGGAGGCTACTCTTATCTTGTTAATGGACTAATTTAAACAGTTCATTTCACACAAAAATCACCATATACATACCTGTTTTATATAATAACAAAATAAATTGTGAACCGATGGTTTAAGTATCGTTTGATTTTTGATATTTTTAATTCTCCTTACCTATAGATATTGGGAGATTTACAATTAAAGTCTTATAATGATCTGAAGTGATTATTACCTCACGTTTGACATGTGTTAAACGTGTAATGATAAAAATAAAGTATTTCACCGTACATATTTCTTAGTGCATTTCATTGCCATTAGAGATTTAAATGTGAGCAAAATTGAGAGTAGAAAATGACCTTCACGTTTGAAATTTAAACTAAAGTCTAAAATGAGTGAGTTATCTGATGTACGAAACGTACTAATCCGTAGTGCGGTGTGTGATTTACAATCTCACTTTAGTCTGAAGTTTTTCTTTTCTTCTCCAGATTTAAAAATTATAGAGCATACGAAATGTATGAAAAGTGAAGAAAAAACGTCATATAAATGTATGTGTGTGTAACAAGAATAATAAAGTTTTATTTAGTTCATCATCTTGATGAAGACGTTTCGCCGAACTGGTATAGGTGAAGTAGTTAGAGTGAAACGTGAAATGGAAACAAAGATCTAAGTTACATAATGAGGAAAACTTGGCTTATTTTCTTCATAATCACATTTATGCTTTATAGATTCACAATAATAACGGGGCCAAGTATTTCACTTCTTTTTAAATTTTCTCTTACTTAAATTTGTTACATAGTTTCAGTATTTTCTTTATGTGATTTATTTAGTTTTTTATATAAAAGGAATGGATTGTAAATACTGTAGAATTTTGAATGAAGTATGTGACAAGACGCTATCGAATCCAAATTGTGGAATGATAACTAATCTTCACATAAAGGTTTAGGTGTTGTACGGACGTGACAATCAACTCCTTAGTATCGGTTGAAAGTTATTGTTCACTGGCTTCTTCATATTAGGTGAGTAAATCAAATATAGAGACAGCTGAAAATTTCACTTATAGGTTCGTAGTAAATACAATATTCTAACCAAAGGTTCATGACACTCTTACGAGTACAGAAGATGTGCTGCGCCTAAATATGTATTTGTCTCTTTCAGGTCTCGAATTTGCGTTATTACTTTCATAACCAAATATCTTTACCACGAGATGCTACGAGAAAAAAAATTTGAGGAATTATTGAGAATTACTTCGTCGAATTTTGGCCAGTTTTATTGGATTAGCCGCAAAGATATTTTTCCGCAGGAAAAACACATTGACATACAAAACCCTTGGACATGCTCATTGTTAGTAATTATAGTGGGTCAATATGTCATAAAAAAGCATAATATTGTACGAACAACATTCTCGTGTTGCAGCCACTTTCAACTGCACTTAGTGCAATGACACTTTTTTTACATGTGCAAAACCGCGATATAGGCCAAAATTGTCTGTATTGTCCATTTGAATATCTGGGTTTCGTTCATTTTCTTCAGCAAGGAAGTACGATTTTGGAAACAAAACATGTACTACTCTTGTGTAGGCCAAGATACATAGGCTTTGGTAGAAAGATATGTCCTTCCAGATCCTAAATATTGATATAGTTAGTTTAAAGGGTTTCAATTTGTCCATGTCAGTATTGTCTGGTGAAGACATGCTGTATGAGGCCACGAAAGTTTACTTTTAATTGTTTAGTTTTGCGAGTATATATTTTCTCATCATTGTCTTTGTTATCGTCATGACGAATATTTGAAAGAATTTTCAGTAAATTATTTGGGAAAATTTATATGTGAGAAAAATGTCTATTTTTCTATTTTATTTTATCCCCATATTTTTGTGCGTGCAACGAGGACCTACTTTTGTATTATAAAGTTGGTTATATATAATTACCCTAAAAAACACCTAATCTGTTAACTGTCGTCAAGATTATGAAATAGTCACACGTATTATACCGTTGACCTCATATTCTTCGTAATAGTATTTTAATATATTTCTCATGATAACCGTTTACGTATTACTAAAATTATGAGATAATAATATAAAAAATGAATTGTAAGGGAGTTATTTTGATACGTTTTAAGAAATATAACTTTTCTTTGCAACAGTTTTTTCACAATATGGAAATTATTGCAGTGTGTATGAAGATTTTTTAAGATCATGACGAGGTAATGTTATGAAAACACGTGCTACAAAACAATTTTTTATTCAGAATTGGAAAGAAGAATTTCGATTAAATATTTATCTTTCTTTATTCTGTACAATGAAATAAAAGCTAGAATTTATTGGATTGAGGTGTTATCTAATTTACAAAGTTCTTTATTTCTGTTTTATAATGTAAAAAGTGTTAATTTTGATAAATATTTTCCTTTGGCGAACACGAGCCAACAGGTGGATTTTTAAAGGTAAATAAATTGTGTAAGATAACATCACGTGATAATTTAGTCAAACCTTGATATTCGTTTTAAACGACAAATGTTGTAAGAGATTACGTATCTGTAATGTCACCCTTAAGGTTTATTTTGGAAAAGTAAACGTTTTTGCCGTGACCAGGATTCGAACCTGGGTTATTGCGGCCACAACGCAATGTCCTAACCACTAGACGATCACGGCAGGTGTGAATATGTTTTGCGTTTTCTTCTTTTTTTTCATAGAATTTGTAGCGAGGTAACACAAGCGACAACCACGATGCAAATGTGTTTCAGTCAAGACTAATGATTCAGAACAAATGTTTAATTTCATCACGTGTATTGTCTCAGTTTTACTGACGTTTGGAGGCTACTCTTATCTTGTTAATGGACTAATTTAAACAGTTCATTTCACACAAAAATCACCATATACATACCTGTTTTATATAATAACAAAATAAATTGTGAACCGATGGTTTAAGTATCGTTTGATTTTTGATATTTTTAATTCTCCTTACCTATAGATATTGGGAGATTTACAATTAAAGTCTTATAATGATCTGAAGTGATTATTACCTCACGTTTGACATGTGTTAAACGTGTAATGATAAAAATAAAGTATTTCACCGTACATATTTCTTAGTGCATTTCATTGCCATTAGAGATTTAAATGTGAGCAAAATTGAGAGTAGAAAATGACCTTCACGTTTGAAATTTAAACGAAAGTCTAAAATGAGTGAGTTATCTGATGTACGAAACGTACTAATCCGTAGTGCGGTGTGTGATTTACAATCTCACTTTAGTCTGAAGTTTTTCTTTTCTTCTCCAGATTTAAAAATTATAGAGCATACGAAATGTATGAAAAGTGAAGAAAAAACGTCATATAAATGTATGTGTGTGTAACAAGAATAATAAAGTTTTATTTAGTTCATCATCTTGATGAAGACGTTTCGCCGAACTGGTATAGGTGAAGTAGTTAGAGTGAAACGTGAAATGGAAACAAAGATCTAAGTTACATAATGAGGAAAACTTGGCTTATTTTCTTCATAATCACATTTATGCTTTATAGATTCACAATAATAACGGGGCCAAGTATTTCACTTCTTTTAAATTTTCTCTTACTTAAATTTGTTACATAGTTTCAGTATTTTCTTTATGTGATTTATTTAGTTTTTTATATAAAAGGAATGGATTGTAAATACTGTAGAATTTTGAATGAAGTATGTGACAAGACGCTATCGAATCCAAATTGTGGAATGATAACTAATCTTCACATAAAGGTTTAGGTGTTGTACGGACGTGACAATCAACTCCTTAGTATCGGTTGAAAGTTATTGTTCACTGGCTTCTTCATATTAGGTCAGTAAATCAAATATAGAGACAGCTGAAAATTTCACTTATAGGTTCGTAGTAAATACAATATTCTAACCAAAGGTTCATGACACTCTTACGAGTACAGAAGATGTGCTACGCCTAAATATGTATTTGTCTCTTTCAGGTCTCGAATTTGCGTTATTACTTTCATAACCAAATATCTTTACCACGAGATGCTACGAGAAACAAAATTTGAGGAATTATTGAGAATTACTTCGTCGAATTTTGGCCAGTTTTATTGGATTAGCCGCAAAGATATTTTTCCGCAGGAAAAACACATTGACATACAAAACCCTTGGACATGCTCATTGTTAGTAATTATAGTGGGTCAATATGTCATAAAAAAGCATAATATTGTACGAACAACATTCTCGTGTTGCAGCCACTTTCAACTGCACTTAGTGCAATGACACCTTTTTTACATGTGCAAAACCGCGATATAGGCCAAAATTGTCTATATTGTCCATTTGAATATCTGGGTTTCGTTCATTTTTTTCAGCAAGGAAGTACGATTTTGGAAACAAAACATGTACTACTCTTGTGTAGGCCAAGATACATAGGCTTTGGTAGAAAGATATGTCCTTCCAGATCCTAAATATTGATATAGTTAGTTTAAAGGGTTTCAATTTGTCCATGTCAGTATTGTCTGGTGAAGACATGCTGTATGAGGCCACGAAAGTTTACTTTTTAATTGTTTAGTTTTGCGAGTATATATTTTCTCATCATTGTCTTTGTTATCGTCATGACGAATATTTGAAAGAATTTTCAGTAAATTATTTGGGAAAATTTATATGTGAGAAAAATGTCTATTTTTCTATTTTATTTTATCCCCATATTTTTGTGCGTGCAACGAGGACCTACTTTTGTATTATAAAGTTGGTTATATATAATTACCCTAAAAAACACCTAATCTGTTAACTGTCGTCAAGATTATGAAATAGTCACACGTAGTATACCGTTGACCTCATATTCTTCGTAATAGTATTTTAATATATTTCTCATGATAACCGTTTTCGTATTACTAAAATTATGAGATAATAATATAAAAAATGAATTGTAAGGGAGTTATTTTGATACGTTTTAAGAAATATAACTTTTCTTTGCAACAGTTTTTTTCACAATATGGAAATTATTGCAGTGTGTATGAAGATTTTTTTAAGATCATGACGAGGTAATGTTATGAAAACACGTGCTACAAAACAATTTTTTATTCAGAATTGGAAAGAAGAATTTCGATTAAATATTTATCTTTCTTTATTCTGTACAATGAAATAAAAGCTAGAATTTATTGGATTGAGGTGTTATCTAATTTACAAAGTTCTTTATTTCTGTTTTATAATGTAAAAAGTGTTAATTTTGATAAATATTTTCCTTTGGCGAACACGAGCCAACAGGTGGATTTTTAAAGGTAAATAAATTGTGTAAGATAACATCACGTGATAATTTAGTCAAACCTTGATATTCGTTTTTAAACGACAAATGTTGTAAGAGATTACGTATCTGTAATGTCACCCTTAAGGTTTATTTTGGAAAAAGTAAACGTTTTTGCCGTGACCAGGATTCGAACCTGGGTTATTGCGGCCACAACGCAATGTCCTAACCACTAGACGATCACGGCAGGTGTGAATATGTTTTGCGTTTTCTTCTTTTTTTCATAGAATTTGTAGCGAGGTAACACAAGCGACAACCACGATGCAAATGTGTTTCAGTCAAGACTAATGATTCAGAACAAATGTTTAATTTCATCACGTGTATTGTCTCAGTTTTACTGACGTTTGGAGGCTACTCTTATCTTGTTAATGGACTAATTTAAACAGTTCATTTCACACAAAAATCACCATATACATACCTGTTTTATATAATAACAAAATAAATTGTGAACCGATGGTTTAAGTATCGTTTGATTTTTGATATTTTTAATTCTCCTTACCTATAGATATTGGGAGATTTACAATTAAAGTCTTATAATGATCTGAAGTGATTATTACCTCACGTTTGACATGTGTTAAACGTGTAATGATAAAAATAAAGTATTTCACCGTACATATTTCTTAGTGCATTTCATTGCCATTAGAGATTTAAATGTGAGCAAAATTGAGAGTAGAAAATGACCTTCACGTTTGAAATTTAAACGAAAGTCTAAAATGAGTGAGTTATCTGATGTACGAAACGTACTAATCCGTAGTGCGGTGTGTGATTTACAATCTCACTTTAGTCTGAAGTTTTTCTTTTCTTCTCCAGATTTAAAAATTATAGAGCATACGAAATGTATGAAAAGTGAAGAAAAAACGTCATATAAATGTATGTGTGTGTAACAAGAATAATAAAGTTTTATTTAGTTCATCATCTTGATGAAGACGTTTCGCCGAACTGGTATAGGTGAAGTAGTTAGAGTGAAACGTGAAATGGAAACAAAGATCTAAGTTACATAATGAGGAAAACTTGGCTTATTTTCTTCATAATCACATTTATGCTTTATAGATTCACAATAATAACGGGGCCAAGTATTTCACTTCTTTTTAAATTTTCTCTTACTTAAATTTGTTACATAGTTTCAGTATTTTCTTTATGTGATTTATTTAGTTTTTTATATAAAAGAATGGATTGTAAATACTGTAGAATTTTGAATGAAGTATGTGACAAGACGCTATCGAATCCAAATTGTGGAATGATAACTAATCTTCACATAAAGGTTTAGGTGTTGTACGGACGTGACAATCAACTCCTTAGTATCGGTTGAAAGTTATTGTTCACTGGCTTCTTCATATTAGGTCAGTAAATCAAATATAGAGACAGCTGAAAATTTCACTTATAGGTTCGTAGTAAATACAATATTCTAACCAAAGGTTCATGACACTCTTACGAGTACAGAAGATGTGCTACGCCTAAATATGTATTTGTCTCTTTCAGGTCTCGAATTTGCGTTATTACTTTCATAACCAAATATCTTTACCACGAGATGCTACGAGAAACAAAATTTGAGGAATTATTGAGAATTACTTCGTCGAATTTTGGCCAGTTTTATTGGATTAGCCGCAAAGATATTTTTCCGCAGGAAAAACACATTGACATACAAAACCCTTGGACATGCTCATTGTTAGTAATTATAGTGGGTCAATATGTCATAAAAAAGCATAATATTGTACGAACAACATTCTCGTGTTGCAGCCACTTTCAACTGCACTTAGTGCAATGACACCTTTTTTACATGTGCAAAACCGCGATATAGGCCAAAATTGTCTATATTGTCCATTTGAATATCTGGGTTTCGTTCATTTTTTTCAGCAAGGAAGTACGATTTTGGAAACAAAACATGTACTACTCTTGTGTAGGCCAAGATACATAGGCTTTGGTAGAAAGATATGTCCTTCCAGATCCTAAATATTGATATAGTTAGTTTAAAGGGTTTCAATTTGTCCATGTCAGTATTGTCTGGTGAAGACATGCTGTATGAGGCCACGAAAGTTTACTTTTAATTGTTTAGTTTTGCGAGTATATATTTTCTCATCATTGTCTTTGTTATCGTCATGACGAATATTTGAAAGAATTTTCAGTAAATTATTTGGGAAAATTTATATGTGAGAAAAATGTCTATTTTTCTATTTTATTTTATCCCCATATTTTTGTGCGTGCAACGAGGACCTACTTTTGTATTATAAAGTTGGTTATATATAATTACCCTAAAAACACCTAATCTGTTAACTGTCGTCAAGATTATGAAATAGTCACACGTAGTATACCGTTGACCTCATATTCTTCGTAATAGTATTTTAATATATTTCTCATGATAACCGTTTTCGTATTACTAAAAATTATGAGATAATAATATAAAAAATGAATTGTAAGGGAGTTATTTTGATACGTTTTAAGAAATATAACTTTTCTTTGCAACAGTTTTTTTCACAATATGGAAATTATTGCAGTGTGTATGAAGATTTTTTTAAGATCATGACGAGGTAATGTTATGAAAACACGTGCTACAAAACAATTTTTTATTCAGAATTGGAAAGAAGAATTTCGATTAAATATTTATCTTTCTTTATTCTGTACAATGAAATAAAAGCTAGAATTTATTGGATTGAGGTGTTATCTCATTTACAAAGTTCTTTATTTCTGTTTTATAATGTAAAAAGTGTTAATTTTGATAAATATTTTTCTTTGGCGAACACGAGCCAACAGGTGGATTTTTAAAGGTAAATAAATTGTGTAAGATAACATCACGTGATAATTTAGTCAAACCTTGATATTCGTTTTTAAACGACAAATGTTGTAAGAGATTACGTATCTGTAATGTCACCCTTAAGGTTTATTTTGGAAAAAGTAAACGTTTTTGCCGTGACCAGGATTCGAACCTGGGTTATTGCGGCCACAACGCAATGTCCTAACCACTAGACGATCACGGCAGGTGTGAATATGTTTTGCGTTTTCTTCTTTTTTTCATAGAATTTGTAGCGAGGTAACACAAGCGACAACCACGATGCAAATGTGTTTCAGTCAAGACTAATGATTCAGAACAAATGTTTAATTTCATCACGTGTATTGTCTCAGTTTTACTGACGTTTGGAGGCTACTCTTATCTTGTTAATGGACTAATTTAAACAGTTCATTTCACACAAAAATCACCATATACATACCTGTTTTATATAATAACAAAATAAATTGTGAACCGATGGTTTAAGTATCGTTTGATTTTTGATATTTTTAATTCTCCTTACCTATAGATATTGGGAGATTTACAATTAAAGTCTTATAATGATCTGAAGTGATTATTACCTCACGTTTGACATGTGTTAAACGTGTAATGATAAAAATAAAGTATTTCACCGTACATATTTCTTAGTGCATTTCATTGCCATTAGAGATTTAAATGTGAGCAAAATTGAGAGTAGAAAATGACCTTCACGTTTGAAATTTAAACGAAAGTCTAAAATGAGTGAGTTATCTGATGTACGAAACGTACTAATCCGTAGTGCGGTGTGTGATTTACAATCTCACTTTAGTCTGAAGTTTTTCTTTTCTTCTCCAGATTTAAAAATTATAGAGCATACGAAATGTATGAAAAGTGAAGAAAAAACGTCATATAAATGTATGTGTGTGTAACAAGAATAATAAAGTTTTATTTAGTTCATCATCTTGATGAAGACGTTTCGCCGAACTGGTATAGGTGAAGTAGTTAGAGTGAAACGTGAAATGGAAACAAAGATCTAAGTTACATAATGAGGAAAACTTGGCTTATTTTCTTCATAATCACATTTATGCTTTATAGATTCACAATAATAACGGGGCCAAGTATTTCACTTCTTTTTAAATTTTCTCTTACTTAAATTTGTTACATAGTTTCAGTATTTTCTTTATGTGATTTATTTAGTTTTTTATATAAAGGAATGGATTGTAAATACTGTAGAATTTTGAATGAAGTATGTGACAAGACGCTATCGAATCCAAATTGTGGAATGATAACTAATCTTCACATAAAGGTTTAGGTGTTGTACGGACGTGACAATCAACTCCTTAGTATCGGTTGAAAGTTATTGTTCACTGGCTTCTTCATATTAGGTCAGTAAATCAAATATAGAGACAGCTGAAAATTTCACTTATAGGTTCGTAGTAAATACAATATTCTAACCAAAGGTTCATGACACTCTTACGAGTACAGAAGATGTGCTACGCCTAAATATGTATTTGTCTCTTTCAGGTCTCGAATTTGCGTTATTACTTTCATAACCAAATATCTTTACCACGAGATGCTACGAGAAACAAAATTTGAGGAATTATTGAGAATTACTTCGTCGAATTTTGGCCAGTTTTATTGGATTAGCCGCAAAGATATTTTTCCGCAGGAAAAACACATTGACATACAAAACCCTTGGACATGCTCATTGTTAGTAATTATAGTGGGTCAATATGTCATAAAAAAGCATAATATTGTACGAACAACATTCTCGTGTTGCAGCCACTTTCAACTGCACTTAGTGCAATGACACCTTTTTTACATGTGCAAAACCGCGATATAGGCCAAAATTGTCTATATTGTCCATTTGAATATCTGGGTTTCGTTCATTTTTTTCAGCAAGGAAGTACGATTTTGGAAACAAAACATGTACTACTCTTGTGTAGGCCAAGATACATAGGCTTTGGTAGAAAGATATGTCCTTCCAGATCCTAAATATTGATATAGTTAGTTTAAAGGGTTTCAATTTGTCCATGTCAGTATTGTCTGGTGAAGACATGCTGTATGAGGCCACGAAAGTTTACTTTTAATTGTTTAGTTTTGCGAGTATATATTTTCTCATCATTGTCTTTGTTATCGTCATGACGAATATTTGAAAGAATTTTCAGTAAATTATTTGGGAAAATTTATATGTGAGAAAAATGTCTATTTTTCTATTTTATTTTATCCCCATATTTTTGTGCGTGCAACGAGGACCTACTTTTGTATTATAAAGTTGGTTATATATAATTACCCTAAAAAACACCTAATCTGTTAACTGTCGTCAAGATTATGAAATAGTCACACGTATTATACCGTTGACCTCATATTCTTCGTAATAGTATTTTAATATATTTCTCATGATAACCGTTTTCGTATTACTAAAATTATGAGATAATAATATAAAAAATGAATTGTAAGGGAGTTATTTTGATACGTTTTAAGAAATATAACTTTTCTTTGCAACAGTTTTTTCACAATATGGAAATTATTGCAGTGTGTATGAAGATTTTTTAAGATCATGACGAGGTAATGTTATGAAAACACGTGCTACAAAACAATTTTTTATTCAGAATTGGAAAGAAGAATTTCGATTAAATATTTATCTTTCTTTATTCTGTACAATGAAATAAAAGCTAGAATTTATTGGATTGAGGTGTTATCTCATTTACAAAGTTCTTTATTTCTGTTTTATAATGTAAAAAGTGTTAATTTTGATAAATATTTTCTTTGGCGAACACGAGCCAACAGGTGGATTTTTAAAGGTAAATAAATTGTGTAAGATAACATCACGTGATAATTTAGTCAAACCTTGATATTCGTTTTTAAACGACAAATGTTGTAAGAGATTACGTATCTGTAATGTCACCCTTAAGGTTTATTTTGGAAAAAGTAAACGTTTTTGCCGTGACCAGGATTCGAACCTGGGTTATTGCGGCCACAACGCAATGTCCTAACCACTAGACGATCACGGCAGGTGTGAATATGTTTTGCGTTTTCTTCTTTTTTTCATAGAATTTGTAGCGAGGTAACACAAGCGACAACCACGATGCAAATGTGTTTCAGTCAAGACTAATGATTCAGAACAAATGTTTAATTTCATCACGTGTATTGTCTCAGTTTTACTGACGTTTGGAGGCTACTCTTATCTTGTTAATGGACTAATTTAAACCGTTCATTTCACACAAAAATCACCATATACATACCTGTTTTATATAATAACAAAATAAATTGTGAACCGATGGTTTAAGTATCGTTTGATTTTTGATATTTTTAATTCTCCTTACCTATAGATATTGGGAGATTTACAATTAAAGTCTTATAATGATCTGAAGTGATTATTACCTCACGTTTGACATGTGTTAAACGTGTAATGATAAAATAAAGTATTTCACCGTACATATTTCTTAGTGCATTTCATTGCCATTAGAGATTTAAATGTGAGCAAAATTGAGAGTAGAAAATGACCTTCACGTTTGAAATTTAAACGAAAGTCTAAAATGAGTGAGTTATCTGATGTACGAAACGTACTAATCCGTAGTGCGGTGTGTGATTTACAATCTCACTTTAGTCTGAAGTTTTTCTTTTCTTCTCCAGATTTAAAAATTATAGAGCATACGAAATGTATGAAAAGTGAAGAAAAAACGTCATATAAATGTATGTGTGTGTAACAAGAATAATAAAGTTTTATTTAGTTCATCATCTTGATGAAGACGTTTCGCCGAACTGGTATAGGTGAAGTAGTTAGAGTGAAACGTGAAATGGAAACAAAGATCTAAGTTACATAATGAGGAAAACTTGGCTTATTTTCTTCATAATCACATTTATGCTTTATAGATTCACAATAATAACGGGGCCAAGTATTTCACTTCTTTTAAATTTTCTCTTACTTAAATTTGTTACATAGTTTCAGTATTTTCTTTATGTGATTTATTTAGTTTTTTATATAAAAGGAATGGATTGTAAATACTGTAGAATTTTGAATGAAGTATGTGACAAGACGCTATCGAATCCAAATTGTGGAATGATAACTAATCTTCACATAAAGGTTTAGGTGTTGTACGGACGTGACAATCAACTCCTTAGTATCGGTTGAAAGTTATTGTTCACTGGCTTCTTCATATTAGGTCAGTAAATCAAATATAGAGACAGCTGAAAATTTCACTTATAGGTTCGTAGTAAATACAATATTCTAACCAAAGGTTCATGACACTCTTACGAGTACAGAAGATGTGCTACGCCTAAATATGTATTTGTCTCTTTCAGGTCTCGAATTTGCGTTATTACTTTCATAACCAAATATCTTTACCACGAGATGCTACGAGAAACAAAATTTGAGGAATTATTGAGAATTACTTCGTCGAATTTTGGCCAGTTTTATTGGATTAGCCGCAAAGATATTTTTCCGCAGGAAAAACACATTGACATACAAAACCCTTGGACATGCTCATTGTTAGTAATTATAGTGGGTCAATATGTCATAAAAAAAGCATAATATTGTACGAACAACATTCTCGTGTTGCAGCCACTTTCAACTGCACTTAGTGCAATGACACCTTTTTTACATGTGCAAAACCGCGATATAGGCCAAAATTGTCTATATTGTCCATTTGAATATCTGGGTTTCGTTCATTTTTTTCAGCAAGGAAGTACGATTTTGGAAACAAAACATGTACTACTCTTGTGTAGGCCAAGATACATAGGCTTTGGTAGAAAGATATGTCCTTCCAGATCCTAAATATTGATATAGTTAGTTTAAAGGGTTTCAATTTGTCCATGTCAGTATTGTCTGGTGAAGACATGCTGTATGAGGCCACGAAAGTTTACTTGTTAATTGTTTAGTTTTGCGAGTATATATTTTCTCATCATTGTCTTTGTTATCGTCATGACGAATATTTGAAAGAATTTTCAGTAAATTATTTGGGAAAATTTATATGTGAGAAAAATGTCTATTTTTCTATTTTATTTTATCCCCATATTTTTGTGCGTGCAACGAGGACCTACTTTTGTATTATAAAGTTGGTTATATATAATTACCCTAAAAAACACCTAATCTGTTAACTGTCGTCAAGATTATGAAATAGTCACACGTAGTATACCGTTGACCTCATATTCTTCGTAATAGTATTTTAATATATTTCTCATGATAACCGTTTTCGTATTACTAAAATTATGAGATAATAATATAAAAAATGAATTGTAAGGGAGTTATTTTGATACGTTTTAAGAAATATAACTTTTCTTTGCAACAGTTTTTTTCACAATATGGAAATTATTGCAGTGTGTATGAAGATTTTTTTAAGATCATGACGAGGTAATGTTATGAAAACACGTGCTACAAAACAATTTTTTATTCAGAATTGGAAAGAAGAATTTCGATTAAATATTTATCTTTCTTTATTCTGTACAATGAAATAAAAGCTAGAATTTATTGGATTGAGGTGTTATCTCATTTACAAAGTTCTTTATTTCTGTTTTATAATGTAAAAAGTGTTAATTTTGATAAATATTTTTCTTTGGCGAACACGAGCCAACAGGTGGATTTTTAAAGGTAAATAAATTGTGTAAGATAACATCACGTGATAATTTAGTCAAACCTTGATATTCGTTTTTAAACGACAAATGTTGTAAGAGATTACGTATCTGTAATGTCACCCTTAAGGTTTATTTTGGAAAAAGTAAACGTTTTTGCCGTGACCAGGATTCGAACCTGGGTTATTGCGGCCACAACGCAATGTCCTAACCACTAGACGATCACGGCAGGTGTGAATATGTTTTGCGTTTTCTTCTTTTTTTCATAGAATTTGTAGCGAGGTAACACAAGCGACAACCACGATGCAAATGTGTTTCAGTCAAGACTAATGATTCAGAACAAATGTTTAATTTCATCACGTGTATTGTCTCAGTTTTACTGACGTTTGGAGGCTACTCTTATCTTGTTAATGGACTAATTTAAACAGTTCATTTCACACAAAAATCACCATATACATACCTGTTTTATATAATAACAAAATAAATTGTGAACCGATGGTTTAAGTATCGTTTGATTTTTGATATTTTTAATTCTCCTTACCTATAGATATTGGGAGATTTACAATTAAAGTCTTATAATGATCTGAAGTGATTATTACCTCACGTTTGACATGTGTTAAACGTGTAATGATAAAATAAAGTATTTCACCGTACATATTTCTTAGTGCATTTCATTGCCATTAGAGATTTAAATGTGAGCAAAATTGAGAGTAGAAAATGACCTTCACGTTTGAAATTTAAACTAAAGTCTAAAATGAGTGAGTTATCTGATGTACGAAACGTACTAATCCGTAGTGCGGTGTGTGATTTACAATCTCACTTTAGTCTGAAGTTTTTCTTTTCTTCTCCAGATTTAAAAATTATAGAGCATACGAAATGTATGAAAAGTGAAGAAAAAACGTCATATAAATGTATGTGTGTGTAACAAGAATAATAAAGTTTTATTTAGTTCATCATCTTGATGAAGACGTTTCGCCGAACTGGTATAGGTGAAGTAGTTAGAGTGAAACGTGAAATGGAAACAAAGATCTAAGTTACATAATGAGGAAAACTTGGCTTATTTTCTTCATAATCACATTTATGCTTTATAGATTCACAATAATAACGGGGCCAAGTATTTCACTTCTTTTTAAATTTTCTCTTACTTAAATTTGTTACATAGTTTCAGTATTTTCTTTATGTGATTTATTTAGTTTTTTATATAAAAAGAATGGATTGTAAATACTGTAGAATTTTGAATGAAGTATGTGACAAGACGCTATCGAATCCAAATTGTGGAATGATAACTAATCTTCACATAAAGGTTTAGGTGTTGTACGGACGTGACAATCAACTCCTTAGTATCGGTTGAAAGTTATTGTTCACTGGCTTCTTCATATTAGGTCAGTAAATCAAATATAGAGACAGCTGAAAATTTCACTTATAGGTTCGTAGTAAATACAATATTCTAACCAAAGGTTCATGACACTCTTACGAGTACAGAAGATGTGCTACGCCTAAATATGTATTTGTCTCTTTCAGGTCTCGAATTTGCGTTATTACTTTCATAACCAAATATCTTTACCACGAGATGCTACGAGAAACAAAATTTGAGGAATTATTGAGAATTACTTCGTCGAATTTTGGCCAGTTTTATTGGATTAGCCGCAAAGATATTTTTCCGCAGGAAAAACACATTGACATACAAAACCCTTGGACATGCTCATTGTTAGTAATTATAGTGGGTCAATATGTCATAAAAAAGCATAATATTGTACGAACAACATTCTCGTGTTGCAGCCACTTTCAACTGCACTTAGTGCAATGACACCTTTTTTTACATGTGCAAAACCGCGATATAGGCCAAAATTGTCTATATTGTCCATTTGAATATCTGGGTTTCGTTCATTTTTTTCAGCAAGGAAGTACGATTTTGGAAACAAAACATGTACTACTCTTGTGTAGGCCAAGATACATAGGCTTTGGTAGAAAGATATGTCCTTCCAGATCCTAAATATTGATATAGTTAGTTTAAAGGGTTTCAATTTGTCCATGTCAGTATTGTCTGGTGAAGACATGCTGTATGAGGCCACGAAAGTTTACTTTTAATTGTTTAGTTTTGCGAGTATATATTTTCTCATCATTGTCTTTGTTATCGTCATGACGAATATTTGAAAGAATTTTCAGTAAATTATTTGGGAAAATTTATATGTGAGAAAAATGTCTATTTTTCTATTTTATTTTATCCCCATATTTTTGTGCGTGCAACGAGGACCTACTTTTGTATTATAAAGTTGGTTATATATAATTACCCTAAAAAACACCTAATCTGTTAACTGTCGTCAAGATTATGAAATAGTCACACGTATTATACCGTTGACCTCATATTCTTCGTAATAGTATTTTAATATATTTCTCATGATAACCGTTTTCGTATTACTAAAAATTATGAGATAATAATATAAAAAATGAATTGTAAGGGAGTTATTTTGATACGTTTTAAGAAATATAACTTTTCTTTGCAACAGTTTTTTCACAATATGGAAATTATTGCAGTGTGTATGAAGATTTTTTAAGATCATGACGAGGTAATGTTATGAAAACACGTGCTACAAAACAATTTTTTATTCAGAATTGGAAAGAAGAATTTCGATTAAATATTTATCTTTCTTTATTCTGTACAATGAAATAAAAGCTAGAATTTATTGGATTGAGGTGTTATCTCATTTACAAAGTTCTTTATTTCTGTTTTATAATGTAAAAAGTGTTAATTTTGATAAATATTTTCCTTTGGCGAACACGAGCCAACAGGTGGATTTTTAAAGGTAAATAAATTGTGTAAGATAACATCACGTGATAATTTAGTCAAACCTTGATATTCGTTTTTAAACGACAAATGTTGTAAGAGATTACGTATCTGTAATGTCACCCTTAAGGTTTATTTTGGAAAAAGTAAACGTTTTTGCCGTGACCAGGATTCGAACCTGGGTTATTGCGGCCACAACGCAATGTCCTAACCACTAGACGATCACGGCAGGTGTGAATATGTTTTGCGTTTTCTTCTTTTTTTCATAGAATTTGTAGCGAGGTAACACAAGCGACAACCACGATGCAAATGTGTTTCAGTCAAGACTAATGATTCAGAACAAATGTTTAATTTCATCACGTGTATTGTCTCAGTTTTACTGACGTTTGGAGGCTACTCTTATCTTGTTAATGGACTAATTTAAACAGTTCATTTCACACAAAAATCACCATATACATACCTGTTTTATATAATAACAAAATAAATTGTGAACCGATGGTTTAAGTATCGTTTGATTTTTGATATTTTTAATTCTCCTTACCTATAGATATTGGGAGATTTACAATTAAAGTCTTATAATGATCTGAAGTGATTATTACCTCACGTTTGACATGTGTTAAACGTGTAATGATAAAAATAAAGTATTTCACCGTACATATTTTTAGTGCATTTCATTGCCATTAGAGATTTAAATGTGAGCAAAATTGAGAGTAGAAAATGACCTTCACGTTTGAAATTTAAACGAAAGTCTAAAATGAGTGAGTTATCTGATGTACGAAACGTACTAATCCGTAGTGCGGTGTGTGATTTACAATCTCACTTTAGTCTGAAGTTTTTCTTTTCTTCTCCAGATTTAAAAATTATAGAGCATACGAAATGTATGAAAAGTGAAGAAAAAAACGTCATATAAATGTATGTGTGTGTAACAAGAATAATAAAGTTTTATTTAGTTCATCATCTTGATGAAGACGTTTCGCCGAACTGGTATAGGTGAAGTAGTTAGAGTGAAACGTGAAATGGAAACAAAGATCTAAGTTACATAATGAGGAAAACTTGGCTTATTTTCTTCATAATCACATTTATGCTTTATAGATTCACAATAATAACGGGGCCAAGTATTTCACTTCTTTTAAATTTTCTCTTACTTAAATTTGTTACATAGTTTCAGTATTTTCTTTATGTGATTTATTTAGTTTTTTATATAAAAGGAATGGATTGTAAATACTGTAGAATTTTGAATGAAGTATGTGACAAGACGCTATCGAATCCAAATTGTGGAATGATAACTAATCTTCACATAAAGGTTTAGGTGTTGTACGGACGTGACAATCAACTCCTTAGTATCGGTTGAAAGTTATTGTTCACTGGCTTCTTCATATTAGGTCAGTAAATCAAATATAGAGACAGCTGAAAATTTCACTTATAGGTTCGTAGTAAATACAATATTCTAACCAAAGGTTCATGACACTCTTACGAGTACAGAAGATGTGCTACGCCTAAATATGTATTTGTCTCTTTCAGGTCTCGAATTTGCGTTATTACTTTCATAACCAAATATCTTTACCACGAGATGCTACGAGAAACAAAATTTGAGGAATTATTGAGAATTACTTCGTCGAATTTTGGCCAGTTTTATTGGATTAGCCGCAAAGATATTTTTCCGCAGGAAAACACATTGACATACAAAACCCTTGGACATGCTCATTGTTAGTAATTATAGTGGGTCAATATGTCATAAAAAAGCATAATATTGTACGAACAACATTCTCGTGTTGCAGCCACTTTCAACTGCACTTAGTGCAATGACACCTTTTTACATGTGCAAAACCGCGATATAGGCCAAAATTGTCTATATTGTCCATTTGAATATCTGGGTTTCGTTCATTTTTTTCAGCAAGGAAGTACGATTTTGGAAACAAAACATGTACTACTCTTGTGTAGGCCAAGATACATAGGCTTTGGTAGAAAGATATGTCCTTCCAGATCCTAAATATTGATATAGTTAGTTTAAAGGGTTTCAATTTGTCCATGTCAGTATTGTCTGGTGAAGACATGCTGTATGAGGCCACGAAAGTTTACTTGTTAATTGTTTAGTTTTGCGAGTATATATTTTCTCATCATTGTCTTTGTTATCGTCATGACGAATATTTGAAAGAATTTTCAGTAAATTATTTGGGAAAATTTATATGTGAGAAAAATGTCTATTTTTCTATTTTATTTTATCCCCATATTTTTGTGCGTGCAACGAGGACCTACTTTTGTATTATAAAGTTGGTTATATATAATTACCCTAAAAAACACCTAATCTGTTAACTGTCGTCAAGATTATGAAATAGTCACACGTAGTATACCGTTGACCTCATATTCTTCGTAATAGTATTTTAATATATTTCTCATGATAACCGTTTTCGTATTACTAAAAATTATGAGATAATAATATAAAAAATGAATTGTAAGGGAGTTATTTTGATACGTTTTAAGAAATATAACTTTTCTTTGCAACAGTTTCTTTCACAATATGGAAATTATTGCAGTGTGTATGAAGATTTTTTTAAGATCATGACGAGGTAATGTTATGAAAACACGTGCTACAAAACAATTTTTTATTCAGAATTGGAAAGAAGAATTTCGATTAAATATTTATCTTTCTTTATTCTGTACAATGAAATAAAAGCTAGAATTTATTGGATTGAGGTGTTATCTCATTTACAAAGTTCTTTATTTCTGTTTTATAATGTAAAAAGTGTTAATTTTGATAAATATTTTCCTTTGGCGAACACGAGCCAACAGGTGGATTTTTAAAGGTAAATAAATTGTGTAAGATAACATCACGTGATAATTTAGTCAAACCTTGATATTCGTTTTTAAACGACAAATGTTGTAAGAGATTACGTATCTGTAATGTCACCCTTAAGGTTTATTTTGGAAAAAGTAAACGTTTTTGCCGTGACCAGGATTCGAACCTGGGTTATTGCGGCCACAACGCAATGTCCTAACCACTAGACGATCACGGCAGGTGTGAATATGTTTTGCGTTTTCTTCTTTTTTTCATAGAATTTGTAGCGAGGTAACACAAGCGACAACCACGATGCAAATGTGTTTCAGTCAAGACTAATGATTCAGAACAAATGTTTAATTTCATCACGTGTATTGTCTCAGTTTTACTGACGTTTGGAGGCTACTCTTATCTTGTTAATGGACTAATTTAAACAGTTCATTTCACACAAAAATCACCATATACATACCTGTTTTATATAATAACAAAATAAATTGTGAACCGATGGTTTAAGTATCGTTTGATTTTTGATATTTTTAATTCTCCTTACCTATAGATATTGGGAGATTTACAATTAAAGTCTTATAATGATCTGAAGTGATTATTACCTCACGTTTGACATGTGTTAAACGTGTAATGATAAAAATAAAGTATTTCACCGTACATATTTCTTAGTGCATTTCATTGCCATTAGAGATTTAAATGTGAGCAAAATTGAGAGTAGAAAATGACCTTCACGTTTGAAATTTAAACTAAAGTCTAAAATGAGTGAGTTATCTGATGTACGAAACGTACTAATCCGTAGTGCGGTGTGTGATTTACAATCTCACTTTAGTCTGAAGTTTTTCTTTTCTTCTCCAGATTTAAAAATTATAGAGCATACGAAATGTATGAAAAGTGAAGAAAAAACGTCATATAAATGTATGTGTGTGTAACAAGAATAATAAAGTTTTATTTAGTTCATCATCTTGATGAAGACGTTTCGCCGAACTGGTATAGGTGAAGTAGTTAGAGTGAAACGTGAAATGGAAACAAAGATCTAAGTTACATAATGAGGAAAACTTGGCTTATTTTCTTCATAATCACATTTATGCTTTATAGATTCACAATAATAACGGGGCCAAGTATTTCACTTCTTTTTAAATTTTCTCTTACTTAAATTTGTTACATAGTTTCAGTATTTTCTTTATGTGATTTATTTAGTTTTTATATAAAAGGAATGGATTGTAAATACTGTAGAATTTTGAATGAAGTATGTGACAAGACGCTATCGAATCCAAATTGTGGAATGATAACTAATCTTCACATAAAGGTTTAGGTGTTGTACGGACGTGACAATCAACTCCTTAGTATCGGTTGAAAGTTATTGTTCACTGGCTTCTTCATATTAGGTCAGTAAATCAAATATAGAGACAGCTGAAAATTTCACTTATAGGTTCGTAGTAAATACAATATTCTAACCAAAGGTTCATGACACTCTTACGAGTACAGAAGATGTGCTACGCCTAAATATGTATTTGTCTCTTTCAGGTCTCGAATTTGCGTTATTACTTTCATAACCAAATATCTTTACCACGAGATGCTACGAGAAACAAAATTTGAGGAATTATTGAGAATTACTTCGTCGAATTTTGGCCAGTTTTATTGGATTAGCCGCAAAGATATTTTTCCGCAGGAAAAACACATTGACATACAAAACCCTTGGACATGCTCATTGTTAGTAATTATAGTGGGTCAATATGTCATAAAAAAGCATAATATTGTACGAACAACATTCTCGTGTTGCAGCCACTTTCAACTGCACTTAGTGCAATGACACCTTTTTTACATGTGCAAAACCGCGATATAGGCCAAAATTGTCTATATTGTCCATTTGAATATCTGGGTTTCGTTCATTTTTTTCAGCAAGGAAGTACGATTTTGGAAACAAAACATGTACTACTCTTGTGTAGGCCAAGATACATAGGCTTTGGTAGAAAGATATGTCCTTCCAGATCCTAAATATTGATATAGTTAGTTTAAAGGGTTTCAATTTGTCCATGTCAGTATTGTCTGGTGAAGACATGCTGTATGAGGCCACGAAAGTTTACTTTTAATTGTTTAGTTTTGCGAGTATATATTTTCTCATCATTGTCTTTGTTATCGTCATGACGAATATTTGAAAGAATTTTCAGTAAATTATTTGGGAAAATTTATATGTGAGAAAAATGTCTATTTTTCTATTTTATTTTATCCCCATATTTTTGTGCGTGCAACGAGGACCTACTTTTGTATTATAAAGTTGGTTATATATAATTACCCTAAAAAACACCTAATCTGTTAACTGTCGTCAAGATTATGAAATAGTCACACGTATTATACCGTTGACCTCATATTCTTCGTAATAGTATTTTAATATATTTCTCATGATAACCGTTTACGTATTACTAAAAATTATGAGATAATAATATAAAAAATGAATTGTAAGGGAGTTATTTTGATACGTTTTAAGAAATATAACTTTTCTTTGCAACAGTTTTTTCACAATATGGAAATTATTGCAGTGTGTATGAAGATTTTTTAAGATCATGACGAGGTAATGTTATGAAAACACGTGCTACAAAACAATTTTTTATTCAGAATTGGAAAGAAGAATTTCGATTAAATATTTATCTTTCTTTATTCTGTACAATGAAATAAAAGCTAGAATTTATTGGATTGAGGTGTTATCTAATTTACAAAGTTCTTTATTTCTGTTTTATAATGTAAAAAGTGTTAATTTTGATAAATATTTTCCTTTGGCGAACACGAGCCAACAGGTGGATTTTTAAAGGTAAATAAATTGTGTAAGATAACATCACGTGATAATTTACTCAAACCTTGATATTCGTTTTTAAACGACAAATGTTGTAAGAGATTACGTATCTGTAATGTCACCCTTAAGGTTTATTTTGGAAAAGTAAACGTTTTTGCCGTGACCAGGATTCGAACCTGGGTTATTGCGGCCACAACGCAATGTCCTAACCACTAGACGATCACGGCAGGTGTGAATATGTTTTGCGTTTTCTTCTTTTTTTCATAGAATTTGTAGCGAGGTAACACAAGCGACAACCACGATGCAAATGTGTTTCAGTCAAGACTAATGATTCAGAACAAATGTTTAATTTCATCACGTGTATTGTCTCAGTTTTACTGACGTTTGGAGGCTACTCTTATCTTGTTAATGGACTAATTTAAACAGTTCATTTCACACAAAAATCACCATATACATACCTGTTTTATATAATAACAAAATAAATTGTGAACCGATGGTTTAAGTATCGTTTGATTTTTGATATTTTTAATTCTCCTTACCTATAGATATTGGGAGATTTACAATTAAAGTCTTATAATGATCTGAAGTGATTATTACCTCACGTTTGACATGTGTTAAACGTGTAATGATAAAAATAAAGTATTTCACCGTACATATTTCTTAGTGCATTTCATTGCCATTAGAGATTTAAATGTGAGCAAAATTGAGAGTAGAAAATGACCTTCACGTTTGAAATTTAAACGAAAGTCTAAAATGAGTGAGTTATCTGATGTACGAAACGTACTAATCCGTAGTGCGGTGTGTGATTTACAATCTCACTTTAGTCTGAAGTTTTTCTTTTCTTCTCCAGATTTAAAAATTATAGAGCATACGAAATGTATGAAAAGTGAAGAAAAAACGTCATATAAATGTATGTGTGTGTAACAAGAATAATAAAGTTTTATTTAGTTCATCATCTTGATGAAGACGTTTCGCCGAACTGGTATAGGTGAAGTAGTTAGAGTGAAACGTGAAATGGAAACAAAGATCTAAGTTACATAATGAGGAAAACTTGGCTTATTTTCTTCATAATCACATTTATGCTTTATAGATTCACAATAATAACGGGGCCAAGTATTTCACTTCTTTTTAAATTTTCTCTTACTTAAATTTGTTACATAGTTTCAGTATTTTCTTTATGTGATTTATTTAGTTTTTTATATAAAAGGAATGGATTGTAAATACTGTAGAATTTTGAATGAAGTATGTGACAAGACGCTATCGAATCCAAATTGTGGAATGATAACTAATCTTCACATAAAGGTTTAAGTGTTGTACGGACGTGACAATCAACTCCTCAGTATCGGTTGAAAGTTATTGTTCACTGGCTTCTTCATATTAGGTCAGTAAATCAAATATAGAGACAGCTGAAAATTTCACTTATAGGTTCGTAGTAAATACAATATTCTAACCAAAGGTTCATGACACTCTTACGAGTACAGAAGATGTGCTACGCCTAAATATGTATTTGTCTCTTTCAGGTCTCGAATTTGCGTTATTACTTTCATAACCAAATATCTTTACCACGAGATGCTACGAGAAACAAAATTTGAGGAATTATTGAGAATTACTTCGTCGAATTTTGGCCAGTTTTATTGGATTAGCCGCAAAGATATTTTTCCGCAGGAAAAACACATTGACATACAAAACCCTTGGACATGCTCATTGTTAGTAATTATAGTGGGTCAATATGTCATAAAAAAAGCATAATATTGTACGAACAACATTCTCGTGTTGCAGCCACTTTCAACTGCACTTAGTGCAATGACACCTTTTTTACATGTGCAAAACCGCGATATAGGCCAAAATTGTCTATATTGTCCATTTGAATATCTGGGTTTCGTTCATTTTTTTCAGCAAGGAAGTACGATTTTGGAAACAAAACATGTACTACTCTTGTGTAGGCCAAGATACATAGGCTTTGGTAGAAAGATATGTCCTTCCAGATCCTAAATATTGATATAGTTAGTTTAAAGGGTTTCAATTTGTCCATGTCAGTATTGTCTGGTGAAGACATGCTGTATGAGGCCACGAAAGTTTACTTTTTAATTGTTTAGTTTTGCGAGTATATATTTTCTCATCATTGTCTTTGTTATCGTCATGACGAATATTTGAAAGAATTTTCAGTAAATTATTTGGGAAAATTTATATGTGAGAAAAATGTCTATTTTTCTATTTTATTTTATCCCCATATTTTTGTGCGTGCAACGAGGACCTACTTTTGTATTATAAAGTTGGTTATATATAATTACCCTAAAAAACACCTAATCTGTTAACTGTCGTCAAGATTATGAAATAGTCACACGTATTATACCGTTGACCTCATATTCTTCGTAATAGTATTTTAATATATTTCTCATGATAACCGTTTACGTATTACTAAAAATTATGAGATAATAATATAAAAAATGAATTGTAAGGGAGTTATTTTGATACGTTTTAAGAAATATAACTTTTCTTTGCAACAGTTTTTTTCACAATATGGAAATTATTGCAGTGTGTATGAAGATTTTTTTAAGATCATGACGAGGTAATGTTATGAAAACACGTGCTACAAAACAATTTTTTATTCAGAATTGGAAAGAAGAATTTCGATTAAATATTTATCTTTCTTTATTCTGTACAATGAAATAAAAGCTAGAATTTATTGGATTGAGGTGTTATCTAATTTACAAAGTTCTTTATTTCTGTTTTATAATGTAAAAAGTGTTAATTTTGATAAATATTTTCCTTTGGCGAACACGAGCCAACAGGTGGATTTTTAAAGGTAAATAAATTGTGTAAGATAACATCACGTGATAATTTAGTCAAACCTTGATATTCGTTTTTAAACGACAAATGTTGTAAGAGATTACGTATCTGTAATGTCACCCTTAAGGTTTATTTTGGAAAAAGTAAACGTTTTTGCCGTGACCAGGATTCGAACCTGGGTTATTGCGGCCACAACGCAATGTCCTAACCACTAGACGATCACGGCAGGTGTGAATATGTTTTGCGTTTTCTTCTTTTTTTTCATAGAATTTGTAGCGAGGTAACACAAGCGACAACCACGATGCAAATGTGTTTCAGTCAAGACTAATGATTCAGAACAAATGTTTAATTTCATCACGTGTATTGTCTCAGTTTTACTGACGTTTGGAGGCTACTCTTATCTTGTTAATGGACTAATTTAAACAGTTCATTTCACACAAAATCACCATATACATACCTGTTTTATATAATAACAAAATAAATTGTGAACCGATGGTTTAAGTATCGTTTGATTTTTGATATTTTTAATTCTCCTTACCTATAGATATTGGGAGATTTACAATTAAAGTCTTATAATGATCTGAAGTGATTATTACCTCACGTTTGACATGTGTTAAACGTGTAATGATAAAAATAAAGTATTTCACCGTACATATTTCTTAGTGCATTTCATTGCCATTAGAGATTTAAATGTGAGCAAAATTGAGAGTAGAAAATGACCTTCACGTTTGAAATTTAAACTAAAGTCTAAAATGAGTGAGTTATCTGATGTACGAAACGTACTAATCCGTAGTGCGGTGTGTGATTTACAATCTCACTTTAGTCTGAAGTTTTTCTTTTCTTCTCCAGATTTAAAAATTATAGAGCATACGAAATGTATGAAAAGTGAAGAAAAAACGTCATATAAATGTATGTGTGTGTAACAAGAATAATAAAGTTTTATTTAGTTCATCATCTTGATGAAGACGTTTCGCCGAACTGGTATAGGTGAAGTAGTTAGAGTGAAACGTGAAATGGAAACAAAGATCTAAGTTACATAATGAGGAAAACTTGGCTTATTTTCTTCATAATCACATTTATGCTTTATAGATTCACAATAATAACGGGGCCAAGTATTTCACTTCTTTTTAAATTTTCTCTTACTTAAATTTGTTACATAGTTTCAGTATTTTCTTTATGTGATTTATTTAGTTTTTTATATAAAAGGAATGGATTGTAAATACTGTAGAATTTTGAATGAAGTATGTGACAAGACGCTATCGAATCCAAATTGTGGAATGATAACTAATCTTCACATAAAGGTTTAGGTGTTGTACGGACGTGACAATCAACTCCTTAGTATCGGTTGAAAGTTATTGTTCACTGGCTTCTTCATATTAGGTCAGTAAATCAAATATAGAGACAGCTGAAAATTTCACTTATAGGTTCGTAGTAAATACAATATTCTAACCAAAGGTTCATGACACTCTTACGAGTACAGAAGATGTGCTACGCCTAAATATGTATTTGTCTCTTTCAGGTCTCGAATTTGCGTTATTACTTTCATAACCAAATATCTTTACCACGAGATGCTACGAGAAACAAAATTTGAGGAATTATTGAGAATTACTTCGTCGAATTTTGGCCAGTTTTATTGGATTAGCCGCAAAGATATTTTTCCGCAGGAAAAACACATTGACATACAAAACCCTTGGACATGCTCATTATTAGTAATTATAGTGGGTCAATATGTCAGAAAAAAAGCATAATATTGTACGAACAACATTCTCGTGTTGCAGCCACTTTCAACTGCACTTAGTGCAATGACACCTTTTACATGTGCAAAACCGCGATATAGGCCAAAATTGTCTATATTGTCCATTTGAATATCTGGGTTTCGTTCATTTTTTTCAGCAAGGAAGTACGATTTTGGAAACAAAACATGTACTACTCTTGTGTAGGCCAAGATACATAGGCTTTGGTAGAAAGATATGTCCTTCCAGATCCTAAATATTGATATAGTTAGTTTAAAGGGTTTCAATTTGTCCATGTCAGTATTGTCTGGTGAAGACATGCTGTATGAGGCCACGAAAGTTTACTTTTAATTGTTTAGTTTTGCGAGTATATATTTTCTCATCATTGTCTTTGTTATCGTCATGACGAATATTTGAAAGAATTTTCAGTAAATTATTTGGGAAAATTTATATGTGAGAAAAATGTCTATTTTTCTATTTTATTTTATCCCCATATTTTTGTGCGTGCAACGAGGACCTACTTTTGTATTATAAAGTTGGTTATATATAATTACCCTAAAAAACACCTAATCTGTTAACTGTCGTCAAGATTATGAAATAGTCACACGTATTATACCGTTGACCTCATATTCTTCGTAATAGTATTTTAATATATTTCTCATGATAACCGTTTACGTATTACTAAAAATTATGAGATAATAATATAAAAAATGAATTGTAAGGGAGTTATTTTGATACGTTTTAAGAAATATAACTTTTCTTTGCAACAGTTTTTTCACAATATGGAAATTATTGCAGTGTGTATGAAGATTTTTTAAGATCATGACGAGGTAATGTTATGAAAACACGTGCTACAAAACAATTTTTTATTCAGAATTGGAAAGAAGAATTTCGATTAAATATTTATCTTTCTTTATTCTGTACAATGAAATAAAAGCTAGAATTTATTGGATTGAGGTGTTATCTAATTTACAAAGTTCTTTATTTCTGTTTTATAATGTAAAAAGTGTTAATTTTGATAAATATTTTCCTTTGGCGAACACGAGCCAACAGGTGGATTTTTAAAGGTAAATAAATTGTGTAAGATAACATCACGTGATAATTTAGTCAAACCTTGATATTCGTTTTAAACGACAAATGTTGTAAGAGATTACGTATCTGTAATGTCACCCTTAAGGTTTATTTTGGAAAAGTAAACGTTTTTGCCGTGACCAGGATTCGAACCTGGGTTATTGCGGCCACAACGCAATGTCCTAACCACTAGACGATCACGGCAGGTGTGAATATGTTTTGCGTTTTCTTCTTTTTTTCATAGAATTTGTAGCGAGGTAACACAAGCGACAACCACGATGCAAATGTGTTTCAGTCAAGACTAATGATTCAGAACAAATGTTTAATTTCATCACGTGTATTGTCTCAGTTTTACTGACGTTTGGAGGCTACTCTTATCTTGTTAATGGACTAATTTAAACAGTTCATTTCACACAAAATCACCATATACATACCTGTTTTATATAATAACAAAATAAATTGTGAACCGATGGTTTAAGTATCGTTTGATTTTTGATATTTTTAATTCTCCTTACCTATAGATATTGGGAGATTTACAATTAAAGTCTTATAATGATCTGAAGTGATTATTACCTCACGTTTGACATGTGTTAAACGTGTAATGATAAAAATAAAGTATTTCACCGTACATATTTCTTAGTGCATTTCATTGCCATTAGAGATTTAAATGTGAGCAAAATTGAGAGTAGAAAATGACCTTCACGTTTGAAATTTAAACTAAAGTCTAAAATGAGTGAGTTATCTGATGTACGAAACGTACTAATCCGTAGTGCGGTGTGTGATTTACAATCTCACTTTAGTCTGAAGTTTTTCTTTTCTTCTCCAGATTTAAAAATTATAGAGCATACGAAATGTATGAAAAGTGAAGAAAAAACGTCATATAAATGTATGTGTGTGTAACAAGAATAATAAAGTTTTATTTAGTTCATCATCTTGATGAAGACGTTTCGCCGAACTGGTATAGGTGAAGTAGTTAGAGTGAAACGTGAAATGGAAACAAAGATCTAAGTTACATAATGAGGAAAACTTGGCTTATTTTCTTCATAATCACATTTATGCTTTATAGATTCACAATAATAACGGGGCCAAGTATTTCACTTCTTTTAAATTTTCTCTTACTTAAATTTGTTACATAGTTTCAGTATTTTCTTTATGTGATTTATTTAGTTTTTTATATAAAAGGAATGGATTGTAAATACTGTAGAATTTTGAATGAAGTATGTGACAAGACGCTATCGAATCCAAATTGTGGAATGATAACTAATCTTCACATAAAGGTTTAGGTGTTGTACGGACGTGACAATCAACTCCTTAGTATCGGTTGAAAGTTATTGTTCACTGGCTTCTTCATATTAGGTCAGTAAATCAAATATAGAGACAGCTGAAAATTTCACTTATAGGTTCGTAGTAAATACAATATTCTAACCAAAGGTTCATGACACTCTTACGAGTACAGAAGATGTGCTACGCCTAAATATGTATTTGTCTCTTTCAGGTCTCGAATTTGCGTTATTACTTTCATAACCAAATATCTTTACCACGAGATGCTACGAGAAACAAAATTTGAGGAATTATTGAGAATTACTTCGTCGAATTTTGGCCAGTTTTATTGGATTAGCCGCAAAGATATTTTTCCGCAGGAAAACACATTGACATACAAAACCCTTGGACATGCTCATTGTTAGTAATTATAGTGGGTCAATATGTCATAAAAAAGCATAATATTGTACGAACAACATTCTCGTGTTGCAGCCACTTTCAACTGCACTTAGTGCAATGACACTTTTTTACATGTGCAAAACCGCGATATAGGCCAAAATTGTCTATATTGTCCATTTGAATATCTGGGTTTCGTTCATTTTTTTCAGCAAGGAAGTACGATTTTGGAAACAAAACATGTACTACTCTTGTGTAGGCCAAGATACATAGGCTTTGGTAGAAAGATATGTCCTTCCAGATCCTAAATATTGATATAGTTAGTTTAAAGGGTTTCAATTTGTCCATGTCAGTATTGTCTGGTGAAGACATGCTGTATGAGGCCACGAAAGTTTACTTTTAATTGTTTAGTTTTGCGAGTATATATTTTCTCATCATTGTCTTTGTTATCGTCATGACGAATATTTGAAAGAATTTTCAGTAAATTATTTGGGAAAATTTATATGTGAGAAAAATGTCTATTTTTCTATTTTATTTTATCCCCATATTTTTGTGCGTGCAACGAGGACCTACTTTTGTATTATAAAGTTGGTTATATATAATTACCCTAAAAAACACCTAATCTGTTAACTGTCGTCAAGATTATGAAATAGTCACACGTATTATACCGTTGACCTCATATTCTTCGTAATAGTATTTTAATATATTTCTCATGATAACCGTTTACGTATTACTAAAAATTATGAGATAATAATATAAAAAATGAATTGTAAGGGAGTTATTTTGATACGTTTTAAGAAATATAACTTTTCTTTGCAACAGTTTTTTCACAATATGGAAATTATTGCAGTGTGTATGAAGATTTTTTAAGATCATGACGAGGTAATGTTATGAAAACACGTGCTACAAAACAATTTTTTATTCAGAATTGGAAAGAAGAATTTCGATTAAATATTTATCTTTCTTTATTCTGTACAATGAAATAAAAGCTAGAATTTATTGGATTGAGGTGTTATCTAATTTACAAAGTTCTTTATTTCTGTTTTATAATGTAAAAAGTGTTAATTTTGATAAATATTTTTCTTTGGCGAACACGAGCCAACAGGTGGATTTTTAAAGGTAAATAAATTGTGTAAGATAACATCACGTGATAATTTAGTCAAACCTTGATATTCGTTTTTAAACGACAAATGTTGTAAGAGATTACGTATCTGTAATGTCACCCTTAAGGTTTATTTTGGAAAAGTAAACGTTTTTGCCGTGACCAGGATTCGAACCTGGGTTATTGCGGCCACAACGCAATGTCCTAACCACTAGACGATCACGGCAGGTGTGAATATGTTTTGCGTTTTTTTTCTTTTTTTCATAGAATTTGTAGCGAGGTAACACAAGCGACAACCACGATGCAAATGTGTTTCAGTCAAGACTAATGATTCAGAACAAATGTTTAATTTCATCACGTGTATTGTCTCAGTTTTACTGACGTTTGGAGGCTACTCTTATCTTGTTAATGGACTAATTTAAACAGTTCATTTCACACAAAAATCACCATATACATACCTGTTTTATATAATAACAAAATAAATTGTGAACCGATGGTTTAAGTATCGTTTGATTTTTGATATTTTTAATTCTCCTTACCTATAGATATTGGGAGATTTACAATTAAAGTCTTATAATGATCTGAAGTGATTATTACCTCACGTTTGACATGTGTTAAACGTGTAATGATAAAAATAAAGTATTTCACCGTACATATTTCTTAGTGCATTTCATTGCCATTAGAGATTTAAATGTGAGCAAAATTGAGAGTAGAAAATGACCTTCACGTTTGAAATTTAAACGAAAGTCTAAAATGAGTGAGTTATCTGATGTACGAAACGTACTAATCCGTAGTGCGGTGTGTGATTTACAATCTCACTTTAGTCTGAAGTTTTTCTTTTCTTCTCCAGATTTAAAAATTATAGAGCATACGAAATGTATGAAAAGTGAAGAAAAAACGTCATATAAATGTATGTGTGTGTAACAAGAATAATAAAGTTTTATTTAGTTCATCATCTTGATGAAGACGTTTCGCCGAACTGGTATAGGTGAAGTAGTTAGAGTGAAACGTGAAATGGAAACAAAGATCTAAGTTACATAATGAGGAAAACTTGGCTTATTTTCTTCATAATCACATTTATGCTTTATAGATTCACAATAATAACGAGGCCAAGTATTTCACTTCTTTTTTAAATTTTCTCTTACTTAAATTTGTTACATAGTTTCAGTATTTTCTTTATGTGATTTACTTAGTTTTTTATATAAAAGGAATGGATTGTAAATACTGTAGAATTTTGAATGAAGTATGTGACAAGACGCTATCGAATCCAAATTGTGGAATGATAACTAATCTTCACATAAAGGTTTAGGTGTTGTACGGACGTGACAATCAACTCCTTAGTATCGGTTGAAAGTTATTGTTCACTGGCTTCTTCATATTAGGTGAGTAAATCAAATATAGAGACAGCTGAAAATTTCACTTATAGGTTCGTAGTAAATACAATATTCTAACCAAAGGTTCATGACACTCTTACGAGTACAGAAGATGTGCTGCGCCTAAATATGTATTTGTCTCTTTCAGGTCTCGAATTTGCGTTATTACTTTCATAACCAAATATCTTTACCACGAGATGCTACGAGAAAAAAAATTTGAGGAATTATTGAGAATTACTTCGTCGAATTTTGGCCAGTTTTATTGGATTAGCCGCAAAGATATTTTTCCGCAGGAAAAACACATTGACATACAAAACCCTTGGACATGCTCATTGTTAGTAATTATAGTGGGTCAATATGTCATAAAAAAGCATAATATTGTACGAACAACATTCTCGTGTTGCAGCCACTTTCAACTGCACTTAGTGCAATGACACTTTTTTTACATGTGCAAAACCGCGATATAGGCCAAAATTGTCTATATTGTCCATTTGAATATCTGGGTTTCGTTCATTTTTTTCAGCAAGGAAGTACGATTTTGGAAACAAAACATGTACTACTCTTGTGTAGGCCAAGATACATAGGCTTTGGTAGAAAGATATGTCCTTCCAGATCCTAAATATTGATATAGTTAGTTTAAAGGGTTTCAATTTGTCCATGTCAGTATTGTCTGGTGAAGACATGCTGTATGAGGCCACGAAAGTTTACTTTTTAATTGTTTAGTTTTGCGAGTATATATTTTCTCATCATTGTCTTTGTTATCGTCATGACGAATATTTGAAAGAATTTTCAGTAAATTATTTGGGAAAATTTATATGTGAGAAAAATGTCTATTTTTCTATTTTATTTTATCCCCATATTTTTGTGCGTGCAACGAGGACCTACTTTTGTATTATAAAGTTGGTTATATATAATTACCCTAAAAAACACCTAATCTGTTAACTGTCGTAATGATTATGAAATAGTCACACGTATTATACCGTTGACCTCATATTCTTCGTAATAGTATTTTAATATATTTCTCATGATAACCGTTTACGTATTACTAAAAATTATGAGATAATAATATAAAAAATGAATTGTAAGGGAGTTATTTTGATACGTTTTAAGAAATATAACTTTTCTTTGCAACAGTTTTTTCACAATATGGAAATTATTGCAGTGTGTATGAAGATTTTTTAAAGATCATGACGAGGTAATGTTATTGAAACACGTGCTACAAAACAATTTTATATTCAGAATTGGAAAGAAGAATTTCGATTAAATATTTATCTTTCTTTATTCTGTACAATGAAATAAAAGCTAGAATTTATTGGATTGAGGTGTTATCTAATTTACAAAGTTCTTTATTTCTGTTTTATAATGTAAAAAGTGTTAATTTTGATAAATATTTTCCTTTGGCGAACACGAGCCAACAGGTGGATTTTTAAAGGTAAATAAATTGTGTAAGATAACATCACGTGATAATTTACTCAAACCTTGATATTCGTTTTTAAACGACAAATGTTGTAAGAGATTACGTATCTGTAATGTCACCCTTAAGGTTTATTTTGGAAAAAGTAAACGTTTTTGCCGTGACCAGGATTCGAACCTGGGTTATTGCGGCCACAACGCAATGTCCTAACCACTAGACGATCACGGCAGGTGTGAATATGTGTTGCGTTTTCTTCTTTTTTTCATAGAATTTGTAGCGAGGTAACACAAGCGACAACCACGATGCAAATGTGTTTCAGTCAAGACTAATGATTCAGAACAAATGTTTAATTTCATCACGTGTATTGTCTCAGTTTTACTGACGTTTGAGGCTACTCTTATCTTGTTAATGGACTTATTTAAACAGTTCATTTCACACAAAAATCACCATATACATACCTGTTTTATATAATAACAAAATAAATTGTGAACCGATGGTTTAAGTATCGTTTGATTTTTGATATTTTTAATTCTCCTTACCTATAGATATTGGGAGATTTACAATTAAAGTCTTATAATGATCTGAAGTGATTATTACCTCACGTTTGACATGTGTTAAACGTGTAATGATAAAAATAAAGTATTTCACCGTACATATTTCTTAGTGCATTTCATTGCCATTAGAGATTTAAATGTGAGCAAAATTGAGAGTAGAAAATGACCTTCACGTTTGAAATTTAAACGAAAGTCTAAAGTGAGTGAGTTATCTGATGTACGAAACGTACTAATCCGTAGTGCGGTGTGTGATTTACAATCTCACTTTAGTCTGAAGTTTTTCTTTTCTTCTCCAGATTTAAAAATTATAGAGCATACGAAATGTATGAAAAGTGAAGAAAAAAACGTCATATAAATGTATGTGTGTGTAACAAGAATAATAAAGTTTTATTTAGTTCATCATCTTGATGAAGACGTTTCGCCGAACTGGTATAGGTGAAGTAGTTAGAGTGAAACGTGAAATGGAAACAAAGATCTAAGTTACATAATGAGGAAAACTTGGCTTATTTTCTTCATAATCACATTTATGCTTTATAGATTCACAATAATAACGGGGCCAAGTATTTCACTTCTTTTAAATTTTCTCTTACTTAAATTTGTTACATAGTTTCAGTATTTTCTTTATGTGATTTATTTAGTTTTTTATATAAAAGGAATGGATTGTAAATACTGTAGAATTTTGAATGAAGTATGTGACAAGACGCTATCGAATCCAAATTGTGGAATGATAACTAATCTTCACATAAAGGTTTAGGTGTTGTACGGACGTGACAATCAACTCCTTAGTATCGGTTGAAAGTTATTGTTCACTGGCTTCTTCATATTAGGTCAGTAAATCAAATATAGAGACAGCTGAAAATTTCACTTATAGGTTCGTAGTAAATACAATATTCTAACCAAAGGTTCATGACACTCTTACGAGTACAGAAGATGTGCTACGCCTAAATATGTATTTGTCTCTTTCAGGTCTCGAATTTGCGTTATTACTTTCATAACCAAATATCTTTACCACGAGATGCTACGAGAAACAAAATTTGAGGAATTATTGAGAATTACTTCGTCGAATTTTGGCCAGTTTTATTGATTAGCCGCAAAGATATTTTTCCGCAGGAAAAACACATTGACATACAAAACCCTTGGACATGCTCATTGTTAGTAATTATAGTGGGTCAATATGTCATAAAAAAGCATAATATTGTACGAACAACATTCTCGTGTTGCAGCCACTTTCAACTGCACTTAGTGCAATGACACCTTTTTTACATGTGCAAAACCGCGATATAGGCCAAAATTGTCTATATTGTCTATTTGAATATCTGGGTTTCGTTCATTTTTTTCAGCAAGGAAGTACGATTTTGGAAACAAAACATATACTACTCTTGTGTAGGCCAAGATACATAGGCTTTGGTAGAAAGATATGTCCTTCCAGATCCTGAATATTGATATAGTTAGTTTAAAGGGTTTCAATTTGTCCATGTCAGTATTGTCTGGTGAAGACATGCTGTATGAGGCCACGAAAGATTACTTTTTAATTGTTTAGTTTTGCGAGTATATATTTTCTCATCATTGTCTTTGTTATCGTCATGACGAATATTTGAAAGAAATTTCAGTAAATTATTTGGGAAAATTTATATGTGAGAAAAATGTCCAATTTTCTATTTTATTTTCTCCCCCTTATTAATTAAGCAGTGTAAGACTAGAGGGAAGGTAGCTAGTCATCACCACCCACCGCTATCTCTTGGGCTACTCTTTTACCAAAGAAAAGTGGGATTGACCGTCACATTATAACGCCCCCAAGGTTGTTGAGGGCGAGCATGTCTGGCGCGACTCGGGCGCAAACCGCGACCCTCATTTTACGAGCGCACGCCTTAACGTCCTAGGCCATGCCAGGCCCAGCTTAGTATTTCAAAACTTACTATTTAAATGACATATTTTGATACTTAAACAGCAAATTATTCAATTTCTTTCTTTTAATAAGAGCTTAGTTTAAAATCAAATGTTTCCTGTTAAAAGAATGAATGTGTCAAATCGCTATAATTAAGTTTTTAGAAATTTTTTGTGCTATTTGTCAGCTGGTGTGCTTATAAGTGACATCTGCTTGCCTTTTGAATAATGTCGGCGTGTTACTGAGTTGTTGAAATACTAATGGTTATAGTTTGAAGAACAAATATTTTGAAGTAAGTTATTCTAAAAAGTTTTGAGAAAGTTCTAATGCTGTTCTTATCGAATCCTTATCTTTAATGTAAACACCTCGAGTTGATTTGTATGCCACACTTCACCACTCTTTCACATTGATGTATAGATTAAAAT
>NC_134825.1:103061164-103115457 GCF_004210375.1 Tachypleus tridentatus | reverse complement strand
TAATTTCAGATGATTTTGTCTCCCACAAACATCATCTTCACCAAGTTTTTGGCGATTAAACTGTAATTTTTAACAATTACCTATTTAAATCAAGACATGCGCAGTACATTGCGCGACCAAGAAAAAAATGTGAAACACGCCTTACACAGTGTTTTTTACAGGGACCAACGAATAGCGATTTTAGCTAGCTGTAACTTAGTGCTTCCTTTATCATGTTTCTGAATTTTTCACCCATATTGCTTCCTTGTTTGTTTACTTCACATTTCGAATTTCAAGAACATCCGTGCAGTCACAACTGAGATATATGGTATCAAAATTCGACTTATTTGCTTCCTTTCTTTTTTCAACTGTTCTTCATTCTAATGATACCGCTGCTATCTTTAAAAACGTAGATAATAGTAAAAAACATTCAAACGGTTCGTAAGAAAGCAGCATGACACCAAACTACATACACTTCGACAAGCAGCTCGTAAAGTTCTATACCTGCACTTCTCAAAAGTATTAAGTCAGGTGGCAGAGTAACTAAAGTAACTTGGTTTATAAAAATAGTTCATAATTTAACGTTGGTTTAATTAACTGAATCATAAGTTATTATTTTATAAAGAGGTTCTAATATTTTCGTTCTCCCAATTAAATACACTGCTTTGAATTTAAAACTAACTTTGAAAGTCTGTTTTGCAGAATTGCGACTAAATTCAAAACTGATAGAAGTATTATATAGAAAGGCAACCTATGAATAATGTTTAAAATGCTTTAGAATTTCCTGTCGAGATTTTCGTAAGTCCTTCTAAATACGTCCCAACATTGCCCTAACTTTCCAAAAACTTCTGAAAACTACAGTATTAATAAATTTCTTTGCGAATTTGCTTCCAGAGCAACAGTTGTTCTCAACTGCAAAAATAAATGTTAGAAATTAAACTTTAACATACCAGAACTAATTGCGTTAGAGAACTGCAACAAGATAACAGAATAATCATTCTTAAGGTACACAAAACTAACTCTGTCGTCAATTTAAGCAGGGCTTTTTATTATTAAAAATTAATAGAAATACTGTATGATCCATCTTTATTTAAAAGTTTTTCTATCAATTCAACCAATTTTGGAGAAATTGTGTTAAATAAGCATCTGATTAAACAAAACAATTCAATAATATACTCAGTATTACTACATTTCTACTTGAGAAGTAATAATGTCAGGACTGTACAGTTTTTACGGATCACACCAAACAATTTAGAAACAAATACAACTTATGATCAATTAATTATAACAGCCTTTGACAATTTTCACTTTAAAACTTCCTGCTCATCTCAACCACATGGCATAGTCTTGAGATAATATCGGTATGCCTCACTGGCTATAAGATTTACAGTGCTTTAAGTATCTAGAGAACTGAAGTTAGATTAGATTCCTCCAGCTGGTGCCATTGAAGCTCCAAATGGTTGGCTACATCTTGTATAAGCACCTCACCTCCTATGCTCCTTCATGCAATAGATAACTGACAAAGGTTGAGTTTATAGAAGAGTTGAGAGCTCCCATAGTTGATGAGAGCCCTCGATCTAGGGAGTTTCTCCTAATTTATGTTGCGCTCTTAGGTTGTGTTCTTACCTCAACCACAATTTGTTCCTCTCCTCCACCTTCATATCAATACATTAAAATGTAATCAACACATATTTTTTGAAATTCATAATACCAGACATTTAGAAAGATTTTCTTCCCAGTCTTAATAAGTCCAAAAAGGTATAAGAAACAAATATAAGTGTGTTATATAAAGTATATATTAGCTCGTACCTCAGTCGTGTGACACCGGTTGGCCAGTTTCTGTTGTTCTGGATTACTACTGTGGTTTTTATGGAAAGTGGAAAAAACGCACTGCATGGAATGGAAACAAAAAGAATTATATTGATTTCGCACTTATGTGTCAGACCATGGCCTGATTGTGGTATCTCACAATTCCTAAGTTACCTACTTCATTCTTATTACATTAAGGAAAAGATTAACTTTTAGTTGATTCCAACCTGTACAAATCTTTCCTTAGAAAGAAGGAGTAATACAGAGGCTTGGTTGTACACAATACAACTCTCTTGAATAACTACTGTTGTGTGTATAACCTTGGCCTAAAGCGATGATTAAGCAGGTCAACAAATTTCTAAATTCTGTTGATGATGGCGTGACTAAGAGCAGAATACCTGGATAATAAACTATTGTACTGAAAATTCCACCCTTCTTTATTACCTTGGACAAGGACAAATTGAATGAACGCTAAATCTTGTATAACCCAATGAAAAGGATGAGTTGAACTATAAGTTTTCCTTGCAATTTGTTTTTGACATTTTATTAAGCTTGTGTGCTAAATAATTCACAAAATGAATCAGAAATGTAAAACCTATATATTATTTAAATCTTATAAAAAATAGGCTTACTGTGGTGAATAAAAGATAAATGAAAACACCATAAATATAATATACACTCTACCATTATAAGAACCTATCCTTTAGACTTATTCATACGAACCCAAAAGAATTTTGGAAAAAAATTCAAGAGTATTGCTTCAGACAAAAACACAAATCACATGCTACAACATATCACACACAATAAAATCGCAAGACGGACGTAGAGAAAGCTGACCTATTAGCTGACTACTTCGAATCCTCCTTTAGCGACCTAAATTCAGTAGACTTTGACACACAACACCAACATCATGTCAACAACTTCATAAATACAAACCAAACTTCATTCTCACCACGGTTCCCTGGCGAGACACTAGAAGCATACTCAAATTCAATCAATAGAAATGTAACCATAACTGAACTACAAATTAATATCAAAAACTTGAAGAATACTTCCCCCTGACATGACCAAATTCCAAACATTATTCTGAAAAAAAGCTCTACTCTCCTATTACAACACCTCACAAACATCATGAACATTTCACTAGCAACTGAATATTACCCTGACACTTGGAGAAAAGCCGTTTTAACCACGATCCCAAAGAAACAAACCAACAGAACTAATCCAGATAATTTCCGTCCCATCAGTCTGTTAAGCTGCCTCGGCAAACTGATGGAGAGAGTTATCTCCAACCGTCTTCTCCATTTTTGTGAATCAAATAACATCCTTCCAGAATCCCAAAATGCCTCCAGGAAAAACAGGCAAACAACAGATCACCTCACGCAACTAACCAATTCAATCTATAAAGCTTTCAACAACAATCAAGTAACCATTGGGGTATTCCTAGATGTCAAAAATGCATTCGACAGCGTATGGCACAATGCCATCAAATGCAAACTAAAACACCTGAAAATAAATCCCACTTTAGTTAAATGGATTTCAAATTTCTTAACAGACAGTACAGCACGAGTAAAAGTCAATAAAACTATATCTAAATCATTTAATATAACCGCAGGAGTGCCCCAAGGATCAGTCCTCTCTCCACTTTTATATATTATTTTCGTCAGTGACATACCTTTCCCAAATCTATCATACACGCATAATTCACAATACTCAGACGACATCGCTATCTGGAGCACCTCCAGAAACCCAGTGATGGCCATGTCTCGCGTACAAGAATCACTGAACAACGTCTCAACATGGATTAACAAGTGGAGAGTAGTGTTAAATCCAGCCAAAACACAAGCAATCACCTTCTACAGGAAATTAAAAAAAACAAAGAAAAAATCTAGAAAAAATAAAATTGTCTCTCGGAAATATGACCATTAACATGAGCAAAAACATCACATTCCTTGGCATCACTTTCGACACAAAACTAACATGGAAAAAACATGTTAACAATATACACTCATCAATTAGAAAACGGATTTCACACCTAATGACTCTAACCAGTAGACAATCGAAATGTTCACCAAACACCATTATCCAAATATACAAGGTTTACATCCGTCCATTAATAGAGTATGGATGTCAAGTAACATACAATATGTCAAATCCAGAAAATCCAAGTTCAACAGAACAGAATACTAAGATCTGCATTCAGTCTACCGTCATTCACGCCAGTAAATTATATACATAAAATCAACAACTTACCAACACTAAGAAATAGACTAATGGAAATATCACATATATATTATCTAAAAGCAGAAAACAGAAACAAACTAACGGCATCATTACATAAATTAACTTGTGCACCAACAAAATACATTTCACCTTACAACATATTCCAAGAATCACAAATTACACAACAAAGTATCTAAAGAACTAAACTGATGTTAACAATATGTATTCTCTTTTTCAGATATCGGGCACAGGACAGGCAAAACTTTCGGCGCCTGTCCTGTGAAAGTGGGTTTTCTCGGGGCACTTCCGTTTCCCCCCACAGCAAAAACTTAGGCATTGGATTTTTAGATCCCAGCCCAGACAACTTTATTGCCAGACCCTGATTCGGGTCGTTTGAGTTCATGTTCATATTTACTTTGACTTCTGCCTTTCGGGACGGGACCTGGCCGTTCTCTCCGGTGCTGCCTTTGCCTCGGTCTAGGATAACATTAAGAGTGACCTCCTTCACCCAAAAAAAGAGTAAAAAATTATTTAAGAAATAAATAAATAAAACTAAAGCTAATAACCTTTCATGAAAGGCGACGAAGAGGAACCACAACGTTCCTGAACACCCCAGTTGGAGAGAGAATTCTGGCGATTTCTCTCTCTCTAAACTAAACCCCTGCCACGTTAGTTTGCGGTTTTTTTATTCATACGATTCCTTTGGTTGGATTGAAATAACACACTTATACATACATCATTCGATCTTCTGTTGTACAGATTTACGGATGAGATGTGGAATTGCCCGAAAGTTATATAACTAAGTGACAAATGGTGAATCACATGACAGGTTGTACTACATGTTTATTTATAATAAATAGCTGAAGAAAGATATATCATGAATGTTTTTTTTTCTATGGAAAAATTAAATGTAATAATTCTTAAAAGTCTTCATTAAACAAAAAATTAAGATTACGAGGAAAGAAGAATTAGAAAGTTGAAAGCTCAGTGACAAATGTGTTATTTTTCTAGCATAATTTGAAGTTAATTCATATGAAAGATATATATATATATATATATATGCATCACAGCTCTTCAGACAACAAATTTCCGTTACCCAATTCACCATATTATAGATGGTTTTATGTGTCCAATGTTATGTATTATAATTTATCTCGGACGCGTATCCGATTTATTACATTACGTATTGCGATTTCGAATAGCCAAAAATTCTAATTTCAATTTAGAAGGTAATTGAATATCACTATGTATCAAATTTATATTTACCAACTAGATTCATACACACGAATGTATATCTTAACAAAAATATATTTTAATACAAAAACAACAATACAAGTTATAGTAACAGTTATTACAAATAATGATTTATAAACAAGAGTTTTACAAACTCAGTAATAATACTGAGTCTTCTATCTGGTCTGGAACTGAATCTTTTATTGACGACTCACGAAGAGCGAATTAATTCTTTGTTGATACCCAGATACACATCTCTTGACAGAAAAGGAGCTAGCTTCTTCACTCGTGAGTTGTTTCCGAAGTTAATTCTCTCAAGTTAAACAGTTCGTAATGCTCGAAATATATAAACATTACTGGTCACATATATGTAGTTTTCCGATTAATAAGCGTTTATCACAATTATAGCTTCCGAGGTTTATAGTATACTGACTGTAGTAAACCAACAACAGTATTAAACTGTCTCTTGATGGGTCGATTTATATAATTTTAGGATGACGTTTTAGAAAGTTTAGTTGGCCCAACAATACTGGTATTTACGTTGATATATACATTAATGGTTCTTATGCCCCAGAATATTCTACAAATTTAGAGAATAGGCACGACTTTCGCAATACATGTTTAACTGTATTAATTACTCACATTTCTAAGTATATATTTAACTGGATTAAACATCAATATTAAAATAAATACATAATGGTAAATAAGAAAAAAATATTTTTACGACATCCGAATAAAGATACAAAAAGAGCTATATTTACCAAACAAGTGCAAAAAAATTATGCAAAATGTGGGTTATACTGCTACAACATATTTCAATGTTTATCGTGTTAGGCGATAAAAGTTTACTTTGAATGAAAATCACCAGATAGGCTTGCGTAAATCAAAACACTGTGTACATATATACAAAGTGTTCGTTTTTCTCCTAATTCTTGCCTCTGAATTACCTTTTTCACAATCAACATTTCTCCCTTCACCATTTATTGGAAAAAATAATTAAAAATTAATTTCGAAAACAGTTAGATAACATTTTTTTTTTTTTTTTTTTTACTTTACGATTAAATTTTTCTTTCGCTTGAAGTCCTAATACTACCATAAAGATAAATTTCAGACTTATAGGTAAATTCGTACTGTGTTTGGAAAAGTTAAACGGAAAAATACATCACTTAAAAGTTACGAACACACGAATTAAAAAATTTACATAAATATGTGTCCTGACAACTTGTAGATAAAATACTCGAAAAGCACGTTAAAATATTAAACAAGATGTTAAAAAATATATTCTGGATCTTACCAAAAGTCCAGTTCTGCTTTGAAGTTACAACTTTATTTTTACAAAAAAAATACGTTTCTTTCCACATTTAATCGTGAATTAAAGCAGAAAAAAGGATTTTCCTTGACTTCAAAGTATTCATTTGACTCACCTACTCAGTGAAATTAATACAGATAGTGAAATGTTTCAAGCTGTTCCCGCGAAATTGCATATCAGTCGTATGCAATACGTATTTTGATGAAAAGTAATCACATTTCATATTTATTTTAATTTCCTGCTCTCAGAACCCAGGTTATTGACATAAACATTTGGTAGAGTACAATTTTCTTCTCCGTGTCTGTAAACGATTTTATTATAAATTGAATCCCTAATTTCCGTGACATTATGAAGAGCCTTTTATATCCTTTTGTTACCCATGACTAATCAATATATGCTCTATTGTTCGAAATGAGTTGCCATAAAAACGATGAGGAGATTGAGAACATTTGATTCGATAATGTTTAAATTATTAACTTAAGTGGCCTAGTTTCTTAAACAACAATCACATAATTGTGTCACCTATATAAAAACTCATTTTAAAATAACAGTTTTATAACAGGGTGACTACTGAGTTAAAGGAAATGTTACAAAACTAATATTGCGCCTCTTTAAATAACCAAAACCCTTGATCATAATGTAACTATAAATACATATTATAACTTCTGTAAAGCTGGAACGTCTTTTTTTTTAATTGTCTATCACTTAATAATTAATCACTATTATATGACAATCTCCTCTTTGCTATTTGTTTAGTACTGAAAATACGTAGCCAGATACTAAGCCTTTCTATTATGGCCTCTCTTTTTTTTTTATCATACACAGTGTTGTTCGAAGAAATTTCCTTTAGCTGCCGCTTGGTTTAAAGCAGTGGTTCTTAACCTTTTTCACTGTTTGCACCCCTTTCAAATCAGTAATAATTTCTCGCACCCCCTTGAAACTTAAATATAAAAAAAGCTAAAAATACAAAGTTGATGTAATCAAACATTTTTTTTTAATCTTCATACATACAGCATACCTTTTTTCAAGACAAAAATTCAGGGTACATAATGAAAAATTAATTTCAATGTTTCTTCTTAGGAGAAATATAAAGCATACTCTTTTGTAAAAATATAGATTTGCTTTAATTATTCATGGGCATCCTCGCACCCCTTGGGAATCATCTTCGCACCCCCTAGGGGTGCGGGCACCCCTGGTTTAAAGGAATGACAAAACATTAAAACTTTGGTACACTTTACCTGTTTGCCTTAAGTCCTGTGCTAAAACAAACCTGTTCTGGTAAGACATTAAGGATACTAAATATCGTCGAGTATAGAAATTGTACAGGCAGTATCCAATATAAAGTTTTTTAAGACACTGGTTCCTAGCGATAATCCATAGTTACTTCGTAAGCTGGGTGCTAGACAATCCATTTTAACACAGGAGAAATACGGGGCAACTTTGAAATTTAACATTTCTCTTATATATGTGTGTGTGAGAGTAAGTATCATGAAATAACGTGATGTCACAACATGATGTCAGCCATCATAAATTCTTGACATAGACATTTGCTTTGGGTTGGTGGAGAAAGTAATCTTATTATTATAAGAAGGGTTTGTTTTGGCAGTTTTTCATGTAAAAGTAGTTTTTTATATGGATTGCTATATAGAGTTTTCCTTTCCGGAAAACTAATCAGAATTAAAAAAAATCGCTTTCTTAGAACAACATATTATTTTATTACTTGAGTGTCATAACAAGTTATAATACTCTTGTGACGTCATGTCTAGATTTATAAAATTACTATTTTTCTTCAGCACACTATTGTATTTTGCGCAATCCAGTCCTTTGTTATCTATAGAATAATCAATGATGATTCATTTGTGTAGTTGTTTTAATAGAATCGTAAGTTCTACCTTCTGTAACATAGTACTTCCCAACGTGTTACGTACGGTACGTATAGCTTTTAATTTATTTCGTATTTATTCACAGCTATAACTTCTGCAACATAGTAAAATATTATTTCTCGCAAGGAATAGTAAAATGTTTTTATGCCTAGTTCTGACAACTTTCGAAGGTCTGAGTAGCATTCATGAGGTATTTATGTAACAGAACTAATAACAGTAGATCCATATAAGTCAATAAACGATCCTTTTCTTTCGTACTTATTGGTGTTTAGATCTTTTGGTAGACATTGGAGGGAGAGGTTCACCCTCGACCTACTCTTGCAGTTGTTAATATGTTACTGTATAATATTTATTTAATAAGGACACGAGGATAAAATACTATGCTGTTTATGTTGTGTTGTTTTGGTTAACTTAGAGCAACAATGGTCCTATTTTTCTTATTTTTAGAAGCTGCTTAACTTCTGTTTTTATTTTGTTTCTGGGTGTTAATTTGGGTTTTGATTATCGAGTCTTCCACATATTATCTGCGTAATTTTTATCGTTCTTATATTATCTGCGTAATTTTTATCGTTCTTTTATCATGTTGATAAGTTGGTTGCCTGTGAGGATTAATTTTGCTTAAGTATCGACTTGAGTTTGACTTTAAAGGAATATTTTAGAAAGTTATAATTTGTTCTGAATTTCGCGATATCCGCGAAATTTAGGTAAGGATTAATAGATTACAGAGAAGGCAGTTAGTCAATACCATCCACACTCAGCTCTTTGATTACTCTTATATCAATGAATAGTGGAATTAAGTGTTACATATGTAACGCCCTGACAGCTGAAAGGGCGATCATGTTCAGTATGACGGGAATTCGAAACCGCAGCACCCACATTACTAGTCGAACCGGCCCGGCATGGCCAGTTGGTTAAGGCACTTGACTAGTAATCTGAGGGTCGTGGATTCAAATCCCCGTCACACCAAACATTTTCTCTCTTTGAGCAGTGGGGGTGTTATAATATGCGATTAATCACACTATTCTTTGGTAAAAGAGTAGCCCAAGAGTTGGCAGTGGTTGATGATGACTAGCTGCCTTCCTACACGAGAGCTATACGTGTTATTCGTCCCTAATTTACAAGTGACAGAATAGATGGAATGCCGCTAATATATATCAACCACCATCAACTATTGGGCTACTCTTTTATAAACAAATAGTGGGATTGATCATAACTCTATAACGCCCCCATGGCTGAAAGGGCGATCATGTTCGGTGTCACGAAGATTCAAATTCACGACCGTTAGATTGTGAGTCAAGCACCCTAACCACCTGGCCACGCCAGCCGTGTTATGTATAAACAAAATGTATATAAAAGAGAAAATGAATTAATTTCATTATTGAGCAAATTAATTTCCCTACCATGTAGAGTTAACAGTTTCAAGTTTAAAAGCATCATGAAGAAAAGATGTTCTCATTCTATTTGGGTTAATTTCCTGTCTCCTCCTAAACTCATGGAAGCAGTGAAAAAGTTACTTTTTTCCAGCATAGAACTGGAGTTATATTCAGTGTAATATTCTTTGTTTAAATTGTTTGTTATTTATTATTTAAAATCACATTTCTGCTTAAAAAATTAAAGTATTTGTTAATATTGCAGAAAAAAGCAATTATTATTGTCAATTTCTCTCCTTTAAAAATTAATATTGAAATAAATTTTCCCAAATAATAGTGAATTTAAATTTTGAATTGCAGTGGTTCAGTTATTTAGGAAATTAGAAGTTTATTTTATATGTTTATTAAATCAAGAACTATTCAGTACTTGGCTAGAATAATATTAAACACAAAAATATTTTCAACCCAATGTTTGCTAAAAATGGGAACTGGTACAAAACAGTTCCTGATGTTTAGAATTCTTCAGACAATTGAAACTATTTGGTCTTAAACTTTACAATCTCAGTAAACATTATGTTAAAATATATCAGCATATTTTAAAGGACTTTTGTTCCTAAAATAAAGTCATGAAGTATCCAAAAAGTTCAACACGGTTTACATGTAAGATATATGTCATTTCATTCTCGGTCTATAATAGGCGACAAAAAAAAAACTGTCCCTAGTTAAGTCAATAACTAAGAACAAAATGTCTGCCCAACAGATTCAGAACAGACAGAAATGTTTTAAAGTAAATTCTAAAGGTACTAAAAAAAATCTCATAAGATGAAATATAATTATGAATAAAATTTCTGAATCAAAATATATTATACAGATGTCGACCAGGCCTTTTGTCCAATACTGGGACTCTTTAGGCTAGTTGTTTAGGCCTATATACAGCCGACATAGTTGTGTTGAGACGCTACTTATATAGGACAATTGCAAAATAGTAACCTGAAATACAATATTCAGATTTCTTTGAACCCAGTTTTTGGATATTTGTGCTTCGGGGAAAAAAACTGGATTATTGAAAAATGTTCGTTGTTGTTTCTTCTAGTGCTTGCGTTTAAAAACAATTTTTAACAAAAGTAAAAAAAACCCAAAAAACTTTACTTAATACGTATATTAGACAATGTAAATTATATCTTAACGCAAAGATGAAGATTTTCACAAACACTGAAGTGTAATGTGTTATGAACCTAACATTAGAAATGTTTGTTATAACAATACCATCTCGAGCCAGTGGTGGAAAAACAGAAAATCAAAAAACTATCCAATTCAATTTTTCTAAGTTTAAGTGATATATTCTGGACAACTCATTGGCTAAAAAGAAGACATTTTTCCGTTCTATTTCAGAGTCGTGGCTGCGAAAAGTGATTTAAAGTGGTAAGGTGACTGTAGTCTGTAAGTACATCACGAGCTTAACAGTCAAGCATACGAATCATGGAAGACTCCAAATGACACAAAGAGGTATTCAGGAACCGTTTATATCCACCTTGGAAGATATTGTGCAGCAAGTTAAGTACAGTATTATGACTGTAGCTACTTTTAAAAGTCTTACCATCTGCTCATCCTACTGCTGACTATTGTGATGCTTCCATCTTCTTTACCGAATCGTAGGTGAAATCATTTGTATCTCAGTTGAAAGATAAAACTAACAAATGTGATATCAAATTTACTCCCAGTTAATAAGGGGACTTCAAAATGTTTTATTTCAAAAAATATCAACTCACAAATGTAAACTTGACTTGAAGTTTTCTCGAAAAGATACGTTTAAAATAACTCTGATTGGAAGTTTCCTTTGTTTTAATATTCAATAAATTGTAGTGTAAAGCCCCCCTTGGATCCTGATTGGCAATGTTAACATTCAAACCATAATGTTTTTACTGTTACATCAGTCGAGTCACACGAACAATATCGCTAAGTAAAGAGAAGAAGGAATCCTCAATAGCCACGGCACTTGAAATTTCTTTAGGCAAGATTAGAGTAAATTGATCTATTTCATTTTCATTAGTTATACTTTTGAGAGCCAGCAATACAAAGCATAGGAAGCTTGAATACTCGATTCGATTTCATCATTCCTTTGGGTCTCAAACTGAAATTATTTTAGGCAGGATTGCAGTAAATTAATCTATGAGACCTCGGGTATAGTCAAATACAGCAATCGAAAGGGTTTGACTTCCTGATTCAAAATCTCAGATCGGTTAAGAGGTGCCGGAGTTATGAGCAAAACGTTCATACTTGTAAAAAAATCTCAGAGTCGTTCTATGAGCCGCTATGCCACGGCTGAAACTAATCTTAAATATTCTTGTTAATTTCATCAATATGTAAATCTCATTCTTGTTAGTAATTAATTTTGAAACAGTGTATTTATTACCTAGTACAAAGAAAGCTAAACTTAAACTTTTCTTAGACGTAAGCACAGGAAAAAATTACCGTATTTTCCGGCGTCGAAGACGTTATTTTTTCCCGAAAATAAGTCTCAAAAAATTACCCTGTGTCTTCCAGACTGAAGGTTACGTTGCTCATAGGCCTAAACCTAAGCCAGAGGAAGCGTTTTGATACTAGACAGTAATCCAAGCCTCTCTGTATGACCCAAAATGAAATGTATATGTTTCTTAGTATTAAATAACAAATAAATAAACAAGAACAGCTCACCGTACATATGGTGCAGTAATACAGGCACTCTTTTTAACTCCTTAGGCTTGGAATAACATTATTAGTGGCAATAATCAGATATTTCAGTGGTAATATAAGGTATACACTTTCAAAGGTATATAAGATAAGCATTAGCTCACAAAAAAACGAGAAGTGGGTAAGAGAATTTATGTACCGTAAATCACTAAACAATCCACGAAACATCTTGATAAGATTGGTGGAAGTGCTGCGACCTTATTCTTATGTTTACGTTTTTTATCGATATTTAGCTAATCAAAATAGGGGTGCGTCTTCGATGCTGGGAAATACGGTACTTATTAGGAGCATTGTTAGAAAACGCTATTAATTTTTATTTGTTATTTAAATTTACTATTATTTTAAAGTAATTAGCTGGAATCCAACAAAAGCTGTTTCACAGATATAACTTAAGTTCATGTTTATTAGAAAGTCACAACGATTACAAGAGCCCAAGATTACAAGACACAATTAGCTTAAGAGTTACGTAATCTCTGTAATTTCGTTGCTTATTTATTTATAGTCTTGTCATAACTTGATTAGTTAGTATATTAAACAAATCCATTCTGATAGTTTCAACCGATAAATACATATCTTCTTTAAAGAACTTAGGATCAAAGTAAGGAATAGTATGCAGAAAGTATTTAAAGAGTTCGAACATAGTCACAAAGCAGTTAAATATAAGTAGATATCACTAACTATTTTACTTTATTTTGTTTCGGTCGTAAACTTGTGTTAGCACAGACCTACAACTGAATTCAGACATATTTATGTTACAGCATGTATTACGATTGACAACTAATATTTATCTCACAAAGTTAGTTTAAGTAAACTTTTCCAACATTGAGGCAGTTCCAGTCGTTGAAGTGCCACTTGTCCAGCATAACTACTGGGCATCACATCTCAATGACGTCACAAACTGGTTACAACTGCTTCTGCAAAGCTATCTGTTAAAAAAAAAATTCTAACGGAGTGCATCATAACTAGAGAAGTACCTCACCGAATTGGGGGCTAGGCCTAATAAGAAACACCTACGATCATCTGCTGTTGTTAAAGTGTTTACTCTTCTCTTGTCAAGAGTTTCATGTACAAGATTCTGCAGAAGTCTTGATAGGAAATGTTTGGAGCTGCTAATTTAACATTACTGTTATACATTCTCTGTGTGAAAAAAAGAAAAACAATAAAATAGCTCAGTAAAACACGTTTCTAAATTATATTATGCCATAAGATGATAAAACATGTCTTGAAAAGTTCCAATTAAATAATATTTCATTAAAACCAGTTTAACTTGCTAGTAAAACCTTCATTTTAGTGCACTTTAATTTATTAAGTTTATATAAGGATTGTGTTTTATATATATATATATTTTGAAATATATTTAACAAATAAACATTATTTAAACAGTTAATATTTAGCTTTATGGATGTGGAATAAGTGTTATATGCTTGTTCAGATGATTCGGTAGGAATTTTATTTTATTTAAATATAAACTGTTTTTGTCTACTGTTCTATTATGAGGTAACTTTGAACTTTTTTTACCATAGTGGGGAGCTGGAATGCCAACTTCAGGAGTTAAGGTTTTTTCACTCAACACCCTAATACTAGGACCTTATTTTTTATCACTTAGGTTCTTCTGAGAGCATTCTCTTTCACACAATTGTATGTAGACAATGAAGAATGAGATGGCTGTGGAACGTTGTGGTCTTGAACCCCTACATTTTACTTTTTTATTATATATATATATATATATTTGGTATTATATTCATCACGTTTAAGGGTTAGCGCACAGAGGTTCAAACTGATAAATTTTATTTTGAGCACTATTTTTATTTCCCTCGTTTCACATCTAGTGGCAAAGAATTAACTAGAAGCGCATTTTATTTAAGCTGAATATAAAAGTATGAGTTTGAAGGTTATAACGGAAACTTTTGATAAAGAAAGTTATAAAAATTTAATATAAATATTTATATAATATTTATAAAAAATTTATATAAATATTTATAAAAATAAATACAAAGCAGTGCTGGACTTGAATATTTTAAAAAGAAAATTTTAATAAAATTACTGTTTTAACAAATAGAACCACACGTGCTTTAAATTTTCGATTTTTACTGTGAAATACACTAAAAGTAATTTAGAATGTTTTAATGAATTAAGTGATGATTCTGTCAATCCTGCAAATGTATTGCTGATACCAATGGATTCAGAATTTAAACAAACTCTCGCGTTTCACACAATGCCCAAATTAATTTCAAGTCGAATACCTCAGTAACCAGCATCGAATAGATAAAAGATATGGAATATTAATTATAAGAACGTTTGCTAATTTTATTGTCTCATAATATATTTCCGGTGTCGAACTAAGATATATTTCTAACCTCTTGAACCTTTTGATTTTCGTGACTAGGCTAAATCTATATTCTCAATTTTAAAAAAGGATTCCAATGATAATGTCAAAGATAACCTTGCAAGGATTAGTGATGACGTCAAAGATAACCCTGTGATAATTAGTGATGGCGTCAAGGGTAATCCTGCAATGATTCATTGTTTCAGGTTCTCACCAAACCTTCCGGCCGTTACGATTTCCCTCGTTACTTTTCATACTGGAATTTTATAAAGGAGATTATAACATACCTATTTTTCCTCTTCTCACGAAAAATTTCTACATCCACATTTCATTCAACCAAAACAGTTCACAAACATCTTTAACTTTCATTCAATTTAACTGGAACGAAACTTCTGGCTTTATCCTGAGCCGTGGATATGACTCATTCTAAACACATCTGTTAATATTTTTACAGCTTTATAAATGTTAAATATGGAACCAAAGTGTTATTACTTTAAAATTCCTGAATGGCACAAAACAAAAAGTAGCATCTTGTTTATGTTTATATTTGTCCGTGTTTATGAAACCACCCAGTGACTGACTGAATGCTTGTAGTTAAATACTTAGCTACTTAAAGTTTTATCTGTGCTCTGCCCATCAAGGATATCGAAACCCGGTTTCAAATGTTGTAAGTCCGCAGACATGCCGCTGAGATACTGGGGAGGAAGATACGAGGGAAATAAAAAAGAGTACTTAAATAAATCATAAATATCAAGGAAAGACTGAACAGACAAAGATAACTCGATTTTGAAATAGAAAAAATAAAAGAAATAGGTGAAATCTGGACATATCTTTTTGTAGCTGCTCCGTGGATAACCGTCAAATATTGATTTCACTCGCGGTATATTGTGTAAGGCGTTCAAGTGCGTATGCGTACATACATGCATAAATATAACTGTTTGTTTGTTTTTGAATTTTGTGCAAACCTACACGAGGGTTATCTTCGCTAACCATCCACTACCCACCGCCAACTCTTAAAATACTCTTTACCAACGAATAGTGGGATTGATTGTAACTTATAATGCCACCATGGCTGAAAGAGCGAGCATGTTCTTTGTGATAGGGATTCAAATCTGGGACTCTCGGATTGCGAGTCGAGCACACTAATCACTGGGCCATGCCAGGCCAAAAGTAACTGTAGGAAGAGAGAAACAACGAGTGTGGTTTCGGCCAATATTGTAACAAACGGCAGCTGATCAGTAGATCCAAAGCTACTGTTGATGTGGTATTGGAGTTGAAATGCCTCGAGTAAACCCACTTATTTTAACCAAGTCTGAGTTAAATACCCAAGTAATGCCAGAGATGCTGAGATGGAGAAATGTATAAAAAAACTGATAAACAGATGTTGGCAACTTACAGAAATATGAGATGTGGAAAGGTGATTACTTGTGAGTTATGGTTAATAAGGTTAAACGAGGAAATACATCTGTTCCGCGAGGAAAGTGTGGCCGCTAAGGCAGATAATTAAGATGTGAAAGAGTTTCGAACGCAGTATTTCTTATAAAATATATGAGCGACCTTAGTGATTCTTGTTTGAATCGTAAATAGTTCATTATTTCGTTTGGCATGTTGTGTGGGTGTGTGTTGGGGAAGGAAAATGGCTATACGTAGGGCGCGGTTTTGGAGTGTGTACATCCGGTGGTGCGTGTCAATCATTATCCATGGTACATTTTACCGTTGCTTCCGATATTGGACGATGAATACTTTATAGTACAATAGGAAAGTATAGGAACTGCATCCTTATGCGCTGTAACATTTCTTGCGAAGATAGTTGAATCCTATACTAACTTTAGGTAGGATATTGTGGAAATGCAATTTCCAGAATAACTTATTATTAAAAATAATATCAAGGAACTTGATATTATCAGTTAAAGTTATATTCATCTTGAGGGGTACATTTTTAATCCTGGGATATTTTTTTGTTGAGTCGCTTGTGAAAGATAATGAATGACCTGCAATTTTAGCGAGTTTAGTTTGATGCACCATTTATTACACCAGATTAATATTTTACGGTGTAGCTTTTAGACTCTACAGGACGCTTAAGATGCTTCAGACGGCGATATCGCCAGCAAGTCGTGAAATATGTGTGAATAAGTTATCTGGTTCAGGTAACTCGTTTACGTATAGTACACATATTAGAGGGCTTAGCATAAAACACTGGGGAACTGACTTGTACAATATAAATGTTCGAAATATTGATTTGTTTACACGAGCGCTAGCGGAGCAATTGTGAAAAATAACTTGTATAAAATTAAATAGAATATTGTAAGTTTGAATTTAAGGCCATCATGCCAGACATTATCAACTTCTCTTTGACATCAAGACACGCGGCTGCAATATCATGGTTTCAACTGGATCAATGGAATGTCAATTATGTTAGTAGTTTCCAGTCTGTCTGTTTTCTATTTATATCTTGTACTTTACTGATTAGATTGTTATTCTCGAGATGCCAAATCAGCCATGATGCAATTGATTTTTTCAAATAATTTTCCAAACAGTTCAATAAACACATGGGTCCTTAGTTGCTCGAGTTGCTGGACTTGTAGCCTTTCTTGAGCATTACTGTAACGATATCCATTTTCCAGCGTTGTAGAAAGAAGGAAGAGAGTAAACATAAATCACATAGATGCGATAAGTGGAGCAGTAGTAATGGGAACGAGTTTTTTTTTTTAAGAATTAGATTATTTACCTGGTTGCTAACTGGTACATTGTTCTTTAGGTGAGGACTTTTTTTTAATTACAGTAGGTGAAATCGGTTTGGCTATGTTGTTGCATGTCGGACGGACAGCTTCGTTGAGTGAAACTAGGAATTGTATGTTAAACTTAACTGACTTAAATTTGTGTATTCGTTAACATTGTTTTGATTACTTGAGTTTAATGAGTGTCAGGATGGAGCGGTGAAGGTACCTAATACTAATCGGCGAGGAGTTTGTCTTATCGGCATCGGTTATAGCGATTGAGTTATTATAGGTTAGGGTGTGAGTACTTTCTTTACATACGTTATTTAATTTTTCCCAGAATAATGGTGACTTGTTTGTGTTTCTCCAGTGGGATATTTTATTGTACTTTAATAAGTTTGTTGATACTGGACTTGGAACTACTGATGGAAGTTTTTTATGAATATATCACAAGTGGCTATGGTCTTAGGTTTCTTTTTTGCTTAATAATTGAGGGGCTTTAGGGGAAAGAGTTTTCATGTGCTCCGATGTGGTTTGTTTAATATGTAAGAGCCTGTTGCGGTTCTTGTTATAGCTTCGTTTATGACTGTAGTATGTTTAACAATGGTGTCCGCTGATATTTATTTCCAAGAGATAACTGTAGTTTACTGTTACAGTGTTGCCAATCAGTGTTAATAAATACGTAGAATTTGTTGGGAGTAGTGTCAGCACCTTTCTGCAAGGTGAAACTGAATGAAGTGTGGTCGTGATCACTATCTGTATCACTAAACAACAAAACATTTGGAACTAGAGGAAAATCTAGTGATTTGGGGTAATTTGATGGAGCTCGTTGAATCAGAATTTATGCATCTCCTCTTGATTTTGAATTAATGTAACATCTCAATATTTTGTTAACACTATCTGAAACACCATACAAACAACGCAGCATAACACATTTATGCTGTGAAATTAAGTTTATTTTCCCAGTTTAATGTCTAAAAAAACAAACGGTTTTGACAGCTTCAAATATTAACTGTACTGTTTTGGTATAAAATTACAAATGTATAATTCATGTGTGCTATTTGTTCTCGATACTTCTGAAGCGAATGCATCACTTTTACTTCATTCCCACCCTCATCTGTTCCAATCTGAAATCAAACCCTCGTGTGCACAGTCTGCTATAAGATCTGAGAAGTATCTCGGCTAACCATAATAGGAGCGGAATAAAACGCTTCTCATTCACTTAATTGGTCACTTCGTCTCGCTACTCGCATCTTACCCACGATAAAATCAAATTCTACAAAACTTTGTTGTTGTTTTTTTAAATCTTATAAGTTCTGGTTCTGTAAACATATTGTTTTTATATTTTTTTTAAGAAAATCATTTGAAATGCTAACTGCTTCCAGTTCAAGTGACGTCCGAAAGTGCAAAAATCACTTAAGCAATTTGTGGAAAATATATTACAGCTTCACCAAAAAAAAACAACAATTATATGCAAGGTTAAGATAGCTTATTACCGTTTTTTTGCGTGTAATTGGTGATCAAGAAAAACATTGGGCTCCACATGTGTATTGTACACTTTTATATATCATGCTTGACACAGTGGCTGAATAAGAAGATAATAAGTATACCATTTGCAGTTTTCGTCTAAATGACTTTCAGTTCTGCATGACTAATGTTTCCGGATACTCAGGCAAAACTAAATAATAGATGAAATATCCAGATATTGCATGTGCAAAAAACAAGTACCTCATAGGTATGGTTTTCCAGTGCAACATCACCAGCAAAATAGGAAACAGAAGAGTTATCTTATAAAGAAGACAATGAATTGTCTTCATCCTCTTCATCTAGTAATTCTATTACTGTGGTACCTCAATATAAACCCTACATCCGACCACACAAAAAGACCTGAGTGATTTAGTTCGTGGCTTGTCTCTATCTAAGCAGTATGAAAAACTTGTTGGCACTCGTTTACAACAATACAATTTATTAGCTCCAGGAGTTTAATTTACCAAAGTCACTATCAAATAATTGCTTCTCACTACAGCGTGTAAGATACTTTGTGTTTCTGTACAAATATTGATGCACTAATAGTACAATTAGGTACTGAACATCCTCAAAAATGAAAACTTTTATAGACTCATCTAAAGTTAGTCTGAAAGCTGTATTTTTGTACAATGGGAACACTAAACCACAAATTTATGTTTTTCGTGGCGTGAACATGAAAAATTCTTATCAAAACTGTAGATTATACACTTAAATGCAATTTACCATGTCTAAGTTTGATAAGGTAAATTTTCTTATTCTCACGATATTGAATTGAATATTTTGAATAAGTCTACTATAACTCGAAAACTAGAGATGATCACTAATTTTCAATATAATTTTTAAAATCTATAATTAATCAAATTGCTCACAAACATTTGCATTTTCTCTAATAGTAGGGATTTCTTTTCGTACAGTGTATTTTTTCAACTTTAAGTGGCTAAGTATCAGAGTTAGCGTTACAATAACTAAATCTATGATAACTGTTGAACCGTTGTGGTGTACGTGGGTTGGGGTATTGTCATTAATAAATGCAAGTTTGTTGTACAAAATAAGAGGATGTAAGATTCTTCTATGAAATTTATTTCACAGCACTTGAAATCTGAATGATTGGAAATGAATTCACCAATAATTACTAGTAGACTGTTTCAAACAATAATTTATTGGGGAGCGTATATGGGATTCAAATGCTCCATACGTACCTAAACACAACACAAGACTTATTCCGTTTTGAACATAATAGCTAATTATTTGAAGTAAGAGTATAACTATTAAACAAACTTATTCCCTATGCAAACCATGTAATGACTTTAAAATCAATGATCATCACTTTCCCCTTCTTTGTGGATATGACTATTATTCCATTTAAAATTCATTTCAACTTATTTTACCCACAGCTATGATATAATGGGAATAGACGGCTCCAATGATATCAGTTTTTCTTGCACCGACCCAAGATTTCTTCCTTCTTCAGCTCATTCAAGAAAATTTGGTGAACAGCAGTCTGTTCTTCTTGTCACTGATTGGTTGAAGAACAGTAGCAGCAGTGTCTACGTCTTTGACCTAGATTGCAATTCAACCTGCTGATGGTTTCAAGATAGCCTTTCCATGGCTTATTTGCTTAAACATAAACTTATCTACACTTTTAACGTGTTTCTGTAAGCCATTGGACAACCATAGCTTGTGGTTTAAAAAATTGAGCTAATAAATGACAAGATGGAGCTGGTTGCTAAACAGTAGGTGCATACCAAACACAGATCCAATTTACATACCGAAGATCGCATTATTTCACAATTTTACCATTTACCAGCTTTTTTAAAGTGACCAATTTTTTTATTCCTGCTAAAATGCATGTTAATGCATACATATGCTTGAAGACATAACTGAACCACACTGTGAATGGACCATGCGTGACATAATACAAGAATTCCTTTTGATCCTTAACAAGTTTGATGAAATTCCAGTATATATTGTTTTCACTCTATCTTTAGTCAAAGAGACATATCTTACTAATAATGCAATAACATGTGACTTTGCTAAGTCTTCATTCCATTTGCTGACTTATGATGTCAACACTAAGGTGCATTATTAGTCAAATGTAGCTAATATAGTTTAGCTATCAACTACACTTCCTTCTGAGGAAATTATAGAACCACACAATGAAATGAGTCGTACAAGATACCATACAGAAGAGTTTCCTTTTTAAAACCTTTAAATGTTTAGTGAAGGCACATCGTTAATGTTTTTATCAAGTATTAATGTCTATTTTGTAAAATACGGACAAACAAAATGAACTGAGAACACTTCCCCCTTAAGCCTTCAACACACTCATGTTCGATCAATTAATGTTATCGACTAGTTAACTGTGTCCTCACTTAGGTAGGCTGGCTGTCACAGCTAATGTAGAGAATTCAGGTAGTATTCCAGATGGTGATGCCTCATCTAAGGTGTGGATATGACTGTTTTAGGCACGTAATAGATAATCTGACCTCAACTGAGTTTCCTTCTGTCTCTTCTCTCCATTGACCATATAAAGGTACAGACATCTTTCATGATAATAACTCATTTGGGATTTTAATAGAGTACTCCAAATCATAGATGGAAAGAAATTACGCAAATTCGTTTACATGAAATCGACTTTTTAATAATAGGACGTTAGAAATTTTATAAATGAGCTCTAAATCGTGTATAGGAGGAAATGACACGGATTCATTTACACAAAAGAAGGTTTTTTTTATTGCTTTTCAGACAGGATAAAATATAAAATTTAAGCTAAGGCGATAAACTGCACCAAAGATAACTAACTAAAAAAAAACAGCGTACTGAACTGAATTATTGACAAAAATGAAAAATTAAGAACAGAAAGATAAGAATGAAAGCAATTTATATATTTTATGACTCATCTGACACCATGATTGCCAAATCTAGTACAAAGATGATTTATGAGTCTCAACTGAATGTATAGGTAACATTAACATGGATAGACGATCCAGCCATTTAGTTTGTGACAATACTATCTTTTCATGTGAACTTTAAAGATATAAAAGTGTTGTAGAATTGCACTAGCGAGAGTTTTGTAAGTATATGGTCGAACAGGATTGCTGTAGCTAAGGATAAGGCTGCTCTGCGTTGACCTAAGGTTTGGTTTTGGAGTCTGTTGCTGTCCTGTGTGCTCTGCTATACGATTGTTTTCGCTTCATTGAAAAACACTAAAGATTACATTTAAAATATTTTGTATGAGTCCTTACTTCCTTTAATACTCTCTCTCTGTGGAAATATCCATTTTGCAGAGAACTGTCACATATATTTTATGTGGTATCACATGCTTACCCATGGCAATACTATATGTTTACTAAACGTGAGCCAAACATGTCTCCTTTAGCGTCTTGCATCGCATCTGCAGCAATACGCTAATCGTTCTTGTAGTGAGTAATTAACTGTTTTTTTAAACGTAGTAATAAATGTCCAGAAAAAGAAATAAAAGCGTAATTGGAATTCTAGAGCTATATAATAGTCTTAAAGATATCTTTATTGTTTAACTTGACTATTACAACGCAACAACGTGTTAATAGTATAAATAGAATCATAGAGTTTTATAATATTGTTAAAGATAACCTTATTATGCAAGTTGACTATTGTAACGCATCATTGTTAAGGATCTGTTCTGATGGAGTCACATGGATCACTCTCACATTTGTTGTCTGAGAACGATATTCCTTCACCTGATCATCCACGGGCTTCAAGACCCAACAAGTCACTCTTATCCTGGCCTGGCATGGCCGAGCGCGTTAAGACATGCGCTCGTAATCCGAGGGTCGCGGATTTAAATATATATTGATCTTTTCTCATACAAGTCACTTTTATGTAAATATAGTATGACAAATTAATTATTTGTAAGTATTGCTTCTATTCCAGTGACTTTGTCCTGCAGAAAAAATCACTGAAGGAGAGGATTGAGGACGGGTTTAAAAGTGTTTTTTGTTGTAAGCATCAAACCAAGCAGGAAAGAATAAGAGTCTGGTGTCACGACCCGTAAGTTCTAGGTTTTTTATGAATTAACTAGGATACCGTATTTTCATACTACATATACTCAACGTTATGTGTAGTTTTACGAAAAAAGTGTGACCGAACTTATCGCTTCTGACGGCTCTTTTAGAAACATACATTTCTTACTACACATATCCATGTAATCGTTTTTCACAGTGTACAGTTTAGCCGAAGGATAAACACTAAAGCTTTTGCGATAAGTGGCTTTGTGGACAACGTTGTGTGCCTTTTGTGTATTTTTTCTGATCCGAGTGAAAGCTATACTGACTATTTAACTCTATTTTACCTGAGACTAAATATCTAGAGGGTGAATAACTTGAACATCCAATTGATATTTAGTAGGCGTTTTCTTTTTGTTTTTGTATGAAACTCTCGTACATTTCATCACGAATATTCTCTGGTTGAAAACTAAGAGTTCTTAATTTCTCAAGTCTCCTGGAAAGGCTCTCAGTAGCTTGATACCGATATTTTCAATTGATGGGTATTTTATGCTCACAAGGGCTAAATGGCAAGTCAGAATCACTTAACATTTCTAATTCTAAACAACTGACCAACTACTCATTACCATAAGAAACTTTAGCCGTCTGACTAGAGGGAAGGCAGCTAGTCATCACCACCCACCGCCAACTTTTGGGCTACTCTTTCATCAACGAATAAAGGGATTGAACCTCACATTATAGCGTCCCTACAGCTGAAAGGGCAAACATGTTTGGCGCGACAGGGATTCGAACTCGAAACTTTGGGATTACGATTTCAATGTATTAACCACCTGTCCAAGTCGGGCTCAAAACTATTGAAGTGAAATTTTAAACGTTAAGATAAAATTGTTTCAGTTACGATGCAAAACCTACTTGACTAAATAATAAAATTCAAAATACAATAACAACAACTTCTACACCAGGTAAATTCTGACTTTAATAACTAAATCATATGGACCTTTAATACGACATCATCATCATCAGTTCAAAACTCTTGTTATTGTAATTTGAAATTAACCGTCACCTTATTTTCTGCCGGATTATGCCATGATAACGTTGTTTCCCCTGTAATTAATTAATTTAAAAATAATAAATTGAACACATAATCCTATCATCTTTCTTTAGATTTGCACTCGGCCCGGCATTACCAAGCGTGTTAAGGCGTGCAACTCGGAATCTGAGGGTCGCGGGTTCTCATTCCCGTCGCGCTAAACGTGCTCGCCCTTTCAGCCGTGGGGGCGTTATAATGTGACGGTTTTATTTTTTCCCCAGATTTTATAAACTTGTTTCTAATTCAACTATTTTATAAATTTTAAAACCAAAACATTTACAAAAAAAGAAATGAGGAGACATTGAAATAATGAGAAAGTTGAAATTCTATTTACTCTTATTCTTTGGCTGTAATACTGGTTGGCAACACCTACCCTGAGAGGATTTTCATTGCTACAAATCTGTTCATTTTATATACATTTGAGGCTTAGTTCCAATATTAATGGTTTCTAATAAAATGTTTTTTTCAAGTTGCTGGCGTTAAAAAATGTAAAATTCACCGCCATACACAATTTATTTTATAATTTCCAAATATCTAAAGCCAACAGTCATAAATACAGTTTGAGAGTGACATTATTTTATTTTTGCTGTGAAACTTTGTTTCTTCCTCGTATTGATTATACATTTCAACCAGAAATAATTCTTGTTCATATACTTTCAAATGATCTATAATAATTTATTTCAACAAAGTGTGTTGGCAGGTCATTTGGCATGTAATTGTATTTTTGCTAATAAGCATATGTAAAACCTGGTTTCTTTGTCAAGTTATGACAGTACAATACATAGCTATGTGATGTAATTGGTTTTACTTCATTGCATATCATAAGTTTACCACAAAATAATCAATTCAAGATTAAACAATACTCAATGATTTACACAAATGAAAAAGAGCTTACTTTTTATTAATATTTAAAAATTTAATATTGAAGTAAAAATGAAGACATAAAGAACAACAGCATAAAATAAAAATAAAAATATAACAGCAACTATTTAAATAAATAAAAGAAAAGCATGGATATATATTCCAGCCAAAATGATGAGAGACAAAGTTTTGATGAAAGATTATATACACATGTAATACAGTAATTTAAATTTTGTAGGCCACTGAAATATTGTAAGTTAAACATTTATATCAAACATTTTGTTCCTTGTGGCTCAAAATCTGAGGTGTGTAAAAGATATACCTAGATTGTAATTTTGTTTCTTACACACCTCTTAATTTTCAGTCACAATAGATGAAAGGGGAATGTGAAAAATAAGAAACATCCACAGTTAACGTGTTTTCCTAATAACCAAAGTTTCAAAATTTAAAGTTTAGGTAGAAAGAAAATATAGAACAATTTCTATATTTATTTGGTGTTTGCCATTTGTGTGTTATAACTTATAATACCTAGAAACAAATATAAGTTCTTTACTTGTTGGTTTTTTGAAAAATAGACTATCACTTTAATACTGGTTTAAACTAACAAATACCAACACAACCATGTTTTCATAAAACTACAAGAGTAATGTGTTATCAATGAATCTATACTAAAAGGAAACTTTGTCAAAAACAAACCAAAATATTCAGATCATGTTGAAAAATGTCTCAAAACTTACATAATTTTACATCACCATCTATTTGAATATTGATGCATTGTCGTATTATAAATTAATATTTGCTAAAAGGAAATATTTTTATAAACATTTGGAACTACACATGTGTACAAAGGCATGTGTCTCAAAACTTACTTAATTTAACATTACTACCCATTTCAAGTAAAATAAAGTAAAAACACTGAGAATCTGGAATTCATTATATTAATGAAAACATGGAGGAGTTTGTATTATTTAATGTTTAGAAACCATTAAAAATGAAGAGGCTTTTTCAAAAATAATGTGTTCATAATCTGTAGTTCTGGAGTTGAGAACTTTAAATATTCCTAAAGTATGAGATGTGTGGTTGTTCTAAACGTGGAGTTAAATACAACTTAATTAGGTGGATTATTAGCTTATATCTGCTTCTTGCTGATATTTTCATGTGCTTATGTGCCACTTATCTATATATATGGATTGCCTGCTACATACCATCAGTTGGAGAAAATATGCCATCATCATAAAACAAAAAAGCTACAGAATAATGCATCATATTTTTTTTACTACATTCTTCTTTCTATTATTGTTGAAAGCTAACATTACTTATATGTATGAACACTGTAGTTTTATTTTGTATGGAAACAGTTTTAATTATATCTTATCGAAGCCTAAATCAACTGAAAGAGTGTTCATTGCCATAATAAATAATTTAGTATTACAAATGAATCATTGAAATTTTTTGTGAGCATGTTTTTATTTCTAAATTAAATGTGTAATTCAACTTTTATACAAACTTCAATAGTAGTTAATAATAATTTGGTGACCTTTTAGTTAAAAACACCAGATTTTATAAGTTTAGTAAATAAAGTTTGTTTGTTTTTTATGATATAATGAAATGGGCCTTAGCTAAGATAATTGTTCATTTTGTGAAAGAAAGTTGTTGCTAAGTCATTATGTACATAGCTACACAAATGGCTATCTGTACTTTGCTCACTCTGGCTGTCAAAACCCAGTTTCTAGCAGTATAAGTCCACAGAACATATCACTATCGGGCATGAATGAAAGCAAGCATTTTTTACATTTTTTACAACACTTGAAGATACCTTTTTCAAGCCTCTCTGTCCTTTATAAGTACAAAAGCTTTTCTTTCTTTATTAGACATTGTGTACACACAACACAAACTTTCTAGTTTTTTTGCTGACCATACAAACTTTATACTCTGCAATATAGGACACTGATATCTCCTTGTAAAAATACAGTTTATTAAATTTGGTACTTAAGCGTAATCATGCCCATTTATGACTAACTTTTAATAAAGTAGGTCATATTTTCTGATGACTGAAATATCTGAACATGCAGTGAAGTGGGAGCATCAGCTACAACATCAAGTAACACAGTACAAATGTTTATGTTCTTGGGGGGTATAATTGCCCACATCTGCTGCTATACTGTGATGCAAAAGTAGTCCTTTGTATGCAGCCATGAACTGTTGATCAGTGGTGTTATTGTTGAAGCAACCTTTAAAACAGATAACTGAAAAGAATAACTCAAGGTAATCCTGACTCATTTTATAGATCAATAAATATATATGGACATGAATCTCTCACAAGGTCATGAAACACACCATGAACACTTTCAAGACAAATGAGGACACCAATTTAAACTGCTTTACTTAATTTATCTTCCAGAGACATGATGCAATTCTCAGTTTCCTTAAATACTCCCATCCAGTTGTTGTTGTCTGCTACACCCATTGAGCTTCACTTCCCTTTCCAAAATGATTTTAGTGCTTAAAATATCAGATAAAATTAAAAAAAATTAATGCTATTGTCCCCTTTGAACCCTTGAAATGTGAAAGGTGCATCACCATGCCACAGTACTATAATGCATTAACATTAACAAAACTTGAACTTTTGACCTGAGCAGCAAAATCCACCTTCATTATACTCTTTTTCCATTGCAAATGAATATTTTTCAACTTACTGCTGAGCAAAAGTCCTTGTATTTCCTGTAATTTACACAACTTCTCAATATGTGATCACTGTGCAACCAGATCATGCATGTCAGAAAATGTTCCACTTTCTGCAAATCATTTCTTTACCAACTTAAGCATATTACATGGATAAATTATTACATGTATCAACCTGCTTTGGCCAGACAAATGAGGAAAGCATGGCTTCAAACTTTCAACTCATAAAACTACACCCAGCACTTTCATCATCATCAAATGAACAGAAGGGCTATCACATGTAAATGACCACATAGTGACATCAACACGATGTAACCAATGAAGAAACTCAATCACAATATTGGCCATCTCTTCACCAATAAGCCCACTTACCAAGAATTATCCAAGGTATTTTCAAACAGTCTTTAACTTAAACAGTTATATTTAAAAAATCATCTTTCATTAATAGAGCATCATCATCATATTATCCATTGCCAACAACTACAAAACCCCAATACCTATTATTAATAAACTCAATGTGTCTCCTTATGGCCGTTTTATCCAGTATTAATACACAAATATTTTTATTCCCTATCTGATGGGCTTGCCCAGCTCTTTGTTTGAGACCTGCAAAGGCAACCCTTGGTAAAACCAGGTTACCCATTTATTTTACTTTATCAGGATCTTATTGACCTAGAGTGTGGTGGAGAAAGGTCATTAATTTTCGTGATAAAATCATATGCTTTAGAGGAATAAAACTACAAAGATATAGCAAATGCTTTAATTTCATTTGTATAAGCTTCACAAAATTGTTGCTTTCTTTCTTTCCCAAAAACTTGTTATAATTTCTTGAGAAACTTTCTCAAAATTGGACTTTAAAACCTCAACACAGCCTGCAAAAAATGTTTATTGCTTTCAGTAAATTAACAACACACGAAAAATGTTCAGTCTTTTCTTTTTAGTGTTTATTCTTTCCTTTGTTGAATATTAGGTTTGTGTTGGTATTAAACTTGTTTAATAGACATGTCAAGCTTTCTCTGTAATGTTCTTGGTGAATCATACATCACCTTCTATTAAGAACTGATGTGATGAAGAGCAAGTCTGTCTCTGGGTGGATTCTAACTGTCATTCTGCTGGCTGTTTTTCAATAGCTTTACACGCTATAGTTATTGCAACCCTCGTAGCTCACAGCATTCATTGTTGGGTTTCCTGTTCCAGAAGTTTAATTACAAAATTATTAAGATTGTGCCACGCCTAACTGACAAATATCATCACTACTGAATGTCAACGTTATTCATAACCAGATTTTACTTTTAAACATACCAATGAATCTGTGCTGTGTTACCTAGACTCATGAAAGGTTGTTATATAACTTGTAAGTATTGTATGTAAATATATTTTCCTTATCTGCCATGAAGTGATTTATGTAATTTGTAATGGAAATTATCGAAATACAAAAATGTCTATTTCTCTATCTTTATTTATGTATTTATTTATTTTGCATTTCGCGCAAGGCTACATGAGGGCTATCTGCGCTGGCCTTCCCTAAATTATCAGTGTAAGACTAGAGGGAAGGCAGCTTGTCATCCGAACTCTTGGGCTAATCTTTTACCAACGAATAGTAGCATTGACCGTCATATTATAATGCCCTACAGCTGAAAGGGCGAGCATGTTTGGTGTGACGGGGATTCGAACCTGTGACCTCGGATTACGAGTCGAGTGCCTTAACCACCAAGCCATGCAGAGCCTATTTCAGTGTCTATGAACATTGTTTTTTCGTTTTTAATGCATATTTTAATCATTGATTGTATAGTGCTCTATTTCTATAGAATATATTTTAATTTTCAATGTTTATTTTCCTGAACAAATCACAGAAATAACTTCTACAACAGTTTTTGGCATTCGTTAAATAAATAAAATCTCTCTCTCTAGAGTATTACTAAATGACTAGAGAAAACAACAACAAAAAATGTACACATGGCTTGTGTTATTACATATATGATAGGTTTATAAAGCTCTCTAATGGCATAGCGGTATGTCTCCGTACTTACAACGCTAAAAACCGAGTTTTGATGCACGTGGTGGACAGAGGGCAGATAGCCTAAAGTGAAGCTTTGCGCTTAGGTACAAATAAACAAATTGAAATTTATAAATGAATCTACACCATTCTGTGTTAAGAATTTTGCACACTTTACTTTATTCGGTAAGAATAAAGCCAGGTCATTTAGAAAGAAATATTAGACATAGTATAATATTATAAAGATTCCACTACCTTGCCAGAAAGGGTGTGGATATCTAACTTGGCGAATTTTTATCTCTAATAGCCAGACCATGCCAGGGCTGTGTTAATTTCGTACAAAGCATATTATGTGTACTTTTTCCAGTATACGTTTTTTATAAGTTTAATTTTATTTAGTGCCCGGTATGGCCATATGGGTTGAGGCGTTCGGCTCGTAATCTGAGGGTCGCGGGTCCGAATCGCCGTCGCACCAAACATGCTCGCCCATTCAGCCGTAAAGGCGTTGTAATGTGACGGTCAATCCCACTATTAGTTGGTAAAAAAGTAGCCCAACAGTTGGCGGTGGGTGGTGATGACTAGCTGCCTTCCTTCTCGTCTTATACGTTTAAATTAGGGGCTTGCTCAGATAGTCCTCGTGTAGCTTTGCGCAAAATTAAAAAAAAAAAATTATTTAGGTTATCTATTTTGTTGGCATAATGGGTAGCACTTTATTTAACGTTGTGTGTAAGTTTCCGGTGAGACCTCCCACTATTCTGGAGCTAACAGACCTAAACTTGGCAATATAATTGTGGTGTTTTTGGAGGAGTACCTATATTGCATGTACTCTTACCTATTTCTATTCTTCGCAATATGATAAAGTAGATGGTTTTTGGTCAGCTATCCTTAATTCGTGTGTAATTTCATGCTAAAGATTCCGAAATTCTTTCTAACCGACATAAAATCTCTAAAAAACTAAAACACTTTGCGATTTCTTTCTAAACAACTTGAATGATGGCAGAAGGTCGAATCAAAATATTGATTTCTATGAACTTTTTTCAGACAGGTTCACTTGATAAGATAGAATGAACCAAAATACCGATTACCATGAGCTATGTCGCAGAGGTGAACTTCATAATAAGAGTTTGAATGAAAATGTTAGTTACGAAGTAATATTAAATCTTTCAATAACCTAGTTTGTATAAACTACAATAATAGACTACACACAAACTGAAATCCACAATTTATTTTTTAATTATTCCAAATGTAACTTTGAAAAATGTTTCAGTTGATCTCTCTCACTACAAAATCTTTTTCCAACCTTTCTCAATTTCTAAGAAACTTCCCATTTAGCTGGAGTGACTAGCGCTGAACAACTTTTTGTAGACAGCAGGTATTATATATGGAGGATGACAAAAGAACTGAGGAAACGAGAACAAAATTAACTGTATGATTTTCTTTACTACTTATAGTCCCCCGTTGGTACAGTAGTAAGTCTACAGATTTACAACACTACACTAAAATTAGGGTTCGATACTCCTTGGTGGACTTAGCAGATAGCTCAATGTTTTCAGATATTTGTGGGTCATTTGTTAGGAATACCAACACGTTAGAACTTGTTCCCACCAGTGAGTGTTCTATAAACAAAATACTAGAAAGTGAATAGGTTTATAGTAATGTACTGTTATTGAAGGATGAAACTAACAATGTACGAATACTGATTCATAACAATTATTTCTCATATAAACGTTGTTATAAATAGTAGTTCACCATTTTATCGACTATTGTAATTTCTATTTCTAATAGACTCTTTGTAATTAAAGAGGATTTACCAATTTTATGGTAATAATTATACAAAATCAACAAATATATTTATATGCTTTGGCATATTGATCTCGAAGGATATATACACACACACTGTCATACCGCTCTCACATAATAAAACAGCGTGGAAATTTTCTCTGTGATATAAGTTTTGTTGATATTAAGAACATCATAATAAACCATTTCAATTATATAAAACGTTATGCCCTATATATCATTTGATCAACTACTTATTATTAAAGTCAATCTCTTTCAAGGGATTCCACCTGTAATCAGTAAAATTTGAGAAACGTTTAAAATCGCCACGAGAAGACCTCATATGTGGTATATTGTATGAATGGTTTGTTTAAACGTCTTTTAACATTACAATATCTCAATATGTGTATTGAAAATTTAGGGATATGCGTAGAAGACCATACTGATTAATAATTGTGTATTATTTAGCAACATAAGTTGTCCATCTTTCTATTTTGCACGGATTTATATTTGTTTCGGTATATTTCAGGTCTCGTTATTAATATTGAGAGCATAAAAGCTTTATATATATATATTTACCTACATGTATATTGAAAGATGGACATACTGTCATAATCCTCTTCTTTAAATGTTCTCTTGGAATCAGATTTTATTTAAATGTCCATCATTCTTTTAAACTGTCTTCTCTGTACAATTTCATTTTATTTGGTCACAATATGGTGTAGCGTGATAAAAAGTGAAGAGGTTTACAGGTTAGTTTATTGAAGGATTTTCAATTTCGGATGTAAAAAATTGTCAAAACTTATTTTATAATGGCAGTGAAATCTTTATAGATAAAGACGGTTGAAATTACATAGATGGTCACACTTATTGTTGAGAATAGTTTTATATAAAATATAATTGTTATTGTTCATACGAACAACAGGTCAAAATGAAAAGGTCACATCCGTACTTGGACATTAAACCATGGTTAAACCTCGGACTAGTTTTCTGCTGAGGACTCCCCCGTTGGAACAGCGATAAGTCTGCGGATTTACAACTCTAAAATTAGGAGTTCTAATCCAATAGCTGTACAGAGCAGATAGCCCGATATGGGTTTGTTATAAGATTGTTTGTTTATTTTGAATTTATACAAAGCTACTCGAGGACTATCTGTGCTAACCGTCCCTAATTTAGCAGTGTAAGACTAGAGGGAAGGCAACCCACCGCTACCTCTTGGGCTACTATTTTACCAACGAATAGTGGGGTTGACCGTCACATTATAACGCCCTCACGGCTGAAAGGAGGAGCATGTTTGGTGCGACCGGGATACGAACCCGCGACCCTCAGATTACGAGTTGCACGCCTTAATACGCTTGGCCATGCCGGGCCGTTTGCTATAAGAAGACAATAAAACTATCTACTAAGGAATAGTACAGTTAATGTTACATCTCCCATTCTCGATAGGAATGGAATGTTGTAAGGAACTATGACAATTATGAAAAGTGTTATACTGAATAAATTGTTTATGCATTACTTATTAGTCAACTATATCTTTCAAGGAACTTAACCTACAGTTAGTAAAGTTTGACAAAATTTTAAAATCGCCACGAGAAAACTTCATATTGTGTTCTAGTGTGCATTATATGAATGGTTTGTTTAAACGTTTTTTAACATTACAATATCCCAATATGTATATTGAAAATTTAGGAATACGCGTAGAAAACCATACTGACTAATACTTGTGTATTATTTAGCAAGATAAGTTGTCCAACTTTCGAAGAAATAAATATGTAATTCAGTCCGTCATCCATTTTTCACGAAGTTATATTTGTTTCAGTATTTTGCATCTCTCGTTATTAATTTCATAGAATATAAAAGATTTATACATATATATACATACATATATTTGTGTATATTAAAATATAGACATACTATCATATTTTTCTTATTTAGATGCTCTATTGGGATAAGGTTTTGTTTAAATGTCCGTAATTCTTTTAAAATGTCTTATCTTTACCATTTGATTGTTTGTTTGTTTTTTTGGAATTTCGCACAAAGCTACTCGAGGGCTATCTATACTAGCCGTCCCTAATTTAGCAGTGTAAGACTAGAGGGAAGGCAGCTAGTCATCACCACCCACCGCCAACTCTTAGGCTACTCTTTTACCAACGAATAAAGATTACGAAGCGCCTCAGATTACGAAGCGCACGCCTTAACGCGCTAGGCCATGCCGGGCTTTACCATTTGATATTAAGTTGGTTATAAAATTGTTTGTGACGATAAAATGAGAAGCGATTTATGGTCAGTTTATTGAAGAATTGTGGGATTTTTAATATTGGTGAAAAATAATCGTCAAAACTTATTTTGTAACGACAGTGAACTCTTTCTAGGTGGGCCCGGCATGGCCAGGTGGGTTAAGGCGTTCGACTCGTAATCTAAGAGTCGCGCTTTCGAAACCCCGTCGCACCAAATATGCTCGCCCTTTCACCCGTGGGGACGTTATAATGTGACGGTCAATCCCACTATTCGTTGGTAAAAGAGTAGTCCAAGAGTTGATTGTGAGTGGTGATGACTAGCTGCCTTCCATCTAGTCTTACATTGCTAAATTAGGGATGGCTAGCGCAGGTAGCTGTCTTGTAGCTTTGCGCGAATTTAAAAAAATCAAAAACGAAACTTTATAGGTAAAGATATTTGAAAGTGTATTAACGGTCACACTTACTGTCTAGAATAGTTTTCATACAAATGAATAGAAACAACAGGTCAAATTAAAATGCTCATGATTCAGACCTGGAGTGCGGTTATTGTATGCAATCGTCTGTTGCATACGACGCTTTTCATTCATTAATAAAGTGCATTTTTTAAAAGATATGCCTAATGGTAATATATGGTCAAATTAAGGATATCAGTGTGAAGATAAAATTGATTTTGGTTGTTATTAGTGGATATAAAAGAAAGGCCTTTTAGTGGGAATTTCTTAAAAACCACAATAGCACTGAAGAAGTGAGTGAGAATCTTTACAATCAGATTAAGATTCAGCTCTTAATGAAACCATGAGGGAACATATATATTGGGTAATATTAAGGTCAAACCATGATGGAACATATATATTGGGTAATATTAAGGTCAAACCATGATGGAACATATATATTGGGTAATATTAAAGTCAAACCATGATGGAACATATGCATTGGGTAATATTAAAGTCAAACCATGATGGAACATATGTATTGGGTAATATTAAAGTCAAACCATGATGGAACATATGTATTGGGTAATATTAAAGTCAAACCATGATGGAACTATATGTTTGGGGTAATATTAAAGTCAAACCATGATGTAACTTATGTATTTGGTAATATTAAAGTCAAACCATAATGGAACATATGTATTGGGTAATATTAAAGTCAAACCATGATGGAACATATGTATTGGGTAATATTAAAGTCAAACCATGATGGAACATATGTATTGGGTAATATTAAAGTCAAACCATGATGTAACATATGTATTTGGTAATATTAAAGTCAAACCATAATGGAACATATATATTGGGTAATATTAAAGTCAAACCATGATGGAACATATGCATTGGGTAATATTAAAGTCAAACCATGATGGAACATATGTATTGGGTAATATTAAAGTCAAACCATGATGGAACATATGTATTGGGTAATATTAAAGTCAAACCATGATGGAACTATATGTATGGGGTAATATTAAAGTCAAACCATGATGTAACTTATGTATTTTGTAATATTAAAGTCAAACCATAATGGAACATATATATTGGGTAATATTAAAGTCAAACCATGATGGAACATATGCATTGGGTAATATTAAATTCAAACCATGATGGAACATATGTATTGGGTAATATTAAAGTCAAACCATGATGGAACATATGTATTGGGTAATATTAAAGTCAAACCATGAGGGAGAAATGCTTTTAAAAACTGTTGAGCTTCATAAGGAAATAGTCAAGGAACCTATTGAAACAATGCTATGTTAAATTTATTGTTAACTTCAAATACAGAAATGATTATGGAAATTGGAGAACGTATGGATGCGTATAATAAGTGCTCTATCAGGTGAAATGTTCTGTTACAAATAGAGATAAATAACAACGATATTTGGGTCATAATTTAAAATAAAAATTGAAAGGATATAACAAGAATAATCTGTTCTGAATTGGTCAACTGAGTTATTTAGCGACACTGATCACATGTATAAACTTTTTGAAGGTAATTTCTTCAATATTCAAGATAAACATATTCCTTATAGAATGAAAATGGTAGCTACAAGGAAACAATAAACAGGTTGACTTGCACACAGTTTAAAATATAAGATTTTTTAAAATCATAAATTTAAGAAATTTGAATTGACTGGTATAACACGAGATTCATAAGATCAAAAAGTTGTTGAAACAAGAAATGAAAATATGAAAAGAGATTGACTGTAAATTAAAAAATTAAGAGTACAGACGTTTTTAAAACACACTAAAAGAAAAGAAAATATTGTTTTATCATACGTAGAGAGGCTGATGCATAATCGTTTGTTTTTTTCCATATTTGCCAACGAAAATAGTAGAACTAGGGGACACAGGTATAACTTATGGACTGGTAGGAATCATCTTCAGCTTAGGCAGTTTTAATTATTTAAGAGTTTGGTTGGCCTTTGGAATGGGTTATCTTCAGACGTTGAAAAAGCAGTACATAAGAGTTCAGATAAAAAGCTTGAAAAGTGTATGAATGATAACGACTGGCTTTAATTATTTTTAAATTATTCTAATTTGGTTTTGAAGATGACACAACCGAGATTGACTAATGTTTTTCGAAAATACTATGTGAATAGAGTGTCATTGTGTGTAGGTCACTGCACAATCTACGTTGTGAGAAAATTAATAAATTGTTAAAAAGAAATATGTCCAGATTATTTTATTGTAATCATGTTATCGAAAATCATTATTGAGTTAATTTAATATTTAAGAGTTCGTTTCAATTATTCTAAAGTATCATCCTTTTACAGGATGATTTAATTGAATGGTAAGGAAAGTTAATTAACTGGTAAATTACTGATTTAAACTGATTGTATTAATTGTATATTGATTATATTCAGTGAAGCTTTGTTCATAAAATTATATCTCTTTCTGGATTGATTCCTCTGTAGCAAGTCTGTCTTGAATTCTGTTTGTGTTATTTCATCATTTGAACAATAAAATCCAATACAAAATTTTGTACTGTCTGTCTTGAATTCTGTTGGTGTTATTTCATCATTTGAACAATAAAATCCAATACAACATTTTGCAATACATTTAATAAAATAAACAATACAATTTAAACTTTTCTTAATTTATTATTTTACAATTTTAAACAAGAAACATAACATATAAAAAATACACAAATTATTATTTACAATGAGAAATCCATTTTATCTTCTTTCATGTATTCATTTCTCCTTCCAAATTCAAAATGACCGGGTTGTGAAGCATATTTTGTTGTTATTTGTTATCATATTTCTGATTTCTTTTATGTTTTTTTGGCTGACACTAACGCTATCTATTTCTAGAATTTCGTCACCGGGATCAAGAATTCCAGTGAGTGAAATAAATGTTTCGTAACTTCTCATATGAGTAACGAACACTCCTGAAACTATTAAAACAATAAATATATACATATATGTACACTTTGTAGTAATTTTGCTATTTAGTGCGTCAGTCTTCTTTACTAAAATTCGTCTATGAATTGCTAACTTGCTTTGTTTAACAATGTTAATGAGGTAAGACACGAATACAAAATAGCTTGAAAACATATTGTCCGAATAAGAAAAGAAAATGTTTGAATATTTAGATCGCGTTAACCAGTTAAAATCCTTCCTCTTCTCTTTCACAACAAAAAACATTCCTTAAAGTAACAACAAATCAATGAAAGACACATGGAATAGCGACTTACAACTATGTAGGCATGATAACGCAATTTTTCTAGACTCTGTTATAAAACTGTTGGTAATACAACGTGCTCTGAGCAAATTGGGCCTCATTGACTGTGCTCAATTCGTATATTTATTACATTACTTATCCCTCAAATTATGGACTTGTTCTTGGCTGTTAACTTCAGGAGGAAAGACAACATATTAGGTCATATCGAACAATTGTTTTTACCTATTGAAACTGTTAAATGGGCAGGATGTTGCTCTGGAGTAGGCTGAAAAGGACAACGGTTTTATTGAGTAATTAACTTCTATCTTATTTATAAGTTTAAAACCTGGAACTGCTATGTGCAGTTATTCCATAGGTGGCTTTGAGTGAAGAATATCCTAAGCCATACAATAATCAATCTGTTACGACAATTGGAGTGAATCTGTGTGTGCGCGTTTAATCTTAACAAAGGTCTATCTGCCCTATGCTCACCCTAACTGTTTTAAAAACTTTATTTTAAAACCATATTAAGCGCAAAGTGTAAAACCAATAAAGTTTGTTTGTGTTTGAAATTCGCACAAAGCTTCACGAGAGCTATCTATGCTAGGCGTTCCTAATTTAAAATGTAATACAACAAGGAAGGCAGCTAGTTATCACCGCCCATAGCCAACTCTTGAGCTACTCTTTACCAACGAATAGTGGGATTGACCGCAGTTATAACAGACCTACAGCTGAAAGGACGAGTATGTTTCGTGTGACAGGGATTCGAACTCGCAACCCTCGGATTACGATTTCAATGTGTTAACCATCGGGCCAAGTCGGGCTCAAAACTATTGAAGTAAAATTTTAAAACGTTAAGATAAAATTGTTTCAGTTACGATGCAAAACCTGCTAGGCTAAATAATTAAATTCAAAATACAATACCAACAACTTCTACACTAGGTAAATCCTGACTTCAATAACTACATCATATCGACCTTTAATACGACATCATCATCATCAGTACAAACTGTTGTTATTGTAATTTTAAATTAACCGTTACGTTATTTTCTGCCGGATTATGCCATGATAATTTTGTTTCCCCCCTGTAATTAATTAATTTAAAAATCATAAATTGAACACATAATTCTCTCATCTTTCTTTAGATTTGCACTCGGCCCGGCATGGTCAAGCGTGTTAAGGCGTGCGACTCGGAATCTGAGGGTCGCGGGTTCGCATCCCCGTCGCGCTAAACGTGCTCGACCTTTCAGCCGTGGGGGCGTTATAATGTTACGGTCAATCCCACTATTCGTTGGTAAAAGAGTAGCCCAAGAGTTGGCGGTGTGTAGTGATGACTAGCTGTCTTCCCTCTAGTCTTACACTGCTAAATTAGGGACAGCTAGCACAGATAGCCCTCGAGTAGCTTTGTGCGAAATTCCAAAAAACAAAAAACAAACAAGCATGGGTAAGTACGTGATACCAGATAAAATATATGTGACAGTTCTCTGCGAAATGGATATTTCCACAGAGAGAGTATTAAAGGAATTAAGGACTCATACAAAATATTTTAAATGCAATCTTTAGTGTTTTCCAATGAAGCGAAAGCAATCGTATAGCAGAGCACACAGTACAGCAACAGACTCCAAAAACCAAACCTTAGGTCAACTCAGAGCAGCCTTATCCTTAACGAAATATCAACTATGACTATATGATGTGTTGTATCCTACAGATTGTATTATTATTTTCATAATTCGTGGCATGTGCACGATTCACTAACGTCACGGCAGTACAAATTGCAATGTTAAGCGTTTCTTAAATGACAACATTGCAGTGTCTAGTAACTAAGTTATAGACAGACAACACACTACCATAAAGTGGTGTAAATGATTAAAATGGGTGATCTCTCCAGGTCATCTTTTACTGTAATAATAATAATAAAAGAAACGCTATTCTGATACAAACAAGAGACTGCTCACCATTACTGTTCTTTAACTTCTTCTCAGCAATACAAAATCCGAAAGGTTTATTTTTAGGCTTCACTATCTCTATAACACGTTTTTCATCCTCTTCAAACTTAATGACACGACCAGTCGGGTAATTCACAACTGGTGAGCTATCCAACTCGATTTCTTCATTATCATTGCTACTAGAGTGTGTTTTGGAGAGAAAAAAATGTTGTTAAAGCACAGATTGTTGTTTCCCTTTCATACAAGCATAAATTAAAAAGGTGAGACATCCAATTACTGTCATGCCACGCGGATGATAGTAAGAAATAAACAGAAAACAAACTACGACATGGTTGTTCAAAGAAGTCCAACGAAGCTGTATGATATACAAAGTCAATACAAGTTAGTGTTTAATATAAACGTATTTTAAATTAGAAATCGTCGATTACCCTAAGGACATGTTAAAATCTGTTACATTTTTCACATCACTCTTCCTTCAAACAGATCCTTTCAGAGATTAAAAGATAACATTAATTTATACTTATTATATTCTACTTGGACGGGCCAGCAGTAACTGATATTCAGTATGCAGGGTTGTGTTTCTCAGTGTCTAATACTCGAGCCACAATGCAGTTAAATACAGCCCGTAATTTCGGTTGTGCTCGGGTTTTTGTAATGGCAGTCAGTCTCATTCTTCGGGTCTAACAGACGGCTAAAGTTTCTTATGGTAATGAGTAGTTGGTCAGTTGTTTAGAATTAGGAATGTTAAGTGATTCTGACTTGCCATTTAGCCCTTGTGAGCATAGAATACCCATCAATTGAAAATATCGGTATCAAGCTACTGAGAGCCTTTCCAGGAGACTTGAGAAATTAAGAACTCTCAGTTTTCAACCAGAGAATATTCGTGATGAAATGTACGAGAGTTTCATACAAAAACAAAAAAGAAAACGCCTACTAAATATCAATTGGATGTTCAAGTTATTCACCCTCTAGATATTTAGTCTCAGGTAAAATAGAGTTAAATAGTCAGTATAGCTTTCACTCGGATCAGAAAAAATACACAAAAGGCACACAACGTTGTCCACAAAGCCACTTATCGCAAAAGCTTTAGTGTTTATCCTTCGGCTAAACTGTACACTGTGAAAAACGATTACATGGATATGTGTAGTAAGAAATGTATGTTTCTAAAAGAGCCGTCAGAAGCGATAAGTTCGGTCACACTTTTTTCGTAAAACTACACATAACGTTGAGTATATGTAGTATGAAAATACGGTATCCTAGTTAATTCATAAAAACCTAGAACTTACGAGTCGTGACACCAGACTCTTATTCTTTCCTGCTTGGTTTGATGCTTACAACAAAAAACACTTTTAAACCCGTCCTCAATTCTCTCCTTCAGTGATTTTTTCTGCAGGGCAAAGTCACTGGAATAGAAGCAATACTTACAAATAATTAATTTGTCATACTATATTTACACAAAAGTGACTTGTATGAGAGAAGATCAATATTTATTTGAATGAATTGTGTTATATTGATAAATCAGTACCTTAATGTTAATGGTTAACAACTGAGATAAAATTGGTAAATATCACGATCCACACTAAAACAATTATTGTTCAGACAGTATAACAGTATGAACAGTATTTCAATAACTACTAGATCTGTCGTGTATCAGTGAAACTGTGGAGTCCTGGTATTATACAGAGGTCCTCGATAATAGTGGATATTGCAGATGTAATGGAGTTAACATATTCTTCTCTACTCTCGTTCACAAGTTACTATAATACCCACACTAAAATTACTTATAATGAAAAACGGTTGCAATTGTGTATAGAGAAAAACAATAGTTGAGGTTTGTCAGATGATTATTAAACGTACTTAAATATTTATATGCTGGAATAGACAACGAATTATGGTTATTTCAGGGTCACATAAAACATATGTTACCAAATTTGTCTGCTTGAATCAAATATACAAGAATTAAGGTCCCAAAACAAATTATAAGTGAAAACGACTCTACAAGATGTTGACTGCAAAGATGTTATGACAGGTAGCGTTTAACTAGTTTTAGCCAAGCAGCAAATGTGCAATGTACTTGAAGAAATACATAGATTATATAAGTAACTATGAACCCTAATTATATCATTGGATTACATACTTTTTATTGAGTCTTTAAGTTAACAGTTTTTCTGCTTGATAACAGATTATAATCATCAATAGTACATATTCTTATCAAAACACAAGTTTTATGGTGAGATAAAAATAACTAAGAACAACAATATATAATATATATGAAATGTTACATATTTGCTGAGAAACAATTTTAAAATATTTTTATAATTTTAATTTTTTTTCGACACTTAGTCTATTTGATTTGGTTTCTTTTAAATTTTGCGCGAAACAACACGTAGGCTGTATACACCAACCATATTTTCAGCAATTGTAGTCTAAAGGAAAGACACCAAGTCAACACCTTACACTGTCAACTATTGGGTTACTCTTAGATCAACGAATAATGAAATAGACTGTCATATTTTAATTTTCCCTTCCGACTAAATAGGTTGAATGTGTTTGGTGTGACAGGAGCACAAAACAGCTTTCCGGGTATTGTGTGCAGAGCGTCCTGGCAACCACTTAGCTAAAAGTCAGGATTTACTTGAGAATACATACCTTTTGGGTATGAAAATCCCGGAAGGAACTGATTCTTCTTCTTCATTCCAGATTGTATCATTGATTGGCCAAGATTCACCTAAGTTAAGATAAAAAATACTGATTTCTACAAAATTAAATAACATCTAAACTAGTTTTGCTTTGATATCTAGTAAGGAATCTGCTATATTAAATAATTAAATGCAAAACACAAAAACAGCAGCTTTTACACGAGGTAAATTATGACTTTAATAACTACATCGTATTGTCCTTTTTTTTTTTACGTTCGTGCAAAGATACACAAGGACTGTCTTTGCTAGCCGTCCTTAATTTAGCAGTGTAAGACTAGAGGGAAGACAGCTAATCATCACTACACACCGCCAACTCTTGGGCTACTCTTTTACCAACGAATAGTGGGATTGACCGTCACATTATAACGCCCCCACGGCTGAAAGGTCGAGCACGTTTAGCGCGACGGGGATGCGAACCCGCGACCCTCAGATTCCGAGTCGCACGCCTTAACACGCTTGACCATGCCGGGCCGAGTGCAAATCTAAAGAAAGATGAGAGAATTATGTGTTCAATTTATGATTTTTAAATTAATTATTTACAGGGGAAACAAAATTATCATGGCATAATCCGGCAGAAAATAACGTAACGGTTAATTTAAAATTACAATAACAACAGTTTGTACTGATGATGATGATGTCGTATTAAAGGTCGATATGATGTAGTTATTGAAGTCAGGATTTACCTAGTGTAGAAGTTGTTGGTATTGTATTTTGAATTTAATTATTTAGCCTAGCAGGTTTTGCATCGTAACTGAAACAATTTTATCTTAACGTTTTAAAATTTTACTTCAATAGTTTTGAGCCCGACTTGGCCCGATGGTTAACACATTGAAATCGTAATCCGAGGGTTGCGAGTTCGAATCCCTGTCACACGAAACATACTCGTCCTTTCAGCTGTAGGTCTGTTATAACTGCGGTCAATCCCACTATTCGTTGGTAAAAGAGTAGCTCAAGAGTTGGCTATGGGCGGTGATAACTAGCTGCCTTCCTTGTTGTATTACATTTTAAATTAGGAACGCCTAGCATAGATAGCTCTCGTGAAGCTTTGTGCGAATTTCAAACACAAACAAACTTTATTGGTTTTACACTTTGCGCTTAATATGGTTTTAAAATAAAGTTTTTTAAAACAGTTAGGGTGAGCATAGGGCAGATAGACCTTTGTTAAGATTAAACGCGCACACACACAGATTCACTCCGAATTGTCGTAACAGATTGATTATTGTATGGCTTAGGATATTCTTCACTCAAAGCCACCTATGGAATAACTGCACATAGCAGTTCCAGGTTTTAAACTTATAAATAAGATAGAAGTTAATTACTCAATAAAACCGTTGTCCTTTTCAGCCTACTCCAGAGCAACATCCTGCCCATTTAACAGTTTCAATAGGTAAAACAATTGTTCGATATGACCTAATATGTTGTCTTTCCTCCTGAAGTTAACAGCCAAGAACAAGTCCATAATTTGAGGGATAAGTAATGTAATAAATATACGAATTGAGCACAGTCAATGAGGCCCAATTTGCTCAGAGCACGTTGTATTACCAACAGTTTTATAACAGAGTCTAGAAAAAATTGCGTTATCATGCCTACATAGTTGTAAGTCGCTATTCCATGTGTCTTTCATTGATTTGTTGTTACTTTAAGGAATGTTTTTTGTTGTGAAAAGAGAAGAGGAAGGATTTTAACTGGTTAACGCGATCTAAATATTCAAACATTTTCTTTTCTTATTCGGACAATATGTTTTCAAGCTATTTTGTATTCGTGTCTTACCTCATTAACATTGTTAAACAAAGCAAGTTAGCAATTCATAGACGAATTTTAGTAAAGAAGACTGACGCACTAAATAGCAAAAATTACTACAAAGTGTACATATATGTATATATTTATTGTTTTAATAGTTTCAGGAGTGTTCGTTACTCATATGAGAAGTTACGAAACATTTATTTCACTCACTGGAATTCTTGATCCCGGTGACGAAATTCTAGAAATAGATAGCGTTAGTGTCAGCCAAAAAAACATAAAAGAAATCAGAAATATGATAACAAATAACAACAAAATATGCTTCACAACCCGGTCATTTTGAATTTGGAAGGAGAAATGAATACATGAAAGAAGATAAAATGGATTTCTCATTGTAAATAATAATTTGTGTATTTTATATGTTATGTTTCTTGTTTAAAATTGTAAAATAATAAATTAAGAAAAGTTTAAATTGTATTGTTTATTTTATTAAATGTATTGCAAAATGTTGTATTGGATTTTATTGTTCAAATGATGAAATAACACCAACAGAATTCAAGACAGACAGTACAAAATTTTGTATTGGATTTTATTGTTCAAATGATGAAATAACACAAACAGAATTCAAGACAGACTTGCTACAGAGGAATCAATCCAGAAAGAGATATAATTTTATGAACAAAGCTTCACTGAATATAATCAATATACAATTAATACAATCAGTTTAAATCAGTAATTTACCAGTTAATTAACTTTCCTTACCATTCAATTAAATCATCCTGTAAAAGGATGATACTTTAGAATAATTGAAACGAACTCTTAAATATTAAATTAACTCAATAATGATTTTCGATAACATGATTACAATAAAATAATCTGGACATATTTCTTTTTAACAATTTATTAATTTTCTCACAACGTAGATTGTGCAGTGACCTACACACAATGACACTCTATTCACATAGTATTTTCGAAAAACATTAGTCAATCTCGGTTGTGTCATCTTCAAAACCAAATTAGAATAATTTAAAAATAATTAAAGCCAGTCGTTATCATTCATACACTTTTCAAGCTTTTATCTGAACTCTTATGTACTGCTTTTTCAACGTCTGAAGATAACCCATTCCAAAGGCCAACCAAACTCTTAAATAATTAAAACTGCCTAAGCTGAAGATGATTCCTACCAGTCCATAAGTTATACCTGTGTCCCCTAGTTCTACTATTTTCGTTGGCAAATATGGAAAAAAACAAACGATTATGCATCAGCCTCTCTACGTATGATAAAACAATATTTTCTTTTCTTTTAGTGTGTTTTAAAAACGTCTGTACTCTTAATTTTTTAATTTACAGTCAATCTCTTTTCATATTTTCATTTCTTGTTTCAACAACTTTTTGATCTTATGAATCTCGTGTTATACCAGTCAATTCAAATTTCTTAAATTTATGATTTTAAAAAATCTTATATTTTAAACTGTGTGCAAGTCAACCTGTTTATTGTTTCCTTGTAGCTACCATTTTCATTCTATAAGGAATATGTTTATCTTGAATATTGAAGAAATTACCTTCAAAAAGTTTATACATGTGATCAGTGTCGCTAAATAACTCAGTTGACCAATTCAGAACAGATTATTCTTGTTATATCCTTTCAATTTTTATTTTAAATTATGACCCAAATATCGTTGTTATTTATCTCTATTTGTAACAGAACATTTCACCTGATAGAGCACTTATCATACGCATCCATACGTTCTCCAATTTCCATAATCATTTCTGTATTTGAAGTTAACAATAAATTTAACATAGCATTGTTTCAATAGGTTCCTTGACTATTTCCTTATGAAGCTCAACAGTTTTTAAAAGCATTTCTCCCTCATGGTTTGACTTTAATATTACCCAATACATATGTTCCATCATGGTTTGACTTTAATATTACCCAATACATATGTTCCATCATGGTTTGAATTTAATATTACCCAATGCATATGTTCCATCATGGTTTGACTTTAATATTACCCAATATATATGTTCCATTATGGTTTGACTTTAATATTACAAAATACATAAGTTACATCATGGTTTGACTTTAATATTACCCCATACATATAGTTCCATCATGGTTTGACTTTAATATTACCCAATACATATGTTCCATCATGGTTTGACTTTAATATTACCCAATACATATGTTCCATCATGGTTTGACTTTAATATTACCCAATGCATATGTTCCATCATGGTTTGACTTTAATATTACCCAATATATATGTTCCATTATGGTTTGACTTTAATATTACCAAATACATATGTTACATCATGGTTTGACTTTAATATTACCCAATACATATGTTCCATCATGGTTTGACTTTAATATTACCCAATACATATGTTCCATCATGGTTTGACTTTAATATTACCCAATACATATGTTCCATTATGGTTTGACTTTAATATTACCAAATACATAAGTTACATCATGGTTTGACTTTAATATTACCCCAAACATATAGTTCCATCATGGTTTGACTTTAATATTACCCAATACATATGTTCCATCATGGTTTGACTTTAATATTACCCAATACATATGTTCCATCATGGTTTGACTTTAATATTACCCAATGCATATGTTCCATCATGGTTTGACTTTAATATTACCCAATATATATGTTCCATCATGGTTTGACCTTAATATTACCCAATATATATGTTCCATCATGGTTTGACCTTAATATTACCCAATATATATGTTCCCTCATGGTTTCATTAAGAGCTGAATCTTAATCTGATTGTAAAGATTCTCACTCACTTCTTCAGTGCTATTGTGGTTTTTAAGAAATTCCCACTAAAAGGCCTTTCTTTTATATCCACTAATAACAACCAAAATCAATTTTATCTTCACACTGATATCCTTAATTTGACCATATATTACCATTAGGCATATCTTTTAAAAAATGCACTTTATTAATGAATGAAAAGCGTCGTATGCAACAGACGATTGCATACAATAACCGCACTCCAGGTCTGAATCATGAGCATTTTAATTTGACCTGTTGTTTCTATTCATTTGTATGAAAACTATTCTAGACAGTAAGTGTGACCGTTAATACACTTTCAAATATCTTTACCTATAAAGTTTCGTTTTTGATTTTTTTTAATTCGCGCAAAGCTACAAGACAGCTACCTGCGCTAGCCATCCCTAATTTAGCAATGTAAGACTAGATGGAAGGCAGCTAGTCATCACCACTCACAATCAACTCTTGGACTACTCTTTTACCAACGAATAGTGGGATTGACCGTCACATTATAACGTCCCCACGGGTGAAAGGGCGAGCATATTTGGTGCGACGGGGTTTCGAAAGCGCGACTCTTAGATTACGAGTCGAACGCCTTAACCCACCTGGCCATGCCGGGCCCACCTAGAAAGAGTTCACTGTCGTTACAAAATAAGTTTTGACGATTATTTTTCACCAATATTAAAAATCCCACAATTCTTCAATAAACTGACCATAAATCGCTTCTCATTTTATCGTCACAAACAATTTTATAACCAACTTAATATCAAATGGTAAAGCCCGGCATGGCCTAGCGCGTTAAGGCGTGCGCTTCGTAATCTGAGGCGCTTCGTAATCTTTATTCGTTGGTAAAAGAGTAGCCTAAGAGTTGGCGGTGGGTGGTGATGACTAGCTGCCTTCCCTCTAGTCTTACACTGCTAAATTAGGGACGGCTAGTATAGATAGCCCTCGAGTAGCTTTGTGCGAAATTCCAAAAAAACAAACAAACAATCAAATGGTAAAGATAAGACATTTTAAAAAGAATTACGGACATTTAAACAAAACCTTATCCCAATAGAGCATCTAAATAAGAAAAATATGATAGTATGTCTATATTTTAATATACACAAATATATGTATGTATATATATGTATAAATCTTTTATATTCTATGAAATTAATAACGAGAGATGCAAAATACTGAAACAAATATAACTTCGTGAAAATGGATGACGGACTGAATTACATATTTATTTCTTCGAAAGTTGGACAACTTATCTTGCTAAATAATACACAAATATTAGTCAGTATGGTTTTCTACGCGTATTCCTAAATTTTCAATATACATATTGGGATATTGTAATGTTAAAAAACGTTTAAACAAACCATTCATATAATGCACACTAGAACACAATATGAAGTTTTCTCGTGGCGATTTTAAAATTTTGTCAAACTTTACTAACTGTAGGTTAAGTTCCTTGAAAGATATAGTTGACTAATAAGTAATGCATAAACAATTTATTCAGTATAACACTTTTCATAATTGTCATAGTTCCTTACAACATTCCATTCCTATCGAGAATGGGAGATGTAACATTAACTGTACTATTCCTTAGTAGATAGTTTTATTGTCTTCTTATAGCAAACGGCCCGGCATGGCCAAGCGTATTAAGGCGTGCAACTCGTAATCTGAGGGTCGCGGGTTCGTATCCCGGTCGCACCAAACATGCTCGTCCTTTCAGCCGTGAGGGCGTTATAATGTGACGGTCAACCCCACTATTCGTTGGTAAAATAGTAGCCCAAGAGGTAGCGGTGGGTTGCCTTCCCTCTAGTCTTACACTGCTAAATTAGGGACGGTTAGCACAGATAGTCCTCAGTAGCTTTGTATAAATTCAAAATAAACAAACAATCTTATAACAAACCCATATCGGGCTATCTGCTCTGTACAGCTATTGGATTAGAACTCCTAATTTTAGAGTTGTAAATCCGCAGACTTATCGCTGTTCCAACGGGGGGAGTCCTCAGCAGAAAACTAGTCCGAGGTTTAACCATGGTTTAATGTCCAAGTACGGATGTGACCTTTTCATTTTGACCTGTTGTTCGTATGAACAATAACAATTATATTTTATATAAAACTATTCTCAACAATAAGTGTGACCATCTATGTAATTTCAACCGTCTTTATCTATAAAGATTTCACTGCCATTATAAAATAAGTTTTGACAATTTTTTACATCCGAAATTGAAAATCCTTCAATAAACTAACCTGTAAACCTCTTCACTTTTTTATCACGCTACACCATATTGTGACCAAATAAAAATGAAATTGTACAGAGAAGACAGTTTAAAAGAATGATGGACATTTAAATAAAATCTGATTCCAAGAGAACATTTAAAGAAGAGGATTATGACAGTATGTCCATCTTTCAATATACATGTAGGTAAATATATATATATAAAGCTTTTATGCTCTCCAATATTAATAACGAGACCTGAAATATACCGAAACAAATATAAATCCGTGCAAAATAGAAAGATGGACAACTTATGTTGCTAAATAATACACAATTATTAATCAGTATGGTCTTCTACGCATATCCCTAAATTTTCAATACACATATTGAGATATTGTAATGTTAAAAGACGTTTAAACAAACCATTCATACAATATACCACATATGAGGTCTTCTCGTGGCGATTTTAAACGTTTCTCAAATTTTACTGATTACAGGTGGAATCCCTTGAAAGAGATTGACTTTAATAATAAGTAGTTGATCAAATGATATATAGGGCATAACGTTTTATATAATTGAAATGGTTTATTATGATGTTCTTAATATCAACAAAACTTATATCACAGAGAAAATTTCCACGCTGTTTTATTATGTGAGAGCGGTATGACAGTGTGTGTGTATATATCCTTCGAGATCAATATGCCAAAGCATATAAATATATTTGTTGATTTTGTATAATTATTACCATAAAATTGGTAAATCCTCTTTAATTACAAAGAGTCTATTAGAAATAGAAATTACAATAGTCGATAAAATGGTGAACTACTATTTATAACAACGTTTATATGAGAAATAATTGTTATGAATCAGTATTCGTACATTGTTAGTTTCATCCTTCAATAACAGTACATTACTATAAACCTATTCACTTTCTAGTATTTTGTTTATAGAACACTCACTGGTGGGAACAAGTTCTAACGTGTTGGTATTCCTAACAAATGACCCACAAATATCTGAAAACATTGAGCTATCTGCTAAGTCCACCAAGGAGTATCGAACCCCTAATTTTAGTGTAGTGTTGTAAATCTGTAGACTTACTACTGTACCAACGGGGGACTATAAGTAGTAAAGAAAATCATACAGTTAATTTTGTTCTCGTTTCCTCAGTTCTTTTGTCATCCTCCATATATAATACCTGCTGTCTACAAAAAAGTTGTTCAGCGCTAGTCACTCCAGCTAAATGGGAAGTTTCTTAGAAATTGAGAAAGGTTGGAAAAAGATTTTGTAGTGAGAGAGATCAACTGAAACATTTTTCAAAGTTACATTTGGAATAATAAAAAAAATAAATTGTGGATTTCAGTTTGTGTGTAGTCTATTATTGTAGTTTATACAAACTAGGTTATTGAAAGATTTAATATTACTTCGTAACTAACATTTTCATTCAAACTCTTATTATGAAGTTCACCTCTGCGACATAGCTCATGGTAATCGGTATTTTGGTTCATTCTATCTTATCAAGTGAACCTGTCTGAAAAAGTTCATAGAAATCAATATTTTGATTCGACCTTCTGCCATCATTCAAGTTGTTTAGAAAGAAATCGCAAAGTGTTTTAGTTTTTTAGAGATTTTATGTCGGTTAGAAAGAATTTCGGAATCTTTAGCATGAAATTACACACGAATTAAGGATAGCTGACCAAAAACCATCTACTTTATCATATTGCGAAGAATAGAAATAGGTAAGAGTACATGCAATATAGGTACTCCTCCAAAAACACCACAATTATATTGCCAAGTTTAGGTCTGTTAGCTCCAGAATAGTGGGAGGTCTCACCGGAAACTTACACACAACGTTAAATAAAGTGCTACCCATTATGCCAACAAAATAGATAACCTAAATAATTTTTTTTTTTAATTTTGCGCAAAGCTACACGAGGACTATCTGAGCAAGCCCCTAATTTAAACGTATAAGACGAGAAGGAAGGCAGCTAGTCATCACCACCCACCGCCAACTGTTGGGCTACTTTTTTACCAACTAATAGTGGGATTGACCGTCACATTACAACGCCTTTACGGCTGAATGGGCGAGCATGTTTGGTGCGACGGCGATTCGGACCCGCGACCCTCAGATTACGAGCCGAACGCCTCAACCCATATGGCCATACCGGGCACTAAATAAAATTAAACTTATAAAAAACGTATACTGGAAAAAGTACACATAATATGCTTTGTACGAAATTAACACAGCCCTGGCATGGTCTGGCTATTAGAGATAAAAAAATTCGCCAAGTTAGATATCCACACCCTTTCTGGCAAGGTAGTGGAATCTTTATAATATTATACTATGTCTAATATTTCTTTCTAAATGACCTGGCTTTATTCTTACCGAATAAAGTAAAGTGTGCAAAATTCTTAACACAGAATGGTGTAGATTCATTTATAAATTTCAATTTGTTTATTTGTACCTAAGCGCAAAGCTTCACTTTAGGCTATCTGCCCTCTGTCCACCACGTGCATCAAAACTCGGTTTTTAGCGTTGTAAGTACGGAGACATACCGCTATGCCATTAGAGAGCTTTATAAACCTATCATATATGTAATAACACAAGCCATGTGTACATTTTTTGTTGTTGTTTTCTCTAGTCATTTAGTAATACTCTAGAGAGAGAGATTTTATTTATTTAACGAATGCCAAAAAACTGTTGTAGAAGTTATTTCTGTGATTTGTTCAGGAAAATAAACATTGAAAATTAAAATATATTCTATAGAAATAGAGCACTATACAATCAATGATTAAAATATGCATTAAAACAGAAAAACAATGTTCATAGACACTGAAATAGGCTCTGCATGGCTTGGTGGTTAAGGCACTCGACTCGTAATCCGAGGTCACAGGTTCGAATCCCCGTCACACCAAACATGCTCGCCCTTTCAGCTGTAGGGGCATTATAATATGACGGTCAATGCTACTATTCGTTGGTAAAAGATTAGCCCAAGAGTTCGGATGACAAGCTGCCTTCCCTCTAGTCTTACACTGATAATTTAGGGAAGGCCAGCGCAGATAGCCCTCATGTAGCCTTGCGCGAAATGCAAAATAAATAAATACATAAATAAAGATAGAGAAATAGACATTTTTGTATTTCGATAATTTCCATTACAAATTACATAAATCACTTCATGGCAGATAAGGAAAATATATTTACATACAATACTTACAAGTTATATAACAACCTTTCATGAGTCTAGGTAACACAGCACAGATTCATTGGTATGTTTAAAAGTAAAATCTGGTTATGAATAACGTTGACATTCAGTAGTGATGATATTTGTCAGTTAGGCGTGGCACAATCTTAATAATTTTGTAATTAAACTTCTGGAACAGGAAACCCAACAATGAATGCTGTGAGCTACGAGGGTTGCAATAACTATAGCGTGTAAAGCTATTGAAAAACAGCCAGCAGAATGACAGTTAGAATCCACCCAGAGACAGACTTGCTCTTCATCACATCAGTTCTTAATAGAAGGTGATGTATGATTCACCAAGAACATTACAGAGAAAGCTTGACATGTCTATTAAACAAGTTTAATACCAACACAAACCTAATATTCAACAAAGGAAAGAATAAACACTAAAAAAGAAAAGACTGAACATTTTTCGTGTGTTGTTAATTTACTGAAAGCAATAAACATTTTTTGCAGGCTGTGTTGAGGTTTTAAAGTCCAATTTTGAGAAAGTTTCTCAAGAAATTATAACAAGTTTTTGGGAAAGAAAGAAAGCAACAATTTTGTGAAGCTTATACAAATGAAATTAAAGCATTTGCTATATCTTTGTAGTTTTATTCCTCTAAAGCATATGATTTTATCACGAAAATTAATGACCTTTCCACCACACACTCTAGGTCAATAAGATCCTGATAAAGTAAAATAAATGGGTAACCTGGTTTTACCAAGGGTTGCCTTTGCAGGTCTCCAAACAAAAGAGCTGGGCAAGCCCATCAGATAGGGAATAAAAATATTTGTGTATTAATACTGGATAAAACGGCCATAAGGAGACACATTGAGTTTATTAATAATAGGTATTGGGGTTTTGTAGTTGTTGGCAATGGATAATATGATGATGATGCTCTATTAATGAAAGATGATTTTTTAAATATAACTGTTTAAGTTAAAGACTGTTTGAAAATACCTTGGATAATTCTTGGTAAGTGGGCTTATTGGTGAAGAGATGGCCAATATTGTGATTGAGTTTCTTCATTGGTTACATCGTGTTGATGTCACTATGTGGTCATTTACATGTGATAGCCCTTCTGTTCATTTGATGATGATGAAAGTGCTGGGTGTAGTTTTATGAGTTGAAAGTTTGAAGCCATGCTTTCCTCATTTGTCTGGCCAAAAGCAGGTTGATACATGTAATAATTTATCCATGTAATATGCTTAAGTTGGTAAAGAAATGATTTGCAGAAAGTGGAACATTTTCTGACATGCATGATCTGGTTGCACAGTGATCACATATTGAGAAGTTGTGTAAATTACAGGAAATACAAGGACTTTTGCTCAGCAGTAAGTTGAAAAATATTCATTTGCAATGGAAAAAGAGTATAATGAAGGTGGATTTTGCTGCTCAGGTCAAAAGTTCAAGTTTTGTTAATGTTAATGCATTATAGTACTGTGGCATGGTGATGCACCTTCACATTTCAAGGGTTCAAAGGGGACAATAGCATTAATTTTTTTTAATTTTATCTGATATTTTAAGCACTAAAAATCATTTTGGAAAGGGAAGTGAAGCTCCAATGGGTGTAGCAGACAACAACAACTGGATGGGAGTATTTAAGGAAACTGAGAATTGCATCATGTCTCTGGAAGATAAATTAAGTAAAGCAGTTTAAATTGGTGTCCTCATTTGTCTTGAAAGTGTTCATGGTGTGTTTCATGACCTTGTGAGAGATTCATGTCCATATATATTTATTGATCTATAAAATGAGTCAGGATTACCTTGAGTTATTCTTTTCAGTTATCTGTTTTAAAGGTTGCTTCAACAATAACACCACTGATCAACAGTTCATGGCTGCATACAAAGGACTACTTTTGCATCACAGTATAGCAGCAGATGTGGGCAATTATACCCCCAAGAACATAAACATTTGTACTGTGTTACTTGATGTTGTAGCTGATGCTCCCACTTCACTGCATGTTCAGATATTTCAGTCATCAGAAAATATGACCTACTTTATTAAAAGTTAGTCATAAATGGGCATGATTACGCTTAAGTACCAAATTTAATAAACTGTATTTTTTACAAGGAGATATCAGTGTCCTATATTGCAGAGTATAAAGTTTGTATGGTCAGCAAAAAAACTAGAAAGTTTGTGTTGTGTGTACACAATGTCTAATAAAGAAAGAAAAGCTTTTGTACTTATAAAGGACAGAGAGGCTTGAAAAAGGTATCTTCAAGTGTTGTAAAAAATGTAAAAATGCTTGCTTTCATTCATGCCCGATAGTGATATGTTCTGTG
>NC_134825.1:102975492-103060664 GCF_004210375.1 Tachypleus tridentatus | reverse complement strand
TTTTTGAGATACTGTATGCATGATTTCATTTACTATACCAAGAAGTATGAATTAAACCTAAGCTGCTGTTTTTTATTTTTAGTGAGTTACCAAATACATCTATATTGAGGTTATAACACATCATCATGGAATTAATACTAACTATTCCAAATATTCCTTAGTTTAATTATTAATATAATATTATTACAGTAATGTGAAAAAATCCACAAACTTCTTTCATTTTAATGCCTTTAAAGCAGTGGTTCCCAACCTTTTATGCCCAGCACCCTAAAAAATTTAATATGTTCTCGCACCCCTCACATTAATTATTTATTTAAGAATAAAGGTGAAGGTGGCCAAAACAAATGTTACCTCACACCCCCTGGAACGCTATCTTGCACCCCTGGTTGGGAACCACTGCCTTAAAGTAATAAAACACTTCTATAACACTTTCTGTCATTAGTTTAAAAAAACAAAAGAAAGAAGATGGACATCACCAGAAACTGGGAGACTAAAACACATCTAATTAGATAAATTAAACAGAAAAATAAATTATTTTACAGCTCAATTATATTAAAGAAAGGCATAAAATAAATCCATTAAACACTGCATGTGACCTATCTCTTCGAAGAGATACCAATTTGTTATTGCTGACATCTAAAACCTCTAACGGAAGCTGGCAAAGAGCTGGCGGAATGGTTGAAAGATGATTGCGACTAAATTAATAAATTTACGTTACTACACAACCAGAGCTAATACAAAAAGTGCTGTTTCTCAAAGATAGTCTTACATTTAAACAGCTAATTAGATACTTAGAATGTTTTAACTTCCCTCTCATTATGAGTGACTAAACTATTTAACTAAATTTATTATTATTAAAAACAAAAAGCATATGTTTTGATATTTTTTTACTTTTCTAAAATGACAGGATTACTTGTTCATTCGTTAAAAGGAGTAACTTTTAAAACAGTATTACTACAAACAAATATAATAAAATATCTATAACATTAAAAAATATGTAACAAAATGTTTGCAATAATTATTTAACTATTGTCCATATCATATGTATAAGAATTAGAAGTTTTTATTTTTATATAATGACAACAAACTAATTGATTGAAACAAGACCTTACACTAAATAAAGTTAATTAGTTGATTTTCAAGTGTAGCCAGTTTTATAATAAGCAGGTGAAATTTGTTTGACTTCCTTCTCAAATTAGTAAAAAAAATGTTGATCTAAATTTATTTTCAACAATAAGTGAAAGTATAAGTTTTATTATAAATGCAATCAATTTAAATAGAAACAACAGTGAAAGAGATAGTCATGTTTGTTTAATTCTGAATTCAATTAGAAGCATTAGCTGGGATACCCATACCCAAGGTAGAAGTTATGTAAATTCATTATTAATGAAAGGCTATCTTAGGACATCAAAAGTCATTTGCATTTTAAATAATTGAAAAAAAAACACCCATAAAACCAACAAAACACAAAACATGAAATGATAAATTTGCATGTATATCCTCATGGACCCAACAAACCTTCATGCCAAATTTGGTGGAGATTCATTAACAGTGGTGGTAAAAAAAAACAAACCTGCAAAAACACTTATAACAACAGCAAAATGCAAAACTGAAAACTTGTGTGTATTTCCCCATGAACCTTCATACCAATTTTGGTGAGGATCCATTCATATCCTGCAAAGTATTTGCATAAACATACAACAGACAGTACTATTATATTTATACAGATGGCATCAGCACATTAGATCTGCATGTGATGTATTCAAGACATCATATCTGCACCCTGAGAATGGAGAAGAATAAAGCTATCTCTAACAGAAAATGGAGATGAAACGAGAAAATTGTGACCCATATTGCAAATCTACATGCACAAAGGATAAAAACTTCCTGAAGTTGGGGGTTGCACATCTCTTATTTAAAAAGTTTTTCCAGTATCATTCAAGCAAAAGTTCCATTATAGTAGGATACAAACCTGAGATTTAAATATGTTAATGAATGCAAGGTGATCACTGAGTCAGGAAGAGATCAATCACATTATGATAACAGTCCAACCTTTCTAATAGAAAGAATTCACATACTTCAGATGGGAGTTCTCCAAACCTATTCTTTGATAAATCTAGGAGAAAAAACATTTTATTTCTAATTGTTCTGCATATTTTAAATAGATAAACTGTGAAAATTCATTTTGAGAACACTAGTTCTTACTGTGTGTATTCAAAAGGAGTTTTTCCTTATATACACTGCTGGCCAAAATGAACATAAAGAAAAAATTATGCATTTTGCATTGTTAAACTCAACCACTTATTTGAGTAGAGTTTCCAAAATTGAAAATAAGAAAAGAGAAAATAAAAATAAAAACTTTTTTAGCATTTAATAGGAAAATGTGAACACTATGAAATTAGCCTAAATACTAGCTGGTCAAAGTTTAAGACCATACTGAAACAAAGCATTAATTGGTAAACATGTAACAAAATTTAGTCATTTGTGTTCAAGCATTAGTGTTGTCAACATCTCCCACTGACATCTCCTGTGTTACATTGGGTAAAACATGGCAAAGCTGAACGTTGACAAATTTTGAACGTAGCAGAGTTGTCAAGCTGCAAAAGCAAGGTCTTTCTCATCGTCATCGCTAGTGAGATTGGTAAAACTGCTGTTGCAAATTTTGTAAAAGACCATGAGAAATATGGAATGAGAATTTCAAGTGGTCAGCCCAAGAAAATTTTGCCAGTATTAAGCAGGAGGATTCGATGGGTTGTCCAGCAAGACACCAGCTGATCATCGAACCAGATTAAGGCCCTTACAAATGCAGAATGCAGCTCAAGAACAATAACACAGGAGAGAAAGGCTTTAAAACCATAAACGCCTTCAAAGACCACTCCTTCCACACACATGAAACAGCTTAGTTAAACTTTGCTGAGAAGCACCAAACATGGGACGAGAAACATGGACGAATGTTTTGTTCTCTGATGAAGAAAAATTTAACCTGGATGGTCCAGATGGCTTCAACATTACTGGCACGATAAGGATATCCCACCAGAGACATTTTCTGCACACACACAGTGGAAAAGGTTCCATCATGATCTGGGGTGCTTTTTCCTTCCATGAAACAATGGAGCTTCAGGTTATACAGGAGCATCAAACAGCAGCTGGCTACACTAGCATGTTGGAAAAAGCATCCATATTGACTGAAGGCCCTGCGGTGAAATTACTGGATCTTTCAGCAGTACAATGCTGCAATTCACAATGCCTGCAGGAAAAGGACTTTTGCATGGCAAATAACATGATTTTTTGGACTATCCAGAGTGTTAGCCTGAACTGCACCCCATTGAAAATGTTTGGGGTGGATGGCAAGAGAAGTCTGTAGAAATAGACATCAATTCTAAATAGTGCATGATTTTCATGAAGCCATCTTTACCACTTGGAATAACATTCCAGCCAGCCTTCTGCAAACGCTTATATCGACCACCAAAGTGAATGTTTGAAGTTATTTGCAATGACGGCCGTAACTCACTACTGAGACATCTTGTTGAGCATTTCCTACCCTGTTTAGGACTTCTTTTTGGTATGGTCTTAAACTTCTGGCCAGCTAGTGTTTTGGCTAATTTCATTGTGTTCACATTTTCCCTATTAAATGCTAAAAAGTTGTTTCCCCCCCCCTTTTCTTATTTTCATCTTTCGTAGCTCTACTCAAATGAGTGGTTGAGTCTAACAATGCAAAATGCATATTTTTTTCTTTATGTTCATTGGCCTTAAGATTTTGGCCAGTAGTGTATGTGTTGTAGCATGTATTTTAAACTATTTACTTTACATAGTTTTTTTTAACATCAATGGGTCTAAAACTTAACACATATGAGCATCCACAATGTTCCTAAATGTTTTATTTGGTATTCAAAAAGTCATATATGTAAACCAACAGCTTGAACATCTGATTTTTTTCAGAAGTAATATTATTATTTTTATATGATGCAGAAATAATTCAAAAAAATCTTTCAATGAGATAATCTGAACTGAAATATATGTAAAAACTCTCACAGTTTATAATTACAATGAATTTGAAACAAACTGAAAAAAACATCAAGAAAAGGAAAACAATGTTTTCAAAAAATAGTTTCACTAATTTAGATAATACAGTGATACCAATACAGTAGAATTACACTAAAATATATTAATTTTTCACATAACTATAATTTTATACATGGGAAGCCCACCTGAAAGATTATGAAACTTACAGGTATGTTTTAACAATCAGAAGCTTGTGGCTTAAATACATTATGTAATATAATTAGAAATATATAAAGTTACAGATACTAAGAACTTGCATCATCACAGCTGGTTCATAAAATAATTTCTTTATAACTTGTGGAATTTATTGGTTAATAACTGTCTTGATAGAGAATTATCTTTTAGGCAAACCAGTATGTGTCAAAGTTAGTTCAACACTAAAATCAGTCAACTAGCATAGATATGTATGTATTACTCTAAGAACAGCTTTAATGATTCAATATGCTTGTTACATTAATTAATGTGCAGCACAGAAAGCTTCATATTATCCTATATGTAATGGTGCCAAGTCTACACTGTAAATTTTAAAATGAAAATGGAAAAGAAATACTAAGTTTAGATTTTTTGGTTTATTTTGAATTTTATGCAAAGCTTCATAAAGGCTATCTGTGCTAGCCTTCCCTCATTTGGCAGTGAAAACTAGAGTAAAGGCAGCTAGTCATCGACACCCACCACCAACTCTTGGGCTACTCTTTACAAACAAATAGTGGGATTAACAATCACATTATAATGCCCCTACAGCTGAAACGGCAAGCATGCTTTGTGGGTTGTAGATTTGAACTCATGACGTTCAGATTAGAGTCGAGTGGCCTGACCACTTGGTCATGCTGTGCTTGAAATATTAAAACATATTTAGTAATATTTTCTTTTCTTTTATTTTTTTTTACAAGCTATGGCTTCAACAGTAAGAAAGAATACATTTTTAAATGAGTACAACATTTTGATCACACATGCAATCATTCTCAAGAATACAGTGATTGAAACATTGTACATGTTTAAAAGAATATTTTTCCTTGTAGTAAAAGTTGAGAATTGTGAAAAAAAAACATATTATCAGTAAGTAAACCTAAAGAAACTATTTGATACAATGATAAAATAGTTTCAACCTCAAAGTTAGATGTAAACTAGAGGAAGGGTGGGAATTATACAACTGTTTCTGGTTATAGAATTAGTAACTATGTATTTGTAACTTTTATTTGAAGAATGTTATGTAAACAATAAAATATAAGTTACAATTCAGGTCCTGATGTGATTTAAGATATTTAATAAAATTAAATTATGTAAGTTTAGACAATTATTGCAAAATTCTGTAAAAAAAAATTTGTAAAATATTATTTAGTGTGGCAAATGAATAATATAGAAGTGTGATTTTTGGTATATACTGATAGTTCTTCATATATTTCAGATATAAAGTGAAATGCAAAGTTGGTAAATCAATGAAGGGCTTTCATAAGCCAATGAGATTCAGCAGGTTATAAAAACTTGCAATGTAAGAAAAAACATTCAAACAATGTTGCTATACAGAACTGAAAGTTCAGCATGATCAATTTTAGTTCAATAGACACAGAATGATAATTCAAGGTCGCATATATTAATATAATGATACCACAAAACAAGTATACAACTAAGTTTAAATACTTCACTATACAACATGCTAAAACACATATGAAATATGAAGTGTAGTAATCATAAAGAATAAGCCTACTTTGCATTTACAGTGTTGGATATAAAAGAATGTTCAGTCATAGTTAACATTTAAGTATATTTTGTGACTTAATAGTTAATAATTACTTTGTTTTTAACTTAATTTGTTAAAAGATAATTACATTAAAAGCAACAGATATGACAAGTTTTGCTACAAAACTCTGTACGAGTTATTCATTGCATATATAGTTTAATTGTTGTACACCAGGTGTTTGTAATGTTGTTGTCATCTTACTTGAAGATTTTAATTTTTTATCCTTGTGTGTCAACTGTTACTAGAGGTAAAATTATTCTACATTTTCTATTAAATATGTGCATATACAAGGAGCAAATTAAGGTAGTAAATGTGAAATTAGACTGTATGTTTGTCAGTTTAATCAAAACAGGGAATATTTAAAGTGAGTTTCACAGCTTGTATTGTTATAACAGAGATAGAAGTGAATAATTTGTCTTTTAAGAAGGAAGTTCTAAAATAACTGAACCCATTTTTGCTGACTTTTATGAAAAGATAATTATTTAAAACTCTTAATGCAATAGTGTAACAAATTTGTGTATATACATGACTTGTTTTAAATATATATATTAAAACAAGTGGATTGTATGCTGTCCATTTACTGTTGAAACTTAATTACCAACAGCTCACTGATACCTACTGTAAAGAATCTTATGGCATTTTCAAAATATCTGACACTGGCAAGCTAATCAAGATTATAAAGTGGTAAATGACAGTATAAAAAGATGTGAATGACAGTGGATAAAAACCAATATAACCACAACTATAGTGGTGTCAAAAATAATGTAGAGATTAAAATCATGCTATAAAACAATGTTGGCTCATTTCAATAAATGGATAGAGAGAGATGAACATCTTGGGCTATAAGATAGTAATTTATGAAAGTTTGTTAGCAAAAAGAACTAGAGAGAAAAGAGCATAAATGGAGAAGAAGAAGAAAAGGAGAGAGAGAAAGGAAAACTGGAAATAGAGAGAGAATAAGAGCAAAACCGAAATTACTGAGACCATCCAACAGGAAGAGGAAGGACTCAAGAATGATAATGGTGTCCAGCCCAGCCAACCTAAGTTGCCAAAATTTGATGAACAAAGACAACATGGATGATATTCTGGAGAAGTATGACAGACTCATCCACAGTCAGAACAGGGACAAATGCAACTAGGCAGTCTGTTTCAGCCCACTTCTTCAGACCACATAGAAGACTAGGTATTGTTTGCAAGTAGGTAAAATGTTTGCATATAAACTAATATTATTAATAACTATTTGTGATAACCATTATTAAAATTGTATTATTATTTGTATATTAAATATATTTGTATCCAGAAAGAAAATTATGTGCATCAATCTTGTTGGCAAATCTCATAATTTTGATATATATTAACAGTTAATTAATTTCTAAATTACAATCAAAATTTCAAGTTATTTGAACTCATAACACATGATGTATGTATTATAATAAATCAGAGACTTGTCTAAGATAAATTATATACAACATTTTGAATCATTTTAGTCACATAAATAAATTTGATAAATATCAATATTCAATTAACATTAAAATGTTTGGCTATTTGAAATAATATGTTAACATAAACATAATAAACTGGAGACTCATCTAGGATAAATTATAATACATAACAAGAGATACAAGATTTTTAAAACCTCAATATAAAACTATATAATCTTATTTTACATGTAGTAAAATTGGCAATAAGGTGCTAAAATGAGGAACCTATGCTTATTAATTAAAATGTACTTAAAACTTAGGATATATATAGTAAAGTAAATTGAAGTTTCACACTACATGTATGAATGTTGAATGTAAAATCAGGGTTTTAAAGCATTACAGTTTTTAAGTTTACTCTTCCGATGTATTTCAAAGTGCCTGTAACTTATAACCTTTAAAATATACCAGAAGAGTAAGCTTAAAACTGTAATGCTGTAAAGTAAACCCTGTAAATATCACTGTCAACATTTATACATGTATGTAGTAAGAAACCCAATTCAGAAATTACTTTGTATAACATATCCCAAGTTTTAATGTTAGTTTTAGCATTTATTCCTACATTACATTTCTATGTAACAGTTTTGATAATGTGTTTTGCTTTTAATCCATGTTTGCTAATAATTCCATTTTACATTAATAAATGGCAGTGTACTTACTAACAAACAATGAGTAAAAGCAAAATTATGTCAAAACTGTTAAAAAAAATAGAATTAGAATAAATGCCCAAAACACAGATCTCATTTCTGTGTGCCTAAACATTTAGAGACAGGGTTAAATCAGTACAGATACAATAACTTTCATGTCTAAACCAAGCATCATATATCCCATAAAACAACTTGCATCAGTTTTCTCACTTGAAGAATTGCCCTTCACATGAAAAGAAATCTGTATTTTCTTTAGTGACTTTTTTACCCTTTAAATGTTGATTTGAATTTTTAAGAAGCTTATTTTGAGAATTAAGTTTAAAAAGTTATACTGCATTATTCAAAATATTATTTGTTTCAAGATAGCCTATAATCAGATTTTGACATTAAAAGATTGGCCACCTTCCCTATTAAAAATTCTCAGTTACATTTTTCAAAACGTAGTTGACCTAAACATGGTAACTGAAAATAAAAAATATCTTTTTTTATCTTCTTTTAATGATCATTACTTCCAGTATTTTTGCTTAATTTGTTCAAAAATACTAAACTATGGCACAAACTATCTCACAGTTTATTTCAAATTCAGTTGTAGTTTTGCAGATGTTTTGACGTTATACAAATGTGAATCCTACAGTGATGTCACTTTATGATTCAAAATTTGTACATTTTTTTGTGTTTATGAGGGAAGATAACCAATACTATATGACAAGTAATTCCATCAGCTAAACAAAATGATTTTGCATATATGACCTGAAAGACATGACTAAATGGTTATTCATAAATAATTTTGCATACAAGTATTTTATGAGTGTGACAAATTAAAGTTATTAATGGCACGAATGTTGACAGTTAACTACCATCATTAGACGTTAAAAAAATCACTTTTAAGTTCTTACAGTTTCTAATAATGAGCTCTTCATACTTTTAACTACAAGACTTAAGTGGGAAAATATGGTTATTTTAAAACTAATTAACGACCAGGCCATATTTTATCTACATGTTTAACATCAATTAGTGAGGAACATTAACCTTTAATCATAAAGAAATGTTAGACTTTCAGTGAAACTACTGCTGTTTTACGAGTCACACTGTATACACGTCAACAAATAATTTAAGTCGATTAAAATTAATTAAAAGGATTGTCGTAGCTTTTGACTAAACAATATTCGCTTTATACAGTGGTATTCATCTTGAGTAAAATAAATTATAAACAACCAAGTAAAAATCACAATTGACCAGCTAGTAAATATTTTATATTCAAATCTTTCCACATTAGTAACCATTTAATCAGTGGAGGCACCAGGATATTTTCGTTGGGGGGAGGTAAACTGAGGTAAATACCAAGGTACATTTCAAAAAGGTGTGCTATTTTGAACTGCAGTTTTCATTGGAAACTCATACTCTGATTAATAATTCATTATTACAAATTAGAAATAATCTGTTTATGAAAATATGCATATATGTAAGAGAGGTAGCTCACCTAAATTCCACCCAAGGTAATACATAATAATAAAGAAAATCAAGATTAGCTTAGATTGAACATTTAATATACCATTAAGAGTAAAGCTACAAATCAAAAGAAATACAACATAAAGACATAATTTACATAACAGAAACGAATTATCCCATGTGAAGTTAATACACTCTGAGGAAAAGTAAGGCCACTATCAGGCTAACTATCTTTCATCATGTTGTGTGTATAGTCAATATCACTTCAAAACAATGCACCTGTTCTGGTGATTGGCAGAAAATTTTGGATGGCTGATACACAATGCAAAGTGATCTCACAGAGAACACAACACCGGCTAAATGCTTCATAGTTTTGACCTACACACAATAAACTTATACATGCATGCTATGTTTTACTTTTCAATAAAAGATAAATGAAATTAATGGGTAAATACCTGTGAAACCTTTGGTTTATCATGTAAAATCCCTGATGATCTTTTGTAACTTGAAATCAACGTGGTTGTCTAATCTTCGTCAAAACTCAAGATAGAATGGCATTACACAGGGGCGGCAATACATCGCATGAGTTTCAGTACATTCAGTACGTTGCTATGGGACGCATGACACATACTTCCGTCTTAATGAAGACGTTGAGTACTACCAATCTATGTCTCTTTGATGTTAATTGTTAAGCAACAACGACAATTGCGTTTTCCATATTTTATGAATATATGCAGGTAACAATATTGGGGGGCTGAGGGGGCTTGACTAATTTTTTGGGGGGATCAAGCCACCCAAAGCCCCCACTTGGTTCCGCCACTGCATTTAATTTTGTTTTCAAGTCTTCTGACAATCAGCGAAATCAACCATGTCCATGAACGCCTCTGATACGGATGGAAAGGTAATAAACGTTACTTCAATAAGATATAAATTCCTAGATTAAATTAGAATGTATTATTTGTCTCCATAACTCTTTCAAATAAGTAACTAAAAAGCTCACACCATGAAACTAGTCAGTATGCGATTTCTTTTTGCAAGTTCTATTGTACAATTTCAGACATCCATAAGCTCTTAACACGCATTGACACACTCGATACACTAACATGTTGCCCTATATCAGCATTTTTTTCAGTAAAAACTGTAATTTCGTTTGTCATTTTCTCTTACTACGTAACAAATTCCTTTCTTATATAACAATGAATGATTCTGAGGAAACGCACATATTGCGGTTAAAGAAACTACTGAAACGTTTTATCAACTTTTGTTTTAGGTTTAAAGACTATAAAATCCGTTTCCAATACTTAACCTTTTGAATATAGCTCCTACATACGCAGATATTTTGGTCTTTAAAACTTCTCGATAACGTTATAACACTGATCTGTAAATTCTTATTTTGAGCCTTTTTAAAAGTTGTGTCGGTAGCAGAACAAAATCTACATAACGGACGGGCGCAAAATTATTTTTAAAAATACCATTTAATTCCATTAACTCTTAATTAACAGACACTTAACTTACATATTTTAACATAACTGAATTGATGTGTTTATTTTGGAACAATACCGAGGTCAGGAGCCATTCAACAGGTTTACTTTTCTTCACTAAAAGCCAACTAATTTTTCGTAAATGCATCTCAGATGTCACCACTATGAAATAGGTATGTATACAGTTTATATAATTATAACCCTGGATCACTCAACATGCAGTTACTTTTTACCCCACGTGACAATTTATCTATAAACATATGTACAATACACATGTCCGAAGAGACACGTATTTAGTTTTTAATATGTCATATCTGCAGAGTCCTTACCTGAATTAATACGTTGTTCAGAAAACATTTCCTATGAACATTAAGGTAGAAAAGTTTACGAAAACATTTTAGATAGGAACAAATTAAAATAACTTAATTACAGCGTATCATGTGGTGGCACGTGATACATTTTCTGTTGTGATGATTTTTACATTTAATGTTTATCAACAAAAAATATTTATTATTTTTTACACTTCTGTGTTATAAGTTTAAGGAAATGCTTGAATTTGTTTATGTTATAAAGCATAACGTTAAAACTTTTGGTAATTTCGTAAGTAGGACTTAAACAGAACTTTTATATTTTTTGTGGGCTGTCACATAGGCAAACTTGGCAACGAAGTTTTTAAGATATTTTTATGCCTTGTGAGAAACTTAAGTCGTTTGAAGTCAAGACAGAAAATAAAAGCCAGATAGCTGTGAAACCATAAACAAATTTGTGAAATATAAATTTATTTTTTCACTTATTTCTCCCATGTTGTCGATGTTCAATTTATTCTTCGTTATAACAGTTCTTAAACTACATTTTACGAACAATTCATCTGTCGGTCGTCAGTGTACATGAATTCCACAAGTTTATTGCGAAAGAGGGTTCGAGGCTGCTGAGCTTTTCAGCTAAATTTAACACACTGAATTGTTCCTTACTTATCAGAGCTGCGAGATGCAAAATTAATGCGTTTCAATAAAAATCATATATTTGTGTCAATATTACCAGTTACTTAAATAATATTCTAGGAAAAAAAACAAGCAAAATGGTGTTAGTAGCTGATCGATTTATTATCTAGTAATAATTGCTACTAACAACTGAATGTAGTGCCTAGATATCAACAAAAATAAAATGTACTCGCATAGTAACGTCAATGTACATAACATCACTTTAAACGTCTTGTGTCTTACTGACGAGTTTATATTATTAATTGCACAAGACATTCTAAGACATTCACTGAGAATTCTTTAGCTGGTTTCGAATCATATTATTTCAGTCACTGAATTTTTATACTTACTTCAGTGCTTATTATAAACTTTTATTTTAACTCTTCAAATTTTTATAAATAATGAATAATAACTGAAATTATCCTACAAGATCGTTATAATGTATTATCATAGTAGTTATATTTAATGTTTAGCTTATAATATAAGGCTTAACAAATTATAAAAATTGTATTCATGGCAAATGAGACGATCACGTGATCTTGGTTAATCAGAAAACCTACAAATGGTTTTAATCAACGAGGGTAATCAGAGAGCTTGGAATGTTTCTGTGTCAACTTACAAGTACAATGATTTTTTATATTTCAAAGGAAATAAAAATACTTTATTAAACAGTAAAAAAAATCTTGCGAATAGTTTGTAACTGACAACAATAATTTAAACTTAATTACGTTCGCTTCGTTTACGCCAAATTGCCAATATTTATCTTTCCAAATACAATTTGAACATGGAAAACAAAAAATTACAGAGAGAAGGTCACAATTCTATGTAGTTTTCAAAAACATTCAAATGACCTCTGAAAATCTGGACCTCACCACCTTCTGGACACAAAGTGCATTGTGGAATTTAAACATTACGTTTAATTTTATCTTTTAATTTATTTACGTATAAAATTTGGTGCAACAGATTTTACTTGAATTTATGTTTGTCAATCTTTCTTTTTTTTTTAATAGCTGTCTATTTTCATTAGAGGAGAATTGTTCAAGGCATGTGTTTTACAGGAATACGTACACCTTCTACTAAAAACCGATTAAGGTGGAACTGAACCTTAAAGAGTGCCCCCAGCACTTTAAAAATCACATTTCGTCTTAAAATCGTCACTGACCTGTAATACGTGATTAACAATGAAAGTCTAAGAGAGACAGTCTATCCGTTACCCTGGATGGTGGGTAATTTGAGGTTGCTACCTTTCCTATAACCAGTAGTTCAAAACTAGGGTCAACAGCAGTTTAGTTCAAGAAGCTTTGCCATAAATACGAGATACAAATATATACAAATCCTTTACAGGGAAAAAGAATATACGGCTGACATTCACGTGACACATTTATGGTTCGCGATCAAGAGTATTAGAAGCAATTTGGTTGTTATCTAACCAAAATAGTCCATCTATACTTTGTTGTGGATGACGTAAACATGTAAGCATCAAAAACTTAGAGGACGCTATGCGTTGTCATAACCATTTCTCCTGTAATTCCACTAAATTAGGCATCAGAAGGCACCTAACACTAAAACAAAACGAGTAATCCATCTGATCGCAACAAGAGACAATCACACCATCTTTAAACAATTAATTATCAACAGCCAACTACGAGCTAATAATCCAAGGACAAACACCTAATCTGTTCTATGAACAAAAATCGATTGGAGAACTTATAAAACAAAACAAATTTTTAACAAAAGCTGTACCTTAGTTAACAAGTGTTCCTCGTAAAAATAAAATGAAAACTAACTTGAGAAAACCCAAAATGGAATCCTCAACAGCCGCGTCACTTGGCAGGATTAGAATAAATTAATCTAAAAGATCTCCCTCCCTTTTTAGTAACTATATTTTTGTGCGTCAGTAATATTAAGAGTGGGGCGCGCGTATACCGATTTAATTTTATTACTAAACAGTAGCTCTACCAACCTACCCTGAAATTCTTTTAGGGCAGGATTATTAAAGTAAATTAATATATGAGCCCTCGAATGTGGTCAAATACATCAATCGAAAGAGTTTGACGTCCTGAGCCTAAAACCGCAATTAGATTTCGAATCACGTCAAGATATGATGTAGCTATATGATAAAAAATTATACTTGAAAAACACACCACCATAAATTCAGAGCCATTCTGAGTCACTATGCTGCAGCTAAAAATAGTACAAGCTAGTTAGACTGTGACTTTTCGCCATTCTTGTGTTACTGGTCATAACATCCCGTGGTAAGACGCCCAAAATATCACAAAATTACACATAATTGTTGTCAGTTTTAATTTTATTCGATAGTGGTTTTCCTCAGTTTCATTTCAAAATAATAAATTAGTTTGTCGCTAGGCGAATACAGCATAATCATCTGACACTATTCACTCCTGCGTGATTGACGTGATGTACTGGACTTGTTCTGAGCACGAGTTTCTTATGACATCCCATCAGTAGTAAACTTATGCACTTAATGCTGGATACTGGTCTGGTTTACTGAGTTGTTAATCTGAGGGTCCATGGTTTGCATCCTCATGCTCCTTATTTCAGGTCAAGGATACGTCATAATAATGTCAGTCAAATTCTAATATTCGAGGAAAGTTTCCAAAAGTTGGCGTAGATACTGTTAACAAGCTACCTATCTTTTGGTCTATCAGCTCACAATTAGGGACGCCTAGCGCAGACAGCCCTTGTGTAGCTATCTACACTCAAATTAGCTCATTATTACGTCTGTCATATCGCAGACGGCCTGAGGAACTTTACTATTAGCAAAGGCATCATCGACATTGGATACGATAGATATTCACATAATATGTTCTTCTTGGCTTCCACTCATGGTTTCTCATCCTTCCAAAACAAACAAACAAATTAAGCAATTGCAAATGAGCGACACCTACTAATATTACTCAGCTCCAAGCTATTTTCAATAATCCTTCAAATTCCAATAATAGAGCATGGTGATCTCTCTCTCTCTCTCTCTCTGGTGTTTGGGTATATATATTTGTATACCCAGGAGGGTCAGGTACACTAGACCTCTTCCTCCTTCCATTACTTTGTTGGAGTGGCCTGATTAATATATTTCGAGTAAATACTGAATGGCTGGAATAATATGACAACTTTAGCCTGGTCCTTTTCAGGGCAATGTCCATTTATATTGTTCTTTCATATATATTTTTTTTTATTTTTAATAAGTCTAGAACGTAGGTGGCCTGTTTTATTTTAGCTCTATTTAATTATTACTATTATTATTTTAAATGATTTTATCTTAATGATCTGATGTACAAATTTAACAGAGAGAGGTGTTTATGTCTCTCTTCATCATATATGCAATATCTGTCTAGTTCGCATAACAAGTCATTTTTTCGCTAATTTTTATCAAAATATTTTATTGTACTATGTAGAAGTCTATCTGGTATTGTTTGTGTATTTAAGTAGTTGTGCATGAACTTTGAGGAAGTGGTTTTAGGTACTCTGTATGCTGATGTAATTATTGTATTCTGTAATGTTTGGAGTTTGGTATTGGAGCATGGTAATCTAATTTGTTGTTGTTTTATTTGAATTTCGCGCAAAGCTACAAGAGGGGTATCTGCACTATCCGTTCCTAACTTAGCAGTCAACTCTTGGGCTACTTTTTTACCAAAGAATAGAGGGATTGACCTATAAGTATAACGCCCCCACGGTGTAACGGGGATTCGAACCTGCGCCCCTCAGATTACGATTCAAGCGTTTTTTCTTAACCACCTAGCCATGCCGGGCCTAGTGATTTAGCATATGTTAGAGCTACTAAACTTCTGCGCGTTTCCAAAATTTGGAACTACGTGTCTGTGTGTGTTTCTTATAGCAAAGCCACATTGGGCTATCTGCTGAGCCCACCGAGGGGAATCGATCCCCTAATTTTAGCGTTGTAAATCCGGAGATATACCGCTGTAGTAGCGGGGGGCGGAACTACGTGTCACATTTTTAAATATGAACCCATAAAACATTTCAATTATTAAACCTCTAAAATTATGGTATGTTTCCTGCATCAACATATGTATAATATGCTATTTCTTAATACAGCACTATTGTTTTCATTGTTCACAGAGAAACAACGAAAACGTTTTAAGTGTTCCGAATATAAAAAAAAACAAATCATTATTAATGGCAAGGAAATCAAAATTACTTTTTCTTAATAGATTATGTAAAACCTAGTTGTATTACTTGAATAATATGCCATATGGCTGGTCAATTACTGCATGACTGCAGTAGTAAGACAACAAAATGGACACCAGCAGGAATAATATCCGACATGTTAGGTGGATCTCTGGTGATTTCTTGTTAACCCTTTACTGCACAATTCTCACATGAAAGCGTGCAAATGATAATTTTTACTGAAATCGATATCAGGCAGTATCGTCATAATGGTACTATGTTTACTGAGCCACACCATCAGTGTGCCAGGAATCCTTTTATTACGTCAAGGATGGTCTGTTTGATTTAACCTTTCACACATGCCGTTAGCCACATGTGCTTCGAACTTGAACATAATAATGAGAGCACTTTGTCGGTCCAAAAGCACTTGTTTCATCACAGCATGAGGCAAAAAGAGATAAAAGCATTATTATATTTACTGAATTCGTTTTTAATTAGACATTCATCACATATCAATGGTTTGTATTTCTTATGAGACAACTTATGCGTATGATACCAAAGTGTTTTTTTTTCACGACAGCATGTTAAACTTCAAGAACGTATTTGAAATTTGATCTTACGTTCTCTCTCACTCACTCACTCTCACACACACACACACACTCACAGGGGATAAAGGCAATAATACCGATGGTTGGTCTGGGAATTATGTAGACAACTGCATGGTTCTCAAGTTTATGAGCCCAAACTGTAATATTATTCGTGTAAAAAGTGACTCGTCCGCTTTCTATACTGATATCAAAGCAAATCTTGCGAAAAAACAACAAATATTCAAAACGGTGTTATATAATCGCCTCCACAAGACACATTAAGAGATACCGCCAGAGCACGTGACTACTGTTATTACAGATACGCTGATCACTACAGCGGCAGGTCTGACGTCAAGTATACATTTATAAACTATTTACGAGAATGAAATCGGGCATATGAACATTTTACACAATGGAGTGATCAAAATTACAACTCTAGAAATGGCGGAAACGTGACTGGTGTGTTGTTTTTAAACACGCTTTGTGAAGTACATGTTGCTGCAATGTTAAGTATAACATTAATACTAAACAGCAAACGTAATGAGACACGCATAATACTAGTAAGTCTGGGGTAAGATAATAAATAAAGAACTTAAAATAACAAAACCTTAAGTTTATATTTTGAATTGTGTGAAAACAGTACATGTTCTGGGAATATTTCATATGAGCACAGCTAAAGATAAACGTTAACGATTTGTTTAGAAGTAAACACAAAGCTACACGATGGGCTAGCTGTGCTCTGCCCACCACGTGTATCGAAACCCGGTTTTAGCCTGTGACACTGGGGTAAATGGAAAATCCAAAAGTTTCATGTTCTTGTGTCATGTATTACATATGACCAATAGAATAGTTCAGCATATTCTTTGATGGATTGTTTAGACAAAGTATTCAATATAAAATTAAGCTGAATAGACGGCAACTGCCCGTTGTACAAACATAAGTGTAGAGGACGACGGCCATTCAACTTAGTGTCATCAATTCAGCATAGTTTACACTGACGTCATGCATGTGCAACCAAAACCTTGTCACTGAATCAACAGTGAGAATTTTCAATCTCAGTGTTCTTGGGGTAATTTTAACACAAAAACATGATCTATACCAGACTTTGTAAACTTCCGTAAATAACAGTAAATAATATGATTAAACGGATCCTGGGAGTAACTTTATGAATACAACAAACACACTTGACTTGTTAAGAAATCAGAAACTTACAAAGGAGTCGAACGTGCCATTTATCATTATATATATCCCAATCTGCAACTGTTATCAACACTATATATATCTAAATACGCAATTGTTATCAATACTACATATGTCTAAATATGCAATTGTTATCAACCATATACATATACAAACACCCATAATCTTTCCACAGTTCAAAAACAAACGTCCATGTGTGTGAAATGTACGTATGTGTGTGTGTATACATTACTTGCAAAGTAAAATTAATAAAACACAATATTAAACGATTAAAACTGTTTTGATTAATAAAATAAAATAACATTTTACCAAATTCAAGTTTTTCGTCAAAGTATGTCGTCTGGTTTCTCACTGTTTACAAGCAACTTATTAAATGTTATTGTTACAACTCCAACACTTCTCTCGTAAGTAAATTTTGTTTTTTAATCACCGAACGGTTTTATCTGTAAAAGTGGGATTTTTTGTATACAGAAAGAGCCTCACTTTCTTTAAATTGCCAACAAATTTATACTCGGTTGATTCCATTAAATAATCACCAGATAATTCTGCTCGCACACCGAAATGACTCTCACTGAGCAAAATGGTTATACCGTTCACAAGCTTACGTAATCGCTAGTTCATTTTTAAAACAACACATACTTACACCATATACTTGTCTTAAAAAACCAAAACAATCACCAGATGTTATAACTCTTCTACAACACATGTTCACAACTTCTTAAAATGCATTAAATTCACTGAATGACTCATTTCGTAAGTTTAAACAGCCTTTCTCGGTACTCGGTACCACCCTGGAATAGACACTTGCAAGAAAACCCACTTCTGAAAACCACGTATGTTTATTATAAATCAGAAAGTATAAACTAATGAAAAAAAACATTCACGAGTGGAGAAATGGAAAAATTAATTTCTGGGTGTTTCGCAACAAAATTTGTCTAAAACGTGATATAAAAAAAAAATGCAACTACAGCAAAGATCGGATGAAAGGAGAACGAATGCCCCCCTCGATTCGAGTAAAATATGACAAATTACTTAAAAACTGGATGTTCCATAGAAAAAAGTGTTTGTAATTCTGTAATTATGAAAGCAGTTATTTTAGTTGTTTCCTATTAACTTATTTCATAATTTTTCACTAACATGTTCTTGCACTAACATTGTTTATTATATTATTTTACGATAAATATTTCGTATATTACATAAAATCACTCGTATTCGTGTATAGTTAACAAACAGTACTGAACTGCAGTTGACTTATTTATGAGTTCAGTTGTGAGCTCCTCTCCTTATAATGTCTCCAGGGTACCTCAAGTCCTTAATATGGCCGTGATTTGCTTGTTTTCGTTTTTTTCAATTTCGCGCAAAGCTACACGAGAGCAATCTGTGCTAGCCGTCCCTAATTTAGCAGTATAAGACTAAAGGGAAGACAAGTAGTCATCACCACCCACCGCCAACTCTTTAGCTACTATTTTACCAACGAATAGTGGAATTTACCGTTACATTATAACGCCCCCACGTCTGAAAGGGCGAGCATGTTTGTTGTTACGGGGATTCGAACCCGTGGCCCTCGGATTACGAGTCGAGTACCTTAACCCACCTGGCCATGTCGGGCTGGCCGTGATTACAGTGTAATACAACATGAAAGTAGGGCCGTTTAACATAACGATATCCGAAAAACATGGTCACGTGATCAACTATCTTGCCCAACTCTTCGTACTTTTAATTTCAATAACTATTTTTGATGTATTTATGAACAGCGCAGTAATAAAACGTAAACATGATTTTTCCCTCTTACTAATGATGAAGACTGTTGTTATAAGCCACCCACGTTCTTATACAAGTCCGTGAGAGTACTGTATAAGCACTCCCTACTTCCAGGTCAAAGTGCATCTTAAATGCGACATCGTCTCATTCCGCACTTCTCATCGAAGCAAATTACTCACATAAAAATGTAGCTAGCAAATAATTTAGCTAATTTCATAAAATAGTTTAAGAGTGAACATACCATGAAACTGTGATTCTAACATTAATCATATATTGCTATAATATATAACATAAAAATTAAACAACATGAATACGTTACATCCCCTTTGAAGTGATGATTACTTTACTTATTATGTTATGATTTTCATGAATATACACCTATGTAGATTTCGTGAATGTTTTGTATATAGTACTTAAATAGTTCTGCACAACTAACTTTATCCAAAGACAGCAAATCTTTTTTTCCTTATATTTAACTTTATTTACATTATCTTTAAAACAATATTACGTTGTTCGTGACGATCTGCATATTAACAGTGCAATTTTGAGGGACATTTATGTGCTACACACACAAACTAGATATAAATGATAAAAAGTAGTTCATCAGTTTATTTCACACCATACTCGCCCTTGTGGCCCGGCATGGCGAGGTGGTTACGGCACTTGACTCGTAATCCGAGGGTCACGGGTTCGAATCTTTGTCACATCAAATATGCTCACCTTTTCAGTCGTGGGGTATTATAATGTTACGGTCAATCCCACTATTCCTTGGTAAAAGAGTAGCCTAAGAGTTGGCGGTGGGTGATGATGACTAGCTGCCTTCCCTCTAGTCTTACACAGCAAAATTAAAGACGGCTAACGCAGGTAACCCTCGTGTAGCTTTGTGCGAAATTCAAAACAAACGAAACTAGCCCTTGTACTGGATGAAAGACGTCATCGGCACTGGATAAAAAAATACAGTGTGGTTGAAAATATTTCTTTACTATCACTTATAAGTTGTGATAAACAGTCACAGGGGCATTTACCATTACCACAGAAACCTGTCTCATTGTCATGGTAAATGGAAAGGAAGCGAAATAAACACAAACCTATACACTAGCGTTTATCAAATACAGAATGGGAAATACTATAAAATGTTTTATGGACCGTTAGACTTTAGTGATCGTGACAATTCAGCTAACTTTACCAAGAGTACTATATAAATCTAGTGACTTTGGGGTAGTGTTTATCATGGCCGTCAAGAGTTTTCATGGGTCTCGGGGAATGACTGGCATCTGCCCTTTCCCAAACAATGAAAAAGCAAGCCGACACAGATCATCCTACATATATCCAACTTCGTAGTATACGCATCAGCCAATTAGGAAACAGCATTATAGCACGTGGGATGCAATCACTTGATGATAAAACGAAACAGAAGCTTCAGTAATAATAACAACAGATGAATAATGCAGTTACAACACGACAAACTACAATATTAATGTTTTTCCAACAATTACATACCGACTTGCAAAGTTTTTATAATGCTGTAGTCTTTTTTTTTTAATTAGCTCGTGATTGAATATGTATTCATATTTAAAGTTTGTTTTGTTTTTGAATTTCACGCAAAGCTACTCAAGGGCTATCTGCGCTAGCCGTCCCCAATTTAGCAGTGTAAGACTAGAGGGAAGACAACTAGTCATCACCACCCACCGGCAACTCTTAGGCTACTTTTTTACAAACGAATAGTGGGATTGACCGTTACCACGGCTGAAAGGGCGAACATGTTTGGTGCGACAGGTATTCGAACCCGCGACCCTCAGATTACAAGTCGAATGCCTTAACCCACCTGGCCATGCAGGGCTCATATTTAAAGTTCTGTACCAGTAATGATAAATGACAATACATTTATTCGCACTTTTTTTTTACTAAACAGAACTGTCTAAAAAACGCTGTCACCTCCAGATAGTTATTCTTACAGTTGTCTGTACAATCTAAAAGTGCATTCAGTTACTTCTAGAGCAAATATTTCTTTCTTATCTGATTTTTGTGTGTGTCAGGGTTTGGTATATAAGAGCTGGGATTCTTCTACGTTAGGTGTCTGAGACTTGTTGGCGATAAATTCAGATAATAAATGTACAGCACACAATCTACTTGTTTTATAATAAGATACTCAAAAATACAAAAATCCTATACACTATGTAATATCACGGTTTTATCTTAAACTTTTGTCAACAATCCACACAAACTGGTTCAGTTACTTTATAACCCAACTGACAAGACGAATTATTTTTATCTACTCCGTTTCTTATTAAACAATTTGTAATAAATTCACTTACATTACCCCGTGGGTTAACACAATTGTATCCAGAAATTTAAATAATTTTCTCATTTTCGTCAAAGTCCACACAGGCAGGTACAATTATTTTAGAACATCCTTCGGCAAGACAAATTAATTTCTTTATCTCTCTTAAACCGTGAAACTCTTTTCAGGTTCGCCTGTACGGCTAAATAAGAATCGCGCAGTTTAACTTCACTTTCATTAACTTAAGGCTTTCTGATTTAACTTATTTTGTTGGTTACCAGGGTTGTATCCAGAGCTTTAAATAACTGTCGCTTTTTGTTGTTGTTAAAGGTCCACACAGGCTGATTCAGTTACTTTAAAACCCAACTGAAAAGACAAATTAGTTTTCTTATCCTTTTGTTACAATACAGCTGTGAAACATATTACAGAAATCATTCACGCAGGCTAACTTGACATAACAAGAAAAACTTTGAAGCTTCGAGTACGATGACGTCAACAATGTTACTAGAGCCTAGTACAATTAAACTGCATACACAACGTGCGACTCTTACAGAGTTACGTAACAAACTTGTCATAACTATTACTTTTAAAATAATTAACTTTTAACACTTTTTTTATGAAAATGAAATTAGCATTAAATATTAAATCACTAAATAATAACTATTAATCTAAACTGGGTATCCAGCAGTTTGTTTATTGTTGGCCTACTCTTTTAACAAAAATAGTGAGATAGACCGTTGAGTATAACGGTTAAATAAAAATCACGCAGTGTAACTTCACTTTCATTAACTTCGGCGTGCACATTCGGTGGCAGTGATTTAAAGCCGTAACCCTCAGTTTGCAAGTCCAGCGCCCTGACCACCAGCCTGCGCCAAATCTTAAAATTATACATTGGAAGAAACTGGTGCGACTTGTATACCTAAGTGCGATATACAAAGTAGCATATCGGCTACATAAGCAAACAACGACGTGTTTAATACTAGCAATCTAATAAACGTCCAGTACCTTAAACACTTTAAAGCATTTTCTTCGTTTACTTCGTATTTCATTTCCCACAATCCTTGTTGTTCATTTTTAATAACTGAAAAAAGAGCATGCTCCTGATTTCCAGGTTAAACATCGGTCTTTAACCACCATTACATTTTACCTAAATTTTACAGTTAAAACAATCCACACGAGTAAAAGACCTATAAGCATAAGACCCACTTAATCCTATTCATAAATATTCTGTTATATGTGTACAAACTTCGTTTTAAACATTAAATGTATCCAAGTTTTTGCCAGTTCTGTTGGCCAGGTAGGTCAACAACACATACATTAAATTAAATTAATTAATCACTTTCCTGGCCGACTCTCTGGCAAAGGTCATAGCCTGAGCTAAAACTGTAGCCAGTAATCCATATCGATCATTAACCTCACGAACATCCCCATGCCTAGAGAACATGCCATTACATAATCCACACAGTTTATAAATGCTATTTACTTTTCTTTTTCATACTGATCAAAAAAAAGTTCAGAAACTGAATTGTTTTACCAAAAACAAATTCTTTTCACCGAATGCTCATTGTTCCATTTTTATCGTAACGTACACATTCAAAACTGATTTGACTTGTAGAAAAAAAAAATAGAATTTCACTTCTGCTCAGTGTTACGAATTGAAAATAATTATAAAATATATTACAGAAGCGGTAATAACAAAAACGAAATGGAAGAACTTGAAATAATTTAGGTGGGCGACAACGTTACACTCACAAAGGGCATATTCCAAATCCTCCAATACACTTAATCTGTTTGGCATTCCTAAATTTGTATCTTATTTCCCTCGTGGCGGTAGATTCATGTAGTAGAATCGATGTAACCAACAAGGACACGTAAACTGATAAACTATATTTTATTTTTCAATAAAGAAATACGATCTTATGGCATATGGGTTTTAAAATGTACACTGTAAACCGTACATGTGGAAGTGCTCCACGATAAAGGATGTTTTTTTTTTAACAAGCAAAGGATACTTTCCAACACAGGACAAGATTATACAAACTGGACATCTACGTACCTCAAATATCAGAAGCTGACTAGTTTCGTTTATTCAAACCATAAATCATTATCAGATAAATAGGAAAGCCTTTTTTTTCATATGAAATTTCTGATGGTGCAGAGTTTTTATAGAAAAATTCACAAGTACTTGTTATTTTAGATGTATAATGAACTGAAACTAAAACAAGCAGTCGATTTTATTGGTACGGAACTTAAAAAATTAAAATAAGAGTAGGTAAATGTTTTCTAAAAGTAAACTTCATATTTTAATATTACCAACACAATTACGTACCGATGTATCCACAAATGAAAGATTATGATCCTGCTATTTTCAAAAATAGATTTAATAATTGTGTTTCCATTTTAAATATTTCAAAAATTGTTTGGTTTGTTTTCAATTTTCGCAAAGTTACACGAGGGTTATCTGCGCTAGCCATACCTAATTTAGAAGTGGGAGGGCATTAGAGGGACGGCAGTTAGTCATCACCACCCACCGCTACTATTTTACCAACGAATAGTGGGATTGATTGCACATTATAACGCCCCAACGGCTGAAAGGGCGAGTATGTTTGGCGTGACGGAGATTCAAACCCGCGACCCTCCGATTACGAATCGAGTGCTTTAATCTACTGGCCATACTAGGCCTTTCAAAAATTGATTAATATAATTTGTGTCCTGGAAAGGTGCTCAACTTGTAATTGAGCGTCGATGGTTAGAATTTGATCGTCAAAGTAAACTCTAGGGCCTCAAGGTACGGATTGTTAAACATTTCTTTTTTGCAGTGACAGGACGCAAACCACAGGTTCACAGGCCAATATGAGACCATAAAATGATTTTGAAACATTATTTGAAACAGTAACATTTTTCCACCTTCTAATACATCAGATATCCATTGCATCATGACCACACAGTCACGATGAACTGGTATAGTGAATAATGGATTGTGGTTTGGTTTGTTTTGAATTTCGTGCAAAACTACACGAGGGTTATCTGCGCTAGCCGTCCCTAATTTTACAGTACAAGACAAGAAGAAAGGCAACTAGTCATCAACACCCACAGCCAACTCTTGGGCTACTCTTTTACCAACGAATAGTGGAATTGACCGTCACTTTATAATGCCCCCACGGCTAAAAAGGTGAGCACGTTTGGTGTGACGGGGATTCGAACCCGCGACCCTAAGATTACGAGTCAACTGCCTTATTTACCTGGCTGTGCTGGGCCAGTGGATTATGACCACATTGCCACGATGTGCTGGTATGATAAACATTGGATTGTAACTACATTGCCACCACGTACTGGCAAAACAAACATTCGATTGTGGCACACTGCTTGATGTACTGGTATGGTAAACACAGGATCGTGACCGCACTGTCGCAAAGTACTGATATGGTAACAACATATACCTTTTTATAATATTTTTGTGTACATGAAAGTTTATAATAAATGTTATAAAGTGTTTTCACGAACTTAAATAAGATGTACCACAACAAGAAATACGTATAACGTCAATAACAAGCTAACATAAATAATATTTAGTTATAAACAAAACTTGTACCTTTGTCGATTACTTTGGCTTCACTTATCCTTATGAATATTATTTTTAATTCCACACAGTAATTTAAAATACAATTTCATTTTGTTACCAAACCTAAATAAACTAGATGTATTACGTTTTCTTTAGCCTGCTTCAGAAGAGATTCATTTGATAAATTTCGATCCAAGCTTATCGAAGGATATTTGCACCAGTTGTTCCTAATTTAAAAGTGATAGATTATAGGAAATACAACCAGCTAACACCGCTCTCAGTCAACTCTTGGCTACTTTTTACCAACAAAAGGGGTAAGCATATTCGGCAGCGGGTTTCGATCTCGCGACCCGCAGATAATTAGTCGAGCGCCCTAACCATCGAGTAATATCAGGTCGAAACGTTGAGAAAAAACAATACAAAAATCAAATGGGCTCAAGTTCACAGACCTAAGGCAGGTACGTGACTGTAGTAGCAAAGAATCAGATAGAGATCGTGTGTGTTTGAATGAGGCACTCAACAATGGCGATGACTAACATTTGAATGGTTAAAGTAATTTGTACTGCTTCATAGAAGATGTGGTTTTAATGACTAAACATTTATAACCTTATAAGGACACATATTAAAGAAGCAAAAAATGTATAAATCCCTAATGACCTCATTAGAAGCTAACAGCATATCGTACTTTCTGAAAAGTAATCATTGATTCATTTAACTGTTCAAACAATTGGGCCTTGAAATTTAAAGCCGAAAAAATATTTTAAAAAATGAATGTGCGCCATACTTTAATGTCTTACTTCATCACTCTTCTCGGACAAAATCCTGAAAAAATAGGGCATGTACCCTGCCAAAAAGTTTCAGTTAGCACATAAGCAATTACAGTTTATTTGTTGTTTTTTTAATTTCGCGCAACACTGTACGAAGGTTATTTGCGCTAGCAATGTAAGAGTAGACGGAAGGCAGCTACTCATCATCACCCACCGCCAACTCTTGGGTTACTCTTTTAACAACGAATAGTGGAATTGACCGTCACATTATAACGCCCTCACAGCTGAAAGGGCGAACACGTTTGGTGTGATGGAGCAATTACAGTAATCGTGACAGCCAACTCTGGGTGATACATAAAATACACACACTCACTCAAATAATGGATAATCTCTACAGTAAGATTGTTTTTGTGAATGTCATGCGAAATACCGGACAATACACATATTTTCTAACAAAATAGTACATAAAAAGTTTTATTGTAGAAACAAATATTTCAAACGGAGTTGAAAGCGCAAGTTTATAAAGACAAATTTAGTGCATAATGGATGGTGAAACATTAAAGAAGTCAAATATCAATTTTCAGGGCAAACATCCTTTAATTTTAAAACACTTCATGCAGTCTTAAATAAGCAAATAAAAGTCGTTCTAAAGAAGAATACGTTTTAAAGCTGGAGTTGCTTTCTTCAAAATGTCGTCATCAGGCAGGTGAGGTGGCAGGTAAAACTGTCTACGTAGGGGCAGCTAGAACTGTTATTTAAATATTTCCTTAACAGGTCGTCAAAACTTTACAATACGGTGGACAGCAGATAAAACCAAACTATAGTTACCGTACTCGCAATTTCATATTTCTATTTCTTAGATAATTTTCTATAAATATATTTTGTTTGTTTGTTTGTTTTTTGAATTTCGCACAAAGCTACTCGAGGGCTATCTGTGCTAGCCGTCCCTAATTTAGCAGTGTAAGACTAGAGAGAAGGCAGCTAATTACCACCACCCACCGCCAACTCTTGGGCTACTCTTTTACCAACGAATAGTGGGATTGACCGTCACATTATAACGCCCCCACGGCTGGGAGGGCGAGCATGTTTGGCGCGATGGGGATGCGAACCCGCGACCCTCAGATTACGAGTTGCACGCCTTAACACGCTTGGCCATGCCAGGCCCATATATTTTGTTGTTATTCTGTACTGTAATAATGTAATATAGTATTTATGTAGGGATGATGCAAATACTATCCTCACTATCTTGTTTGCATTCTTTTTTTTAAGTAATGATTTTAGCTGTCCCTACATTTACTTCCTTTTTTATATATATAATGGTACTTACGTATTTTTGGCTATCAGAAGTGCAATGCCAAATTTAGTCACCCAATAAGGTACTGCCTGGCAAAATTATAAATTGGATGATGGGTTAACAGAATCATGAGTTAAGATTGTACATTATGCCTAGTAGTGGTCATCCCGGATTTATAACGTTAAGATTCGGGGTATAGTTCTACGCAGATAGCCAATTTTGTAGCGTTACAATAATAAAGAAATATATTCTTAAGCGTTAATACACGTTTTACTTAAATGAACTATTTGTATTTAGAGTAAAGCCACTAAGGCTACTTGTCATTATCCCTAAATCTGATCAACTGACCTCAGCAGCAGTCTATTACCAACCAATTACACTAAGAGATTAATTGTCACTCTTATAACATACCAACAGCTTATACTGAAGACAACATTTTGTGGTATCGCATGAATTCAAACCCTATTCTCCAGCTTCGAAATCCTGAACTTTACTAAAGGCGTAACTCACGCTCTTAGAATAGGTAACCAAAATAAGAAATATTTTGTACCTGTACGCACGTGCGCTCATTTTCTGTAACATAATAAAAAATTAACCCTAATGCAATAACAAACCTTTTGCAAGTTAAATTGTTTCTTAGAACAAAACCACATTGGTCTAGCTACTGTCTACACCGCGGGGAATCGAATCCTGAATTGTAGTGTTGTAAGTGCATAAACTTACCACTGTCCCATCAGGGGACAATAGATTAAACTAGTACATAATTACTGTACTCACAATTCTATATTTCGAATTGCATTTTTAAATTTTTCTTTATTAGATCATTTTATACAAATATTGTTATTATTTTGTATTGTAATTAATTAATACAGTATTTTCTAAAATTTGACACAGGTTCTCAAAAACACCGCGAGAAACTACGGAGATTGTTCGAGAAATTCGTGGCACGACTAAAGCTGGAATGTCCGATTTTTCTCAAAATTTAAGTTTAAACCTTCTTATGAAATGAGTAAACAACACGTAACATATAATTTAACAAGCTTATTTTGTATTGTGAAGTTTGAAAGAAAGATATAAGAAGCGTCAGACGTCATGAAGATGGAACTTCGTACCGTGATAAAATAGTTTATTAAAAAGAATGTAACATTACAAGAAATCAATCAAGACAAGGAAACAACATTAGAAAAAAGTTTTTCCAGCATATCAAAAAGTGGTGTGTTGAGTTTAAGTACGGTTTACAATCATGTGAAAATGATCCGAGATGATCATAAGAGAATCTGCATACTGAGTTCATGATCTGGTTATATAAGATAGAAGAATTACCATAAGGAAGTTAGCAGAGGAAGCAAGAATCTGTAAGAGTATTGTGGCAAGCATTTTTAGTTACAGTTTGGACATGAGTAAATTAGTGTCAGATGGGTTCCAAAAATGTTGCCACCTAAACAGAAACCTATCTGAATTGTTAAAAGCGAACATCTACTCCAAATGTTTTTTCAATAGATTCCCAACTATGAGCTTATTACTTCGATCCAGAAACAAAAATGATGCTAAGTTTGCGATGTAAACACCAAAGTTCACCCATCTCAGAAAAGTTTGTCACAACTCTCTGCTGGGAAGTTCATGGCGTCATATTTTGGGGATACCAAGGGCGTTTTACTAGTTGATTATTTGAAAAGGGTCAAACCGTTACAGGAGATTACTGTGCATTTTTAATAAACAATTCAAGTCAAGAAATAAAAGAAAAGAGAAGATGGTTGTTCAAAAAATGGTGTTCTCTTCCACCTGGACAACGCTCCAGCTCACGAATAGCGCGTTGCTTTGAACGTTATCCAAGATAGTGACTTCGAATGACTCAACAAGTTGTGAGTAATGATGATTTCTTACATGCCATCCAGTCTTTCAGAAGTACATAGAGGCCTTAGAACTCCGCAAGTGCAAGTGTATAAACTCGGGAAAAGAGATTATGTTAAAATACAAATCAAAGTTGAGCCAGTGTCTTTTACTTTAATAGTTGTCGGGCCACGAGCTTTTCGGACACTCCTCTTAGACTTATTTAAGTCTGCTGACAGTCATTCAATGGCAATGTCAGGGTGTGATTATTCTAGAGAAGGCGTTTGCAACTTGTTAGTGATAAATTCGAACAATAAACAAACAACACACAATCCACATGTTTTAAAATATATTCAAAACAAGTCAAACGTGTGTACAAAAATTCTTTACACAGTTGATATCACAGTTGTATCAACAACTCTAAATAATTCTCTTTTCTTGTCAAAAGTCCACTGTCTCATTCAATCACTTTAGAATCCAATTGACAAAACTAAATATACTCTTCAAAACAAGAAACGCAAAAGGGATATTTTTGTTATTTTAAAGAGAAATATATGTAATAACGTTACAAGCTCAGAGTATGTGATGTTACACGTGTTAAGGCACTGATTGTCAGACCAAAATGACAATAAAAGTTGTGCACTTTGAAAACGGAGGAAAACATCGGATTTTTCGCCAAAACGCATGCGTGTCTAATAAATTTGTTTGAGAGATCTGCATGTTCTGCAAGTGCAACATGTGCGAAATCCCTATAAAAGTGACGGGTTCTCATTTTCCATAGCTCAGTGTTAAGCCACCGACACGCAATAAGTTACGCCAAGACTGACTGAAGCACAACGCAACAACGCCATTGGTCGCTGGAAGCAGGCGAATCTCGATCAGATGTTGCCAGAGCTGTGAATGTCCACCCAAGCACCTTCACAAGGCTATGGAATCATCACCAACAACATGGATCAACTCGTGACCGTCCATGATCTGGCAGACCTCGTGTGACTACGCCCGCACAAGATCGCAACATCCGGTTACGTCACCTTCGGGATAGGACCACCACTGCGACGTATACTGCCTCAACCATACCAGGGCTGCGTAGGATTTCCGATCAGACCGTACGCAACCGTCTACGAGATCCTTAGGCTCCATGTGCAACCCATCATGGTGAACGTCAACGACGTTTTTCAACATGACAACGCCCATCCTCACACAGCCTGACTCATCACTGTCTTCTTAAGACACCACAACATCAACGTTCTTCCCTAGCCCTCCAGATCACCAGATTTAAACCCCATCGAACATCTTTGGGACGAGTTGGACCGACGTCTGCGACGGCGACAACCTCAACCGTAGACTCTACCTCAGCTTGCAGCAGCTTTGCAGGCTGAGTGGACAGCTATTCCACAGGATGTGATTCGTCATCTCATCGCTTCCATGGGCAGGAGATGCCAAGCAGTTATTGATGCTCACGGGGGCATACTCGTATTGACGTTGAGTGACGTTAAACTTCACCTAGTGAGCGTGGACTTCACCTTTGCAGACTTTGGATGTTCAGCAGTGAATGTGCAAAGTTTCACACATGTCATACAGAACTACCCGGAATAAACATGTTAACAATTTGTCTCATATTTTGCCTTTTGCGTTTCTTTTTTTGAAAAGTATATTTTACTCTACCCTTATCACAATAGTATCAGTAAATAATTCACTTATACTACCCCGCCGGTTACCATAGTTGTATCCTGAACTTTAAAACAATTGTCTCCTTTTCGTCAACGTTCACACAAGCTGGTTCAATTACTTCAGAACACCTTCTGACAAGATAAATTATTATTCTTATATCTGTCAAACTGTGAAACACTTTAAATATCGACTCTTACAGCTAATCATTCACATGTCGGCTAACATCACGTTTTCTAGCTTTTTTCTGACTGAACTTTCACTTTTTCTCTGCTTCTTTATTTCTAATTGACTTGTACTCATTTGGTCGTCTATATTCGTATGTTGATTACTGAGGCTCAGAATATTCTATAAACTACGCGAGCGGTGGTGCTGTATATTCAACAATATTCATTTAAGGTAACAAGAAAAATACCGAAGGTTCGTGTAACTTGGCGTCAACAATGCTACAACAATTGAACCACACACACCTCGTAAGACTCTTAAGTTACGCAACCAAACTTGTCATAAATATCACGTTTAAAATTATGAACTTTTTATCATTCTTTTTTATATAAAAAAGTAATTAAATATCAACTCACGAAATAAATTAAACAATAACACCTACATCAAACAGTCTTGCATATCCAATAGGCTAGTCACGATTAAACAATTACCTGCTGCCCCGCTTGGTGTCATTAGGTGTGCGTTATTGAAGCACAAAACCACACAATGGGCTACCTGTGTTTTGTCTATCGCAGGTATCGAAACTCTACTTTTAGCCTCATATTTACTTGCTGAACCATCGGGAAGAAGAGCATCGTTTTGTATATATACATATCTTAACATTCAAAGTTTGTTTATCACTATACAATATTGTATAACAAAGCAATAACTGCTGGGCACAAAAAAATACAGTGAATCAGACAAAAAGTGGCGAACAATATTTTAAGAAATGGGACCCCGGTGATATAGCGTGAAGTCTACAAATTTACAACGCCAAAATCACGGATTCAATTCCCGTCAAGTGAACACAGCAGATGGCCTTATGTGATTTTGCTATAAAACACACGCACATTTTAAGAAACATTTTCCAAACAAATATGATTAAAAAAAAAAAAGGAATATTCACCGTCTTAGCCGAGAACTCAATTTAAATAGAGATTACAGGGCATTTCGTCATGTAACAGTTTCTCGATCGATCAGTACTCAGGGTTTAATAATAAATAAGCAAGAGTTTTGGCTACTTCACTGGATAAGTCTGCCAACAACCGATAGATTCGTATAAACACTTGAACTATGGTTGTTTACTTTTGGTTTACTTTTGCACATATGTAGCTCTGATAAATCGTACAATTGTACAAACAAAATAATATATTTACGCTTCATCCATGGACGTGTCTTCAAATAATAATAATGAAAAACAAATTTTTCATCAAAATAACTATCAGTTATACTCAATTTTCTTTCTACTTCTGATTGAAGATAGAAGGGCATATTATTGCTCCTTTGCTAGCTAATGAAATAAATCAACTAAGAAATAAAAAAAATCATATTAATGCATTGCTATTATTATTAAATAACTGGGTAAAATGTATGCAACACATAATATGCCTCGTAAACTTCCCATACCTCATATTATATACTCTGCTTGCTATATCTTTTCACAATTTATATGAAATCTTGTTTGTTTCATTGTTTCAATTGAACAAGAATTCACTGAAACTTCTCTACTTTACTTCACGTACCCCTACACGAATCAATCTTCCGGAACCAAGGCTCTTCTGTCCTCCGAGATACATTTATAAATGAATAATCTAATTTTAAATGTCATATCACTATGCATGCGGATAATTCGACAAATCCACGTGAAGATAGTAAAAAGTCATGACACCACTAACACTGCTACCGGTCAAGCCATTCAGCAGTTACACTGATATACAAGATCAAATCATCATATATTAGAGATAAGAGACAGAAATTTAAAACAGTTGAGAGATGTAATACTCGAAGAATTAAATAATAAATAAATCACATTGAAGACGAGATTAGTGAAACAACTGGAGACGTGAAGAGATATTACAATAACAAGACTGAACACGGACATACAAGTTGCAATGGCAAAAATTAAGAAGTATAAAAAGACATCAACGAGATAGAAAATATCATCACTGAGACAGGATTGGTTTTGTTTTTGAATTTCACCAAAAGCTACACGAGGATTATCTGCGCTAGCCGTCCCTAATTTAGCAGTGCAGGACCAGAGGGAAGGCAGCTACTCATTACCACCCACCGCCATCTCTTGAGCTACTCTTTTACCAACAAATAGTGGAGTTGACCGTCACATTATAACGTCTCCATGGCTAAAAGGGCAAGCACGTTTGGTGTGACAGGGATTCGAACCCACTGGGGCAGGAAAGAGTATCAATGGCGAAATAAAACATTTGGAAAACGCATTACTATATGTAAAAGATTAAATCAACCACGCTTCTTTATTCAAAGTAAACATAGCCTGTAGCAAATATTATTGTAGAAATAAATTACTTCTTATCGTTACAAGAACTGGACTTAGCATTCTTTTTAACATATACCCCAAAAGAACTCGCCCAACGACAGAATACGTCACTTAGAATAACCCCACCCAGAGCATGGTAATTATAATTTATATATGCGTGTGTAGTACTACGTACACATGCATATAATACAACGTTGTGCTGTATCAGGCTTACGACAGGAATATTTTGGAATTAGCATATAATTCACAGATACAACACGCACTTGCTATTAAGAAACAACTACACAATATTTACTAAAGTTCAAAGATTAAAACCATATTACTTGTGAACACCTATCCTAGCTCGGTTTCGAATTTTGTTTCAGCAGAAGTCAACAAAACTTGACCATAATCCAACTCCATACTACAACTGCAGTTGAAAAGTCTATACAGATTCTATCATTTTAAGTATCGTAATTTTTTCTCCAGATTCATGCTGGCAATCATCTCCAGTCTAAAGACCGACTTACGATAGCAGCCGAATGGTGCATCTCAATTTAATAATCAGGTTAGTCTTCGACCTATCATCAGTTCCATCTTATTTATTTAACCACGGTATATGGTAGACGCTCTTCTTGTCACTACTGGAAGAAATGCCTCATGTACCCTCCTACAACTTAAATCTTGAACTACCTGTTATTAACGGGTATCTAAGTATCTGCGAGTTAAAAACCCAAAAGCAGAAATATGATAAGAGTCTGACCCTCAGATAAAAGATGATTGTTTGTAAACGGTTGATAACCTCAACCGTAATAAAACAAAAAAAGAGGGCAAAGTTCAGTGCCAACGACAAACTTTTATATAAAAAGACTGTAGACATGATAACCCATCCAGCAGGTGACCTTCTACAGATTCAACCTCTCATTTAGTAAGTTATTCATTGCGTCGAAAAATTTACGAAGAATCTAAGCCAATTTGATTGTTTTTCTATATAAACACGCAATACAACCACATAATGCATGACGTAAGATACATTCTAATTTACAATATACAGTATATCAAGATCTACTGTTTGGCGTTTACACTGAAAAATATTTTTAATCAAAGTTCAATATGTCAGTTAATCTGTATTAGAAAGAAACATAACTACAACAGCTACATATACCAGCACCAGCTTCTAAAGGTAACTTACATGACACTCTTTGTTGTATTTATCTTTATACTGAACAGCCAATCACCAGCAAACGTCTAAAGCGGCGGCCTTTTTTTTAAAAAAAAAAACTTAACAGATTTGACAATTAAAATGCTCGAATCGTAACGAAATGCACTTGTAACCCGTTCTGGTAAGGGAACAGTGTTTTCTAACTTTCTAGAACATTTGTAACAATAGATAAGTGTCTTTATAGAACAAATTATGTTCGATCAGAAGCATGCGTCAAACATTATCGCCTCGCTGTGCTCTAGGTTACCCAATAAGAATCTCCATGTGCCCGAACGCAAAACTGAATGAAACACTACGTAGTTTTGTCGGTTTAATAATGTTCGTTTAACTTTTTTCATAGATTCAATTTACATTTTTCTTCATGTTCATTAAAAACCGAGCGTGAAAGGAACAGGTAATACATAGACTTATCTTTTTCGGTTGTTTTAATCTGGCTTATAATTTTCGTCCTTTTTATATACATACAGCTCAACGCGTTTAGGGCAGTAACGTTCCACAAAATATTGAAAGTATCTTTTAAGTAGAAACTGTAGTTTTCAAAGTTTAACTTTCAGAGAATTAGCTTTTTTTTTCTATTCGGTTAACTTAAGTTTTAACATATTCTTTGTTAGTTTTTATTAAATAAACAATACTAGTTGAAGTAAGTTATTTTTAGTTACTTTTTGACTGTTACTGAGATGATATAGTGCATTTCGGTACTTTTCTGTTTAGGCCTTAGGGAGCTTGAAAACTAACTACTACTCTTTTATACTAGTCACAAAATGCTATCAGGAAGAAGTTTGAGACCCTAAAGGCTTTATCAGTATGTTGTATGAACGCGGAACTTATCAAAGAGGGCGTGCACAGTTTACTTGTGCTGTCCTCAGTTACCTCTCTTAAACATAGGTCGTTATATCCTTCTATTAGCGGTCTCACTCCGTTTACCTTACTGCAATAAGACAGAATAAAACGTGTGACGTAGTTCCTGTATAATGTTCGTATGGCCGTACACGTTTATACTCTTGTCCCTAAGAAATGTACACGGCAACGGTCAGTGTCAAACTCTCTTCCTGTTGACCTGAAGATGGCCTAGAAAGGTAGAAACATTGTTCTCTTCTTATCAATAAAAGTGTTAACACCCATACCAGCCGTTGGGATACATTTTTCTTATAAGTGGGTTTTTCGTCATCAAGAATGGCTAGTCTTGTTTCAACGACAATATACTTAATGTCTAACAATTCGACATTTATAGAAATAACTTCTTAAACTATAAATATGACAATGTTTTTAAAATATTTTGCCATTTATGGAGGAATCTTTTATTTCCACGTTTCTGATTTACAATACCAGAAAAATATTTAATTTTTACAACTTGTTTGTTTTTATGATTTGGGTATTTCTATTATTTATTTTTTAAAGTGTATAATTAAACACATTTCACCACAGTGCAATCCACTAAAACAACTAATATTTGTTTTTAAGCACAAAGCTACAAAATGGGTTGTATGCACTGTGCCCACCATGAATAGGTAAATAATTTTAACACAATCCCTAGATCTTACAGCTAAATCACCAAGGGCATTTCTTACTACTACTTGCAAATAATTAATATAACAGTATTTGAAAAATAACAACTGAAATTTGAAATAAAAGTTAATTTATACCATTCTGTGGTATTTTCGTTAAATAATGGTAATACAAAGGCAGATGTAATTTATAAGATAACAGGGGTGTACACACAAGTTTTTTAATGGCAAGAGAAAAGGAATGGTTAAACCAACAAATACAAATGTCAATTTATTAAGAAACAACCAATATGCATACTGTATATTGTACGTATTTTGAACAGCAACAGATTAAAACAGACTTAAGCAACAGTTTAAAAAAATCTAAGTGAATTAGTTAAAATAACAGAAATAAAATAAAACTACTTTTGAAGTTAAATGAAGACCCTACATTGTGTTGTAGTGAACTAGTTTAAGTTAACATACACAATTTACAGAGTTAAGAACTTGGAGAGGATAAAACAAAGATCACAAAACTGAAGCAAAAGTGAAAAGAACATATAATTCAAAGCTTAACATTCAACCAAAAATACAAAAGATTATATTCTTCAGGTAGTTTTTATATATCTTTTCTCTTGGTAACAAAATAGAAATAAAAAAATTCTGGATTGACATTTCTTATTCTCAAAAGAAAACTGATATTTAACAAATGCTAAAAATGTCAGTTGGCTAGTAAATTGGGAAATATACTTGATCAGTCAACAGTGTAAAATGTTGGATTTCTATAAAGAAATGATCCAGGCCATTTGGTGAAATAGTCTGTTATCACCATGAGGCATTTATTCTCACTTTTAGACTGTAACAGAAGACTAAGCACATTGACAGCAACTCTTTCAAGTGGTGTTCCCACTCAATTAAGCCTCATCCTTATTTTTGAATGAACTAGTAAATGACTAGAAACATTACTAGCAATGATGACCTAGGGCAGAGTGGGCATACCAGTTTTTCATAGTTTGCCTTTTATTCATCATTAAAACTATTTATTATTAGTCTTAACGATCATTGTAGTTCTTCTGAAAAAGTTATGACAATTATTTCACACACACACAGTTGCAACTTCAGGACTGCTATCAGCAACAATATTTTTCTTTAAAATGAACTTTAACCACATTATAATTGATTATTTAATGCAATAAATGTTAATAAATACAAATATATCTAAGCCTCAAGTCCCTGGATCAATAACATCTATAGTACCCCGTTGCTCATAGCATCTATAATACAAAAAAAAAATTGTTAAAAGTATCATTTAAATAGTGTAAACATTAGAAGTCAACAGGCTTAACATTTGTGTTGATCATGGAAAAAGTAAGATCAATGTAGAAACAAACTATTTACAGCTTATGTTACAACTATTTTATTACCACTAATGACAAACCACTTGGGCACAGTATTTATAACCATACTACTGACAAAACTGCATTGCAGAGGCCTGTTAATTACCTTGGCAACACACCAGACCAGTTGATCCTATACTCTTAACATAGCAAGTTCTTGATAGTTAGCCTAGATATGCCATGCAGCTCAAATGTGTATTATGACATATGTGTAAGACATAAAGAAAAGTAAAAACTGAATATACAGATATATAAACAGGTACCTAGACTGCAAACATCAAGTATATTAAATCCTAATATTCATACCATATGTACCCATGTACAGTTTATCACACAAACATCAAAATTAAATAACAAGCATAGAAAACTTGCAAACAACAGGAGACCATTTGGTTCTTTTAGGTTGTCTTTGCTTGTACACTTTGGAGAAAAGTTTGAATTTGAACACACGCTTTATTTTCAAGACATCACTGATTCATCTCTTCAGCTACTGCAAATTGTTAATTTGCACTACTGCTGATGGTTAATCATTTTTTAAATTAATAACCCTGTTACAAAACAACTTGTGTTTTTTCATTATATCCTTTTCAGAACATAGCACAAAAGAAGCAAAAGCCTTTATTATATTGATTGAAAAGAAAATGCATTAAAGATATTTTTTTATAAATATAAAATAATCCATCCCTGGAATCACTCTAGCATTTCTCCAAAATATTATAAATTCTTTTCAATAAGTCAATATCTTTCATAAATACAGAGACCAAAACTGTACACAATAATCCTAGTTAATCTAACATAATTTTTCCATAACAAAAATTTAATTTCCTATGCATTACCAGTAAATGTTTGTTTGTTTCTTTATAGTCATTAAAAAAAAAAGCTTTTTCTTAAAAATTTTCATTTAACATTTCATAGACATCATTCCTAAATTTATTAGAAAATACTTGTATCCAAAAAAACATTATTTATTTTTACTTGTTTGTCAGTAGTATACTGAACTTGAAAAATAATGCTAAATGTACAATGATGCTTTCTTATCAGTTTTGATAGGAAGGATGTTGGCTGGACTTCTGAACCTGAGAACTTGTTTGGAGACATTGTTTCAGGAGTGTGCAGTAAGGATTAGGGTCTGAAGCTTAACAGATATAAATCTAAGCATTTGGAAATAGATAAGAATCTTGGACCTGATCATGTCTGCCATAGGGTTTTAACTGTTACTTCAGTTCTAATAGATCATTGGACAGGAAAGAGGACAAGTGTCAGAAGACTGGAATGTAGCCAATATTACTCCAGGTTTTTTAAATGTGGGATAAGCATTTTCCAAGAAGCTTTATGCCAGTTACTATAGTTTGGTTTTGCTGTCAGGAAAATTGTGTTTGTGTTTTTTCTCATAGCAAAGCCACATCGGCTATCTGCTCAGCCCACTGAGGGGAATCGAACCCTGATTTTAGCGTTGTAAATCCGGAGACATACCGCTGTACTAGCTGGGAGCCTGTCAGGAAAAAGTTTAGAAAATCTGAGAAAAATTCTTTGCAGGATCACTCGATTAAGTTCTTTTGTCAGTCAGCCAGCATAGCTTTGTAAAGGAAAGATCGTGCTTTACTAACTTGTTAATGTTTTGAGGTTATTTATCTGGAAACTGGTTAAGAATGCAGCTGATATAAAAATCTTATACCTGGATATCTGACTAACTGAAATGATGGTGCAAATTTTTACAGTGAAGTTTGTACTAGATAAATGTCCTTTAATGATAAAATTATGTATGTCAGTAAACAAAATAAAAATTACACATGTAATTTATACAGCAGTCCTCTTAATTTTGTGCATGAAGAAAAAATCTCAAGAGTATCAGTCAATATAATTATTAAACATTCTGTTTCAAGTGGTAAAGCTAAGAGAATTGTTTGCTGTATATACAACAGGGAGTAGATACATAAACATTAACAAGAAGTCCCAAGAGATAATATTTTCATTGTAAAAGACTTCTTGACATCCAACAATTCTCTTACCTAAATGTTAATTATCTCATTGTCTCGTTAGATATTTAATAGAAAGAGTAGAGGACTTAAAAACAACCTACACAAGACCCTGAATATTAAGAAATGTGATTAAGAACCACATAAATTACACTAAACATGTTATTCAAGGGCAAAATATTAATTACCATATAAAACTTTATTTGCCACATTAAATAAGAGATATGTCAACTGTTTTTATTTCTTTTGAGCACTGGTTATAAAAATTTATCCAATTTCCAAGACTTTGTTAAAGCCAACATACTTCAGTAATATGCATAAAGTTACACTCTGCAATTTTAATTTTGAGCTAAAACTTGTTACAAAAAATGAAGATTACTGGGGGAGGAGACCTTGAAGTTTTGGACTTTTCAATCTAGAGAAAAAGCATTAGAAGAACCCACAGTCAAAGCTTCAATATTGTTAAGGACTTTGAAATCTTTCCAGGACATTTCAGATACAGAATGAAAATTGAAATACAACATTTTATGGCTGTGTTTGAAGGTTCATTTTCTAGTCAAGAATTTCAAGATGATTCTAATCATTCAAAGGTTCAGCAGAAATAATTCAAGCAGTGTCAGATTTTTTTTACTTTTGTTAACAGAAACTGTCTGATAATGTATGAAAAGTGATATAAATGCCACTTGAATCAAAACTCCAATCTTTGATTTGTATAATAACCATTCTTTAACCAAAAGTTTATATATTAAACACTATCAAAACACTATACTTAGCAGGTTTTCATCCTTTGGAGCAGACTATTATGGTGGAGTACAGGAGGGTATACTTAGTAGACAAACTGTTTCAATAAAATGTACTGAAAACCTAGTGTACAATATACGTGTTATGGCAAAATAAGTATGAAACAGTTTGACCCTGATAAAGAAAGGTCTACTTTTTGAAAACACTCTGAATGAAGGGTTTCATACATTTGTAATTATGAGATATGGAATATATGCTGACACTAATAATTTTAATGCTAAAAATATGAGAAATAGTGAGCTTTTTACTTGCCCTCCATATAAAAAAAATATGTTTATTTAATCAACAATGAAGTTAAAAAGTAACTGATAACAAGACTTGCTCCTGTACCTTTTTGTTAATGGTTCAAAATTACCTTCCAACTGAACTGTTATTGTTACTCTGTTCTGTTTCAATGTTCATTCATTGCTATATTTATTAGGTTTGTTTAATTAATCAAAAATTTTATGTTAAAGGGGCTCTATGATTGTTAATCTGCTTTGAACTGTAATTGTTTTACATTAGCTAGCTAGAGTTCTTTTTATTGATCAAAAACAGTGTTTGTGTAATATAAAATTACTTTATATACTTATAAAAGTCTTCCAGATAGCATTTGTACGTATTAAATGTCAAATAAAAGGGTTTCAATCAAATATAAAATAGTAGTTACGATGATGTCATCAGTAAATTATGCAAGGCCATACTAATGAGAGTTCCAACCCTCATTTGATAATGTGTTTCAAACTCAAAGGTCAAAATCTGTTCTTTAATACATCTGTACAACTTTGAACAATGAGGATAATTGGTTTAAATTTTTAGTACCTTAGAGTAAATGCAGAATTGTTTTTTAACAGACTTTTTTTTGTTAGAATTACAAATTTTTAAAATTTCTTGATTAATGATGTAGCAAAGTGTCATTTAAATTTATATAGATAAGTATGAGGGTATAAAGAGCTACATTTAAAAACAGGGTAAATGTTATTGTAAGCAATAATTCATATTAGTGAGCTGAATAGCTCTTTGCCTTTAGTTTAAATGTTATCTGTTCTTTCAAGCAAATGTGCACAGATACAAGTTTTATAATTTTGGTTAATTTACAGTAAGTTTTGGTTAACACATCATCTGCAAAAGAACTTCAACATTGCATTTTACCAAAGTCCACTACTACTAAAAATAATACAAACATCTAATATGTTTTATTGACCCATTCCACTGCTTTTGAATAGTACATGTACATATTAGTTATTTCTTCAAGAAACAAAATGAGGAAATTTTTCAGCTTTTGTCTTTAAAATCACTTTATTGCTTCTTCAAGCGTACTTGCATTGTATTAAAACACACTGAAGGAATAAAGATCTATACACAATTTTTTTAGTTAATGGTTTATATAATGAAATAGTATTTAAACTGTTTATTAACTAAATTTATATGCATATTAATCATTCATTACAATTACTTTCTACTGTTTTTTGCATCGATATATACTGGTGATATAGTACATAAAATATCCTCTATCATTAAATTCAGTTGTGTTGACAATTGGGAATGCTAATGCTAATACACTTATTACAGTTATAAAGTAATTTGTAAACAACTCGTCTAAACTAAACGAATATACTTTGAAAACTTTTTTTTTTCAACTATCAGTGTAAGTTCAAACTTTCACCAATGGAAATGGACTGGATATGACAAGTTATGATCACTTTAGCTTATTCGTAAAATTAAGAATATTTTTTTATATTTACGACTTAAATCAATGACTGCGATTTTTTTTTAAATGCTATTAATCACTTAAAACCGGAAATATATCCACATTAAGTCCTATTCTGTGATTTTTCTAACTCTCTTACCTGCTAAAACAGTATCACTGAGATCATATTTTGGGCATTTTTGGAAATTCTTTTAATTTTCTTCCACAAAGTTTCAATTCTCCAGTTAACTGTGCGTCTTCAAGAACTCTTTCTAAAGTTTTGGTTAACTGATGATTACCACTCCGATTTGATAATGGCAATGCACATACCGCCATAATTAAGCCGAAACTTTCAAAAATATCACATCATAATCTTAACATTTGTTTACCAAGAATATAACCAACATTTCTAAGTACGCTACTCCATTTCACCTATAATCTAGCCCATTCCTGATTACATTTGCTCACAAATATCGCTGAGGATGCCGGGAGATTTTCAGGGTTTCCGGAGGAAAATACTCTACCATGGCGTCATCTATTGCGTATTGAACAGATAAGAACAACAATAGAGAAAAAATAAAATATAAATTTAACTAACCTTTTACAGTGCAATGTTTTCATTTATTATATATTTTATGGTAAATACACCAAACATATCAAATAAATCACTACCATCTAATTTACAAATGTAGAAATGTATTAATAATATAATATTCTGAGAGAAGTGCAATAATAATTCTATTAAATTACAATTTATGAAGGAAAGTATTGTTTATTTTATAGCAAATCCACATTGGTTTATTTATTTTTGTGTCAGCCGCAACGGACCGAGAACCGGATTTTGGCGTTACAAATTCGCAAAATTAAAACCGTCCAATGAAAAACATAAATGAAAGAAGGGAGCGAAAACCTAAAATGTCTGGAAGCATGAGTTTCACGTGTTATTTCGTATCAGTAACAACTTGAGCACGTTGCGACATCTGTTAAAGTTATTTCATTTTAATGCTTAGTTGTGACATAATATAAAATGGCAGGTAAATTACCTGCGAAATTTTAACTGAAAACAATAACTGCATAAAACAGTTTCACACCCAATGTTTTGAGCTATCATCTGCATGTTTTTGTCAATATTCAAGTAAATCCTTGCAGTGAATTCTAAGATATTCTCAATATGACCTCAACATGAAAACAAAGAAAGTTGGGAAAGTTTCAAAATTTGAAAGTAAATTCTTCTCTTGAACGACCATTTGATTGCTAGTTCCAGTCTTCATATATATCTGTGTAGTCAATCCTATTAAACTGTAACTAGTTTTCCAATAGCGTGACGAATAACAACTAGCTAATCTTAGGGATTTTTTTATTACGGGTTGGGAACCAACACCAGGTAGTATGTAAATATTCCATGAGTTTCTATCGAACGAAATACCGACAGTAATTCAAATGAGAACAGTTCAACAGTTGGCATTAAAATGTCTGCCGTCGAATAGTCAACATTCCGGGTACTCGAAAATAGATTATCTTTCTTCGCTCTGCGCGAGGTAAATATTTTTTTTTTTTTTTACTCGGAATTGAAGTAATTTATGTACTGAGAAAGAGTAATTTTGGCGAAGTTATTATAATTTTATAAAAGACAGGCGTGGAGTGAGGGTGAAGAAGGCAAAGTTTCGGGCGTGGTCAATTTAGTGATTGATTACCGGAGAATAAGAATGAAATAGACAAACTACCAACAAACGAGCCTGACAAGAGAATCTATAAATACAATGTTTAGAATTTTGATGTTTGAGGAAATGGGAGTACCCCAAGCAAATCCACTTTCGCTGGCGGGATCGCGTTTTATTTACTTATAGAGTTATAATATTTATTCCAGATGTTGAAAATTTCGCATAACACGTGGTCAATACCTTTGTTCCTTTGTTTGTTCTCGAATTAGGTAATACACTTGGGAGAACATTTATTGATACGAGGTTGGGTAAGGATGATTATAGATAGCACTGTCTTTTAACAGTTGTTCATCTGATATCTAGAAGGTTACGTCTTTTCCCCTAAACGAAATAAAAATCACCAATCGCACTGGTAAAAATATAATTATTGTTTCTTGAAACTAAAATAAAACAACAAAACGTTCAGATTTAGCAGTCTGATCTTGAATATAGTCTAATATAATTTGATCGCCAGTAAACAGTCCAGTGATTGAATAAAAACAGTATTTTAAAAAAGATCACGTGATCAGAAGTTGCGTATCAGATTAATATTGGTATAAAAGTTTGATGTTTCACTGGGTAGGCCCGGCATGGCCTAGCGCGTAAGGCGTGCGACTCGTAATCCGAGGGTTCGCGCCCGCGTCGCGCTAAACATGCTCGCCCTCCCAGCCGTGGGGGCGTTATAATGTGACGGTCAATCCCACTATTCGTTGGTAAAAGAGTAGCCCAAGAGTTGGCGGTGGGTGGTGATGACTAGCTGCCTTCCCACTAGTCTTACACTGCTAAATTAGGGACGGCTAGCACAGATAGCCCTCGAGTAGCTTTGTGCGAAATTCCAAAACAAACAAACAAACAAACAATTCACTGGGTAATGAATAAAACTTTATTATAAATGTATGATCTAGTTAAAACTTCATACATATTTTTCATTACTTAGTAAAGTCGTCTCCAAACTTTTATTTTCTATAAAGTGGTTTTCTCCTCATCAAACGTAGTTAGTTAGTTAGTTTGTTATTAATCACTAGGCTACTCAATGGGCTATTCGTGCTCTGCCCACAACAAGTATTGAAAGATGATTTCTAGTGATGTAAGTCAGTAAACACAGCGCTGTGCCACTAGGAGGGATATAAAATTCTTGTCACCCAGGGTGCTGATTTAAATCGCTTTCTTGGTTTTCCTTCCTTGTCTGTTGGTTTGTTCTTTAAAATTTCACTCTTTTAAATAGATATACAAGGGATTTTTTAGTTGTAATAGTGGTGAACATTCGAAGAGTTTGTGTTATGTTCAGTGAACCTAGTGTGTTTTTTTTTCGGTTTCTGCAATGCAGAATTATGGGACGTTATCACAATCATTGAATAAAAGACATTGGTATTATGAAATTTGCATAATTTTTATTCAGTAACGACTTGGCCGGATTTCTGTATAAATACGAAGTTGACAGAAATTTTGTTTCTTGGCAAGATTTTTATAGATGTGGACTATTTATAAACTGATTTTAATTATAAATGGTAATATTTTAATACTGGTTTGTTACTGTGAATTGAGGGTTGAGAATTTTTTTCTGTAACGATTGTGTTATCTATTTGAGAATTTTCTAACAATAATTAGTAAAAAAAAGGTAAAGTTAATATGATGACTACTTTATAAAGTTGATTTTTTTTTAAATCTATGTTGTCATTTAAACAGAGTCTTAAAGATGTGGTATTAGGTTTATTTTGTGTGTATTTATTTTTTATTTGGTTTCACGAGAGGAATTACAAAGAACGTAAAGGCAACGTAAATGCTCTTGTGGTGAATTTTGGTTTTGAACTGTTTGTCGGAACTAATGATGTAGAGATTAAGAAAATATAACGGATTGTTGTTTTCGTGTTCAACAGTGAATTTTATTTTGATGTTAGTAGGTTTAAAGGAGTGAAACAAGCAAAAATGTTATCGACATATATGTGAAATGCGAACTGTTTAGCCTGTGTTTCGATTTTGATCACAGATATATTGGTTAAAACAAGTGAAACAGGATTGCCCATGCTTAAACCATCCATTCGAAGAAAAATTTTGTTAAAATGAAGTTGGTTTTAGTTGTGGTGAGTTTTAAGAGTGAGAGAGTAAATGTACTGGAGATGCGAATTAACGGATTATGGACATTAATACAAAGATCAAGTGCAATGTTACAAGCTTCATTGGCGATAAGTTCAGTTAAATTTGATACTGTGTCAAAACTAGCCATTTACTGTAGCTAGCTATTAATATTAATAATTATCTCTCGGCGCGTCGGTTTTTACATACAAATCATGCGAGATTCTTGAAGTTTCAACAATGTTCGAAAAGGCGCTAGCGTTTTTTGTAAAACAAATATTGTTGATTCTTACTCTCAAGAATCTTTTAAAAATTTACAGAACAGGCGGAACTTGCGCAACATGAATCCAACAATAAACGTCACACGCTTGAAACTATACCAAAACGAACGTAGGCACTACAATAAATATAAAAACAGTAAACCTGATTTTAAGGATCTGGTTGAGTATGTTAATGATGTTGTTAGGGAACTTTAAACAAAATGTTTCAAATACAGATTTTGTGAACTTTAGTAAAATATATTTTGTTTCAGCTATTCGTCACTAAAGTTTAGCAGCTGCAGTACTTGATTTAGTTTTTTCAGCTGAAGTTTTTTAAAATAGAGATTTTTTTTTTACGTAGGGAGTCGCTAGTCTCCTAAATATTTCAAGCAGGGAAGTGTTGTGTTGAGAAGTTGTGGCTCAATGACCAGTCCGATCTGTTAATAACAAAGTGAGGGGGTATTTCATTGTTGGGTCATACTTTTTATACTGTCGTAACTCCCTCAGTTGGTATAGTTTTTGTAGTGTAAAAACTTCTTATATTGATTCTATTCTGAGTTATTTTGGTTGATAGCATTCTATATTGCCGCACTCATCCGGATTGAGGCCAGTTGGTGTTCCAGTTTCTGGTTCAGTCTTGTGAAAAAAATCTAGTTCTTGATATTTAGGGTTCGATGCTCCTCTTAATAACTTTTTTTGCATATTTTGAATAATATCTAAAAATGTGTTTAAGTTTTTGTATAATTTAACTTTCGCGTTTGATAGAATGATTCACTTTATTGATTTACTTGAATCTTACTCAATAGTCTCAATTAAAGGGACCATACAATACGTTTGTCTTTGCCTTTAATTGCATTTGTCTCGAATAAATAACGTTTCATTGTGTTATACATTGTAACCAGTATCTTTCTTTGCTTGAAATCCAGTAGAGGTTAAAATAATACAGAATTACTCCATAATCAATTTTATATCAAATCTCATGTTATCTGGGGCTCCCACTCGATTGCTCTGGGGCAGTATTTCTCGAAGCGTTTCACATGTACCACAGGTGGCACCCGGCAGGGACAGAAAATAGCAGGGATACTCACTTTAAAAAGTTTTATCCTTCGTCTTAAGCTCGCCGGATATCCCTGTTCTACTGTCTTGTCACAAGCAGTCCCACCCCTGACTTTGAACAATCATAAACTTGTTTATTTTCAGGTCATATGCAAACTTGGATGTAATGATTATTATTTTATAATTACATTTAATGAGAAATATTAATAAAGTTCATAAGCTTCTGTGCATTTTTTTTTTATACACCGATAAGGCTAAAGTCTCAAAAGTGGTACAAGGATGCTTAAAGTTTGGGAAACACTGCTCTGAGAGGAATCGAGTGCACCCCGAGAATACCACAACAGAAATCGACTCAGTAAATAACTCCATGATTTTAGACAAATAATTTAACAGTATTCTCGATACCAAACACGTTATCAGCAATAGCTCTCTATTTATTCGTTAATCTTCCGTATAATATATCCATCCTCAACTCCAGCTGTCTCCACTTTTTCTCTTTTGGTAGGAAGCTTTAGGTATGCTAGACAGCAACTGCTTTAACCCCCCAGAAATCAGCGCTTGTCCTTGATTATTCTCAAAAAAATAACATAGAAATGACTGCTTTGCCTTTCTGAGATCCAATAATTATATTTTGTTTTATATTCTATCATAATTTTTCCATGACTTAAATCAGTAATACATGCAAACTTTGCATAATGTTTTATTTGTTGAAACAAAATGAAAAGTATACTGGCAATTCAGGATTATCTCTTCTAGTTGTTACAAACTATAAGATATGTTTTAACTCCAAGAGTGCTAAATCAGTCACGTTATTAGGCCTATTTCATTCAACAGTAAAAGGAAAATAAGCGTGCCGTTTAGGTAAGACAGGTACATATGTAGTGTATAAACATACTGTGTATTTTTTAACTTCTTATTTTAACATAATATTATTCTAAATTTGTTATTTATTCTGATATGTAAAGTTTTCATATAACCTGCACCAAAAGTCACTAAGTTGCTTTCATTCTACTTACTTGTATGCTTTGCCGTTCTTTTAAAGTACTACATTGTCTACCCATGTCATATTTTATTTTATGTAAGAATGTTAACAGCAGTATCCTGCAACCATAGCTTAGGTGTTGCCTTGAGGTTACGATCTCTCTTAAGTTTGAATGTGAATAAGAGTCATATTCGGAACTTACTTATTCCGAGTAAGTCTAACCTTATCTTTGAGGGTTTAAACAGTTGATTAGATTATCTTGGCCAACAGTCTGATAAAATTTATCTGTGATGCAGTAAAAAACAACCATATATTATCCAAAGAAAATACAAACATTGTTTTGTATAAATAATAAATATTGTTCATTGAGTTTTTGCACTGTTTCCAATCCCTTTATTTTGTTCACACGAAGTCAGTCAGTTTCAGAGAAATTCAAAACTACTTTATGAAAAATATATCCATGAATTTTCTTTTATTCAACAAATCTATCTTGTCACTCTAAGTAAAAATTGGCTTCACTTGAGAATGCCAGATATATAAAAAATGTGTAGTTTGAACCATTCGAATAATTACTGGGGGGGGCGGATGTTTGAAATATGTGCATTGTGCAAAACAGTGAAAGTAGAACATATCTAACTAATGTTATCTTCCCCAGGCATTTTCTCCAATTGTAGGATTGGCATGACCACGTGGTTAGGGGGTTCGACTCTTAGCCTCATGGTTCGAATCATGGTGTGACGGTCACACCAAACATGCTCGCCCTTTCAGCCGTGGGGGCGTTATAATGTTACAGTCAATCCCACTATTCGTTGGTAAAAGAGTAGCCCAAGAGATGGCGATGGGTGGTATTGGCTAGCTGCCTTTCCTTTAGTTTTATACTACTATATTAAGGACGTCTAGCGCAGATAGCTCTCGTGCGTGCAGCTTTTCGCAAAATTAAAAAACAAACAAAAATCCTCCAATTGCAGTAGCAAGTCCACGATGTTGTTTATTCGAACTCTTAGATGTTCTTCATTTTATTTTTACATCATAAACATGTGATCTTGAAAATCAATAAAGCTACTTTGTTATCACTAACTTTGTTTCTTTCGTTCTCTGTAGTAGATGTCACATACTCTGCTTGAGAACATGTTACAGTACATCTATGTTGAAAGGGTCAACAACTGAAACATCCTTTACAGATTGAGTAGACAATTTTTATGTGTCAGCTAACGAATGCAGTGGGAGAATGACCGGTCATGTAGTGATACCATTGCAAAGCAAAGGTACTGGGGTTTTCTTTTCCAGTAAGGGGCCTTAGTCTTACATATTTATATATGGATATCATATATGTTTAGTTCTGTAAAATATTCCTTTCAGTGGAAAACTGTTGACCTCTGATCCAAAAGAGGTAATCTTACATTTGGCTGTGCAAGTATGCAAAATGTTTCTGTAATAAAAATTTTGTTCACTTTTCTTCAGACATGTTTATTCAGTTTATTTCACACGTAGCTTAAAATTCAGTTCACTTTTCATATTCATATTTCTAAACCTTTTCCTGTTCAATTCTGTTGGTATTAAGCAGATTTATCTATTGCTTATGAAGAAATCAGTTCACCTGAAAATACCACAGTTAGACAGCATGACAAAACTTTGATGCGTACTTCATCAATGTTTTTAACAGACAAATAATGGTAAATATGGTAATACGTAATTAGTTATCAATTATAATAAAACAAGTTGAATTCCCGTCATGTGACGGGATATAAAGATAATTTTTTATTCTCAAAATTATGCCTAAATAAACGTTTTATGAATATGTTTACTAGAAAGTGATTATAATTTAGTAACAATACATATTTTCTTTGTTTATAACGAAGCACAACGCTACACAATGGACTATCTCTGCTCTACCTGCCACGAGTATCGAAACTTGGTTTTTAGCATTGCGAGCCCGCAAACATACCGCTAAGCCACTGAGGGGAACATTACATATGTATATGTATGGAGAATGACTACCCTAGAAACAAACATTCTTATGTATAGTTGGTTACCTTAAGACACTACTTGATGAGCAAATTGACTTCAATAGATCTTCAAGTTGTGTTCAAATGTTCTTCATAAATCCTTACAGACTGAAACATGAGAAAAACTTATTTACAAAGACATATTCCTATTTTATCAACTGTTTGACACTACAAATTATTAATTGTGATGGTAAAGGTAGCGAATTTTATTGTGAATTTCAGAGTCTTTTCTTTGGACTGTCTTCCTGGTTTTGACTTTTTTAGCCTACTGAACTTTAATCTGGACATTTTCAAAATTGAAATGTGTTGCAGGTAAAACATACGGGTTATTATAAAGTTGTAGTCGAGGGTTCCGACTGAACAAAATTTTGTGATGTTGCATCAGAGTGTGTCCTTCACAACCACGCAAACGTGTTGAAGTATTTCAGCTAAAATGATTATGAATTTTGTGCGTCAGCAATACCAAGTAGGGGGCGCGCCTACCTGATTCGATTTTATTGCCCCTGACGAGTTCTACCAACCGACCATCACATATAATTATTTGCCTAAAGTAGGGCATCGTCCGTTATATATCCAGCAGGAAGTATTTTGAAAAGACAAACTTGCTTGTCTGTTCAGAAAATGCCTCAAGGAGCAAGATATCGGCATGACAGACGAACGGCTTTTCGTATTTATATTAACTATATGCATCGAAGTTTAATAAAATTAGACCCTGTTGTGAAGAAGACATGCTGAATATGAAAGGTAAAAATAAGTTAACAATTAATTTTACAAAATTAAAGTTTCTTTTAATTTTGTGCAAAGCTACATGAAGGCTATCTGCGTTAGCCGTCCATAATTTAACAGTGTAAGACTAGAGGGAGGGCAACTAGTCATCACTATCCATCGCCTCTTGGGTGACTCTTTTGCCAACGATGAATGGGATTGGCCGTTACATTATAACGCTCCCACGGCTGTAAGGGGCGAGTATGTTTGATGTGACGGGGATTCGAACTCGCGACTCTCACATTACTAGTTTAGTGCTTTAACCACTTGACCATGCCGGACCAGTTTCTTTGGAATTAAGCACAAAATTACACAATGACATACCTGTACTCTGCCCAGAACAGGTATCGAAACCCGGTTTCTAACAATGTGAGTTCACAGACATACCGCTGTACCACTGGGGGTTCACAATTAAAGTAACATATAACTAGGATTGTCTTCAGCAAATATAAAAGTGTTTTATGCTCACTCAGTTATATATTTCATGAAAACCTCCAAAAGGTCTTTCATTCTATTTTTGTGATATTACATACCCTCTCAACTTTCTCACCCGTTTCTTTTTCTGCAAGTAATCCATGCTTGCGGGTATAACATAATGGTTTATTGAAACTTCTATGAGTTCTGATGATGTTTTCTAAATGTTCTGGAGATTTCAGCACTTTGAGTTTGGTTACAAATTAACAATAACACAATTGTATATATGGTATATTAATGTATTATAAAAAAGACTTCCTATTGGACATTTACTTTCGGAGAATAAGCATCATATACATACAAATGTATTCTGTGAATGATTTTTCGACAACTGACAGCATCTGTGTTTCACGAAGACTGCTTTTTAAGTCAATAACTGAAAATGAAGAGAAATATATAACAGAGGCTTAATAACGAATACATATAATACAGCAACCTATACGACACTCAATGAATAAACATATATTATGTATTTAAAGGTAGAGAATTGTTTTAGGGTTTAGATACATGTTATTATATAAGGAACTAACATGGATTTAGAGTATGAACAAGATACAGTTTCATATAATTTTCCAATAAGTTAATATTCAGTGTAACCTTCCAGTGATGATATATTGCAGTTTTTATGATATTCACAATGAAATGCGTTGCAAGACAGGAAAATGAATTTCGAAAGCAAACAGAGGATTGGTGAATGTGTTTAGAAACACAACAAAACAATATGTTTGAATTTGTAGAGGTTTTTTGGCAGTTGCACGAGTATAAGGAAATACACTTATTACATACGTAGAAAAGCAATTTTATTGTTTATTTCGATAATAACTAAGGCCTGCAATGCCATTAACAAGCGTACAGCACGATTACTTTTTGCTTTGTATGTGTTAATCTACTGAGGTTTACCATCATATATTAGGAATGCCTCAGAAGTATCAGATTTTTAGGCGATTTGTCAACAGTAAATGTCTAGAATGTTTGAATAGGTTTATGCCGACATTTTTTTGTTTTAGTATAAACGTTATAAGAATGGTTAGAGCTCTCGTGGAGGGAGTTAGACTTTCTAGTGACTAAACGTAGTTATTTAAATTTAATTTTATTTTGTTCTGAATTACTACAAATAACATTTTTGATGTAATTGGAAAGTTTGGCATTAAAGTAAAGTAAGTGTACAGTGAAATCCAAGATTAGCTTAGATTACTCTTTCGCCTTAATTTCATTTTAATTTGTAGACTCCCTAGAGTATAGTATTTTGATAATTTTGTGTATTTTTCTCTTTCAGATAAGGAAGATGAACAATTAAGTCCACCCAAGTTTTTTTTAAATACTTTTGCACATTTTGTCACCGTACTGTGTTCTGCATGTAATTAAAATTAATATGATATGCTACAACTTTATTCTAATCGGAGGGTCGCGGGTTCGAATCCCCCATAATACCAAACATGCTCGCCCTTTCAGCCGTGAGGGCGTTATAATGTTACAGTCAACCCACTCTACGTTGGTAGAATAGTAGCCCGAGAGTTGGCGGTGGGTGGTAAAGACTAGCTGCTTTCCCACTAGTCTTACACTTCTAAATTAGGGACAGCTAGCACAGATAGCCCTTGAGTAGCTTTGCGTGAAATTCAAAAACAAAAACAAAACAAACTTTAAATATGAATATATACTCACTTACGAGCTAATTAAAATAAAAGGCTACAACATTATAAAAACTTTGCAAGTCGGTATGTAATTGTTAGAAAAACATTAATATTGTAGTCTGTCGTGTTGTAACTGCATTATTCATCTGTTGTTATTATTACTGAAGCTTCTGCTTCGTTTTATCACCAAGTGATTGCATCCCACGTGCTATAATGCTGTTTCCTAATTGGCTGATGCGTATACTACGAAATTGGATGCATGTAGGATAATCTGTGTCGGCTTGCTTTTTCATCGTTTGCTGAATTTGCTGAATAAACAGGAAGTTCCCAATGCATCCAAACATTCTTCTATTCACGAGAATGCAGAGGAATAGGTGTCTGTCACTTCTTTCATCTGACTGAAAAAACAACAACCTTGGTGTACCCTAATTTCTGACAAACACTACTGGAAATGACAAATCACTCTTTAAAGTATTTCATGCTTTGAAACCTGACATATGCCTAAACAATGCCTAAACAGGTTTGCTTTATTGAGTATGCATCACCTGTATCTATATGATAATGACTTAATCATCCAAATGATCACCTAGTTTCGCAAATATATTAGCATATTTAACCTTAAGTTGACTGAGTTTCTAGACTGTTTGTTTCTAACAGTCTCACAGATTTGGTGATTATAAGTTTATCTTTGGGCTTTCTATAAGATAAGCAACCATAAATCAACCTTTCTTTCCACGTTTTCCAATTTGTTTACTGTGCTGATGATTATTCTGGTGAGAATCATACTATCTTATTTATATGATATTGGAAAAAAAAAAACCTTTTTATTATGCGTTGTGCGACTCCCAACTTCGCGAAATTTGTATCTTGTGCATGTAAATTTGCAATAGGGCTCACAATTTTTCCGCTTCACCTCTGTTTCCCTTCAAGGATAACTTTATTCTTCTCTATTCCCAGGGTGTCGATTTGATGTCACGAATACATCACACACAGATCTAATGCACTAATGCCATCTATACGTAATTATCAGTACTGATGTTGTATGTCCATGTAAATACTTTGCAGGATGTGAATGGATCTTCACCAAAATTGGTATGGAGGCTCATTATGTCCATGGAGAAATACACACGAATGTTTGGTTTTGTCTTTTGCGTTTTTTTACCACTATTTCATCTGTGTTGATGGATCTTTACCAAATTTTACAGGAAGGTTTATTGGGTCCATGAGGAGATACATTTAAATTTAATATCTCACGTTTTATGTTCATCTGTTTTTATGGGCGTTTTGGGTTTTTTAAAAATTATATATAAAGCAAACAACTTTTCATGTCCTAAAATAACCTTTGGTCCTCACATGCACTGGAGAGCGACATCAATATTACAGCACAATCACCATGGTAACTCTTGAGAAGCCCAAACTTTTTTTTGTATTAGGTATATCTTTGTTGATGTATTGCAGTGTGTTTTTGGCTAGATCGTTCTAAGCATAATGTGATCTTTCATGATGCATTCACTTCAGGAGGATAGACTAGCTACAGTGTAGTCATTACGGCAGATACTGTGGGCTTTTCCTTTTCTTGCAATATTTTTGAAGTTATAACTTCAAAGTTGATCACCACGTTGCTGTCTATGCGATAGTGAAAATATCTTTCAAAACCAGGTAGTGTCATATTGTTTTATTTGATAGTCTCTCATTGAATTTATCCACAAATACATCCTTGCAGTTAATAGATGTCATAATGTCCACTTGTGTAGGAGATATAAATAATCTGCATTAATGGTCAAGTTATCATTTGAATCTTTGTTATAAACTGAAGCTTAGCCCAATGAATAATTTGGTTATGCACTGGCTCAGAATGAAAGTGCACCTCATTCAAAACCATTGTTAATTGAAACTGCTTCCAAAAAGAATGGTGGTTGTAAATAGAAAGCATCTCAAGGATCAAAGAGACTCCCAAGAGATCAAAGGACTATAGTTTTAAGAGTATGATCCAAATCTTTATACAAAGACGAAACTTAGTCCTTGCTTCTCAGCAGCAGAATGGTGATTTACTAAGAGCAGACAATTTTTAGGTTCTTCCTAACCACAGAATATTATACAACCCGTAACGGTGCTGGTGGAATGCTTCCAATCAGGGAGAGGCTCAAATCTACTCTTGGGTTATCATCTTTACTTCTCAAAAACGAACACTTTCCCCTTGCTTACTTACTACAATTCATGAAAAATACCACTTACTCATGTATGAAATTTGCTAAACTTATGCCTGACACATTGTTAAAAAACTATACAAGTTGCATCAACTTTTAATATGAGGAACATTTAAGTGACATGATATAGGATTAACTCATAACAATAAGTAACCAAGGCAACCACAAGCTTTTTACAATTCAGAACCGTTTGTTTGATTTTCGTGAAAAGTTACACGAAAATTATCTGAGCTTAACAGTGAAAGACTAGATCAGTGGTTCTTAACCTCGATTCAATCGAACCCCAGGGTTCGGTGAGTCAGTCTCAGAGGTTCGGCGGAGGTCAAGACACACACATTGTGTGTGTGTCCATTTCGTTCACCCCACTCGTATGATTCGTGACGTCATGCTCCACTTGGCCATCATTGGCTGCGGCTGATCACGTCACATCACTTGGCCTTAATATCTGTGCTGCAGGGAACTTTGTGCGCTTAGCAGTCGACTTGTGACTGTAGTAATCGTGCGTCGTTTGTGATTTTTTCTCTAATCTTTCAATCCCTTCATACTAACTATGTCGAGCAAAAACAGAAAGCGGTCGGACGAATACGTACAATATGGATTCACGTGTATAACGGAACATGAACAAATCAATGCATGTTTTGCAATGCCAAGTTGAGCAATTCTAGTCTAGCACCAGCAAAACTAAGAGAACACTCCCTAAAGCTGCATGAAGATGGGAAGTACAAGAACACAACGCTTGCTGAATTCAAGGTAAAAAGAGCCAGGTTCGCTGAAAAGGCTACTTTGCCTATTCTCGGCTTTGTACCCATCGGAAAACCAATCCTCACAGCATCGTACAAAGTTGCATACTTGATCGCAAAGCAAGGCAAACCACACATTATTGGTAAAGCACTCGTAAAACCAGCTGCGTTGAAGATGGCGAATATCATGCTGGAAAAAGCTGCTGAAAATAAGTTATCCTAAATTCCTCTTTCAAATGATACCATCAGCAGCGGAATAGATGACATGAGCGATGACATTTTGGCTCAAGTAGTTGCAGATCTGATTTCAAGCCCAGCAAAATTCAGCCTTCAACTCGACGAGACCACCGACGTTTCCTATCTAAGCCAGCTTGTTGTATTCGTACGCTATGTGAAGAACAACGAGATAAAAGAAGTTTTTTATTTTGTAAAACTTGCCTTCAAAACTGGCAGAAGTATTAAAAATTGTAGTGGAATGTGTGAACTTTTTGCGAAATAGTGCCCTGAAGCACCGCATCTTCAAAAAGCTGTGTAATGAAATAGGCTCTGAATTCGAGGTATCTCTCTACCATTCTAACGTTTGGTGGTTATTCCGGGGAGAGGTGCTGAATTATGTTTTTGCTATGCGTGTGGAATTAGCCCTCTTTTTGCGAGACCACCAACATTGTCATGCAGATTGCTTCGAAAAATCTGAGTTCATTCTCAATTTGGCGTACATGACCGATATCTTCAATGCTCTCAATCAACAGATGCAGGGCGGTGGAGTCAACATAATCGAAGCAGAAGAAAACCTGAAGGCTCTTCAAAAAAAGCTACCGTTATGGAAACGACGAACAGAGAATGATTACTTCGCAAATTTTCGCCTGCTGGACGACTGCGTAAGTAAGATCGAAGATGTGTGTGAAATCGGGGACATTTCTGTATTCGGGGAATTGAAGCAAGCAATTTCCATGCACTTAGATGAGCTAGCAAAGTCTCTCGACGGATACTTCCCACCAGATAGTCATATCCAGCATGGGTGAGACAGCCGTTCAGTTTAGTGTTGCGACAGCAGATGTCAATGATGAATACCTCGACGAAATCATTGGGACTTCAGCAAAGCCAGGTTCAACAGCGAATTTTCAGAACAACAACGCTCTCAACGTTTTGGTGTCAGCAAATCGTAACGTACTTTCTTATTGCTAAGAAAGCCCTTGAGATACTCATACCGTTTGTTACAACGTATCTTTGCGAGCAATCCTTTTCGAGGATGGTAGACATAGAAACGAAGAAAAGGAACAGACTTTGTTGCAAAAAATGATATGAGAGTGGCACTTGCCAAGGTGAAGCCGCACATTTCTGAACTTGTCTCTAAAGGCAACAGCAAAAGTCACATTGATTTGCAGTAAATATTCATTGAGTTATGTTTTTGTTTTTATGTGAAATTCATGTTTTGTTGGTTTTGTTTTTGGAACACAGTGATATTGTGTGCAACTGATGCATGGTTCATTTTATGCACCAATAAAATATATACTTATGTTTTGAATTTGAAAAAATCATATTTTATTTTTCCAATTACGAAGGGTTCAGTGAATGCAAGTACAAAATTTCCGGGGTTCAGTACCTCCAACAAGGTTAAGAACCACTGGACTAGAGGGAAGACGGCTAGTCATCACCACCCACAGCCAACTTTTGGGCTACTCCTTTACCAACGAATAGTGGGACTGACTGTAACATTATAACATACCCCACAGCTGAAAGAAAAAACATGTTTAATAGGACGGGGATTGGAATTCTCGACTCTCAGACTGTGAGTCAATTGCTTTAACCGCAGGGCCACCCAGAACCGACTTATATTGTTAAACCTACAAGAATGCTTGTACATGTGTATGAGAGATTTATTTGGAAACTTTAGGTGAAAACCTTTCTGCTTAGCAATCTATTAATGGAAAAGAAATATTGGAGCACATCTATGCTCAATAGCACCATTTGTTGTTTTTTTATTTTGTTGACAACTTGTATTCAGTTCTTTCCTTAATTTCAATCAATCAGAAATTTTGTTTAAGTGTACTTTCTGCTAAACCTATAATTACCATAGCTGTATTATGTACGAACACAACGTGTTTTCTACCACCTTGTTCAATATATAATTTTTAAAAGCATTTTATACGTATATACCTTATGCATGCAGTTTTAATTATAGAATGTTGATAAATAAAGTACCTAAATTCCTTTTGCCCTCTCTATGTGCAACTTCTCATGGGAAATATTTTATGTAAAGTATAATACACTTAAAAGTATGTTATACTTTCACACTGCTAGGTAACGCAATATCTCGAGATTCAATAATCATTATTTGCCTTTGGAAATGCCTTACAGTGATTTAAATGGTGCAGTTACTTTGAGACAAATGACATTATTGCTTATTTATTTGTATTTAAGAAAAAAAAGGCAATCTGTGCTGTGCCCAAGACAGGTATAAAAAAACATTTTTTTAGTGTTTTAAGACCACAGACTTACCATTGTATAACTACGGGATACCATAATGATATTATTGGTTCAAATGTTTTTTGTAATATTTTCTCAGTCGGGAACAGATTACCACTGATTTTTAGTGAAACTTTCCTAGAGCCCTCAAACCTTCACTATAGGTGGAATATAAGTGTACACATTTTGCGTTCAATTGTGTTTGAAAGATAAATAAGGAACGTTTCACAAATTAGTTAAAGTCATACAACTTAGACTATTCCCGTAACATATTTTCTGTTGAACATCCTATTATTCCATTAAACAGAAAACTATCTGGTTACAGTGAAGGATTATTTGATTGATTGTTTTGTGTATAAGCAAAAACCTACATCAAGGACTACTTGTGCTCTGGCCACCACGGGCATAGGAACTCAGTTTGTAGCGGTATAAGTCCACAGCGATACCGCTGTGCTACTGGGGAGCTATCATAAAGGGAAATCAATTCTCCTGAAAATTCACACGCCTACTATTCTTACTTCAGAGATTACTGATGTATTTTAGAATCTCGTAAATGATTAAGTTGTTGAAATATGAGGTAGAGAAGGGTACATGCACAAAAGGGTATTTTCAAAACCCACAGTTGCAACTCGAATTTATTTTAATGGTGTACCGGAATCAATAAAATATAAGAGTAATAGTATGAAATGGCAGATCTGAAAAAAGCGGCCATACTACAACTAATTTTGATTAGAGCATCACAATTCTTCTTTATTTATTATATGCAGTTATATCCTGGAATAAATCTTCAAGGCATTATACTTGTTTACCAAATAAATAATTATAGTTTAAATGTGAAAGTATAAGACATAAGTGTAAAATGCTAGAAAAATTAATTTGGTTATTTTTATTCACAAAGCTATACAATAAGCTAGCTATCTCTAATCTGTATCACGAGTATCGAAACAAGATGTATTTAGCTGCTTAGTGGGCTACAGTTACGACAGAAAGTGTTGGATGTAATGCTGTGTTAATTGCTTGTGTTTCAATTGTGTCATAAATTTATCAAAGACTCTTTTAATTTCAAGTCTAATCTTAATCAACTTAATCATAAAGCCTTAATGGCCAGTTTCGATATTATATCCCTCTTTACAGAAGTTCCAACCGCTGAAGCCTTCAAGATAGCCTTAGAACTCTATATCCGAGACCCTAACCCATCTATAGACATTCCCAGCAACCAATTAGCAACCCTCATAGAATTCACCACGATAAAGACAAACTTCATGTTCAACAACCACAACTATATACAAACAAATGGGCTAAGCATGGGCAACCTGGTATCACCAGTTCTAGTCAATATTTTTATGACACAAGTTGAAACACAAGCAATTAACACAGCATTACATCCACCACTATACTGGTACAGGTATGTAGATGACACGGTTGCGAGATTCACATCTACAGAACATACACTTAATTTTTTCAATCACATTAACGCCAACATCAACTTCACATGTGAACAAGAAGAAAGCAATCAAATATCATTTCTTAATCTCAAAATTACAAGAACCAATACACAATTTAAAACAGAAATCCACCGAAAAATCACCCATACTGGACTATACATTCCTTGGGACTCAGCATATGAAACACAAAAAAAACTCAACATACTAAGAAACCAAATAAACACAGCCATAAAACTATGCTCACCAGATAAAATTAACGATGAATAAGACAAAATAAAACAATACTTCATCAACAACAATAAGTTTCCTCCACAAACCGTCGAAAACATTATACGCACACACCTAGACAGAAAGCAAATTCAACCAACAAAAGTAAATATATCTCACGAATCAAAAAATCTCGAAACCATATACTACTGCATACCATATATTCCCGATATCAACAGAAAAATAACCAACACATGGCAAAAACTAGTAAAAAATTATGACATTCCAGTTAATACCAAATTTATTCAAAAACCAGGCACAAAACTGAGGTCTATACCATGTAAAAACTACACTGACAAACACCACACCAACATTATTTACAATATACAATGTGATAATTGCCACGACTTATATATTGGAGAAACAAGTAGAAAAATGGAAACCAGATTCAAAGAACATAAAAAGTCACCTTCTCACGTTTTCGAACAGTGCAAATCAAATAAACACAACATAACAATAGAAAACACTCAAATACTAAATAAAGAAACAAACATAAACAAACACAAAATTAAAAAAGCCATACTAAAACAACAACTTGTTTATAAAACAAGCCCAAAATAAACCAATACAAAGGAACACCTTTATACCTATATTAAAATAATAATAATAATAAAATAAATAATATAAAATTAAATGTTCAAACATATAATTCCGCCCTTTTACATTCCGACACTCAGTTACACAACCCCTTTCAAACATGTGGTCAGCTTCCGGTCAGTTATCTCTTTCTTTCTTTGTGAACCTGACGATGACCGAAGAAGGTCGAAACGTTGTTCGCTCCTCTACGCAAAAAATTTTCTCAACCCAAACGAGCCGTTTTTGCATAAATATTTTTTCTCTACAAGTGGGTTTTCTCGACATCACTGAATGACAAATAAACTGTTTATAAAAAAAATAACCAAACATAGGAGGGGCAGAAAGTGTTCGTGTGTCTACTTTAATGGTCAGTTGTGTAGCCTTTCAGGTGAATTACTTGGTGCAATCTCTCCTCATAGCCCTCCATGATCGTTTGACAGTACTCGACTGGTATTTTCTTCCATTCTTCTTTACAGAAAGCCTCCAAGTCTTGTAAGTTTTCAGATGACGCTGATGAGCCCTGATCTTCAACTCATGCCAAACGTATTCAATTGGGTTGAGATCGGGTGACTGCGTTGGCCACTCCATAACGCTTATATGGTTCATCTGCAACCAGGATTGCACATATTTCGATGTGTGCTTAAGGTCATTGTCGTGTTGGAAGATCCAACGACGCCCAAGCCGCAAGTTCCGAGCATCGTTCTTGATATAAGTGCCTAATATATCACGTACTTTTTTTTTTCACGATTCCATTGACGCGGTGAAGGCTGCCTACACCAGAAGAGCTGAAGGAACCTTATAGCATTATCGAGCCACTTCCGTGTTTAACTGTCGGGACGGTGTTCTTTGGAAGATTTCGTTCCCCCCTTCTTACGGAAAATATTGCGAACATCATTGTGGCCGAAAAGCTCGATTTTAGTCTCGTCTGACCAAAAAATACTCTTGCATACCTCAATCGTGCTTCTAAATGAACAGGCATTGAATATGGAGTTCTACGAGGACGGCATGCTTTGAACCCAGAAGAGCGTAATATGTTCGTAACTGTAGAGGTGCTTACTTCAACCCCAGTTTCCCTTACCAGTTTCTGTATGTCATTACGTGTTAAACGAGGGTTCCTACTAATTTCCTGAGAACCTTCCTCTTGGTTCTCTCTGGAATTTTGGTGAGGCATTCGGAACGACGTAGGTTAGCAGCTGATCCTGTAAGCTTAAACTTGGCAATTATGCGTTGAACAGTAGATTTCGGCACATTAAGTTGTGTAGCAATACCGGAAGGAGACACACGAGACTCGTATTTTACAATAATTCAGGTTTTCAAATCACTGGACAGTTGTTTCCTGTTCGCCATGATGACCAAGTAGATAATGACCGAGACGGCGCTAAATTGCCCGAAGTAAATTTTTTGCTGACTAAATTCCAATAATTATGAACCCACTGTCTAGTTCTGGAATGGTATAATGTAGTTTATTCGCCAAACTAAACAAACTTTTTACGAGAATATCAGTTATTTTACACGTTCTGAAATGTACGAACACTTTCTGCTACTCCTAATTTTGGTTATTTGTTTATAAACAGTTTAATTTACATAAAAATTTATGTAGATGTGTGTTAGTATAATATTTATAATACACCATACGTCTATTAGTCTACTCGTGATACTTTTTAAGATATCAGCAAAAAACTACTCGGGACGCAGGGGTACGAACACTTTCTGTCGTAACTGTATTTGGACTCTTCCCACCAGTGGTATCCAAATACAGTTTTTAGCAGTGTGAGTCCGAAGACATGCTGCCAAGCAATTGGGGGGTTTAGCGTTGTAAGTCTGAAGACTTATGGTTGAACCATTGAGGGAAGGGGAAGAAAGAAAATCGTAGAAATACTCCCCTCAGGCACATTTAAAAGAAATAAAAATGGACATCCATATTTTTGATGTTATCGGTTTGTAATTATGAATGAAGTGTTTTAGTTGGAAATTATGAAAATTTTTGTGTTATATTAATAAATCACATGTAAACGTTCATGTTTACTAAGTATTGTGTAAATTGCTGAGCAGAATGACAAAGGATAATTAAGGTGAATAAAATTGAGAAATTAAGCATAATTATGCAAGTAAAATAAAAGCGTTATTTTATAACTAAAATTATAAAATAATAAATATTGTGGTCTTGGACTTAGGGCTGCTGTTATACGGACGGCTGAAAATAAGAACGTAAATTACTGATAGAAATGTTGTTTATATAGACTAAAGATTCTTTTTTTAAATGTAATATCATGATAGCAATTTCAATTGGGACTAATATTAATAACGTATATTAGGAATGCTAAAGTTAGTAACAAAACTAAGTGCAAGAATTAATGTGAATGTAGTGCAAGTTGTTATGTAGATGTTTCTAAAGTGAAGTGAAAAAAAACGTTTCAGTACTTTCACGACCATTGCAGTGTAGCCTACTTAAGTTTTAGTGAATGAATTTTAATTTTGCGTACACACAATTTGATTCGTAATTGGAAAAAGTAGTACAATTTAGATTGCCCAAAGAGTTGCAACTATTAGTTCGTCAGTTGAACTATAATTAAACGGAAAACGGTAATTGCTGTGCTGCAAAAAACATGTTTTACATTAAGAATTAAATATACGTAAAAATGCCCAAAGCTAAAGAAATATACATATTAAAACTGGAATATACATATTCAATTTCTTAGTAATTCGTACTTGCCTTTGCCGACGATTATGGTGCTAAAGATATAACTTATATCCATACATGTTACTTGTGAATTTTTTATTTTGTTTTTGAGAAAAGTACTTATGATTGTGTAGATTTCAAAATAGGAACCAACTTGGTAGTTCCATTTCAAAGCAAAGATATGTTCATTAATCAGGTGTTATGGATTATGACTTGTGGAAGTATAAAATAATATTGTCTGCTATTAGGCTAATGGTAACACTTCTAGAAGTAGTGATAAGACTAAGATCTGTTAGTGGATTTTAACTTAGTATTAATATACTAGTAAAGAAGAGTAATTAATTACAGTCAATGTCATTTAGAAATTAGTTTATTGCCAGATTTGTATTTGTAGACTATAGCATGATTGCTACAATTTCTGTAAAAAGCATTTTCACATAAAATTTAAGTACAAAAAGAAACCTCTTGGTTCATTTAGTCTGCCCTATCAAATTAAAAAAAACATACAAAACCAGCTCCTACTTAAATATTTACCAAACCTTCCTTAAATTCTCATAAATTTAAACTACAATATCTGAAGGTAACTCCTTTCACAAACCAACTACCCTGTTAGAAAAATAAATGTGGTAGCTAAAGATGATTTCTACCTTGGCAAACTATATTTGTATGTCCTAGTTCTACCATTCTGTCATGGTTAAGTATAAAAAAGATTATGCATTGACTTTATCGGTTTCCTTGCAATCTTAAATGATCTTAGCGAAGATAATTCTTGGAAACAGTAATCTGGTAAAATATGAAGAGAAAATTTCAAATGGCAAAAAAGAGAGGAAGTCAGTACCAGTGCCAGGATAAAGGCTTATTAGTGAAAAAAATTTAAAATGTTACTTCTGATAAAATGTATGAATGAAAAGTGAAAAGTCTGATACAAAGCTACAAAGTGCTTAAAGAAAACTTGTAACCTGAAAACAGAAAGGACCTTGTATTCTGTTTTTCTGGGTATTTAGTTGAAAATCAAATTACGTTCCTCGTACTTCCAAAGTACGAAAATCAACCTTTACCAGAATTTGAGTATTATAAAGAAATATGGAAATGTATTTAATCTCTTTCACGTGGAAATATGTTTGTTAATCACATCCTCAGTCCACATTGTAACACTGATCTTATATCTTCTTTTTCTTTTATGAATAAAAATATTTTGTAAATTGTTGAATAAAGGTACAAAAGTAATAATTAAACATAGTTACATGCATATCATGAGGTATCACCATCAGGATAATGTAGTTTTTCTTAAGGAAGAAAACTTAAACAGAAATTTTCTAATAAAAGATTACTTAGAAAAGTAATGGTTAATGTATAAGCCATAGTGTGTGTTATTTTAGCATGGACATATAACCATATTTTGTCAAATGCCAGTTCAAGCTGTAATAAATCATCCTGTTAATTAAATTTTACTGTGTTTCTCCTCATTACTAATATAAATGTATTATCTTGTTTTTTAATACTGTTCATGGACAATAGATCTTCAATAATCAAAAGAAACCAATTAAATTTTAAATATTAGTTGTAATTCTCAATCTAAGATATTCTTTGCACAAAATAGTGCATGTATTTCTATAATTAATATTAATCCAAGCTTTGAGTTAAGAACACTTGTACCCTTTTTGACTCACTAATTTTCAGTGTGACTTGTATTCTTAAAATAGCAAATAAATGTGTCTGACTGTTCTTGGATACATAAGGAATGTTTTTAGCATTTTTAGACATTTTTTTTTTCTTGATGCACAATTTCTGAAATTTTAATAAGGGGCATAAGTTCCAACAGGCATTGTTTTGAGTTACACGCGTTGTAGCATTTTTTTCATGGAAACATTGCATATACATTCTGAGGTGAAAGCAATGCATGAACATTTTATAATCAAAGTTATATTTGTCCATCAGCCTTGCAAAAAAACAAACCAACATGTTATGGAACAAATTTAACCCAACAGTACTGAAAGGATATTTCAGTACTAGAATTATTATTAGAATTTTAACTTTTGTTCAAATTACAGGGGGATGAAAAGTGTTAAAACATTCATCATAACATTTTTGTACTAGATATTCTGTTGACATATATCCACATGCCTTTCATTTGATGGACAGAAAATAGCCAAGTGGTTAGTATAATCGGGGGGATTAGCAGAATTTTCTAATTGAGTAATCACTGAGTTAATTAACCATTTACATTCAACTCGTGTATTATTCTTATTGGGTAACTAAATGTAGAAAAATCCATTATCCTCACATTATATAATTAAGAAAAAAGTATTATGCTAATAATTAGATTTTATATTTTTGGTGGTCAGAGCACATATCTCGTAGTGTAATTTTATATTCTAAAGACAGCTGGTATGGGTACTAAAACTTTAAAATAAAGTACAGAATAATATTTTGACCTTCTTAGGTTGTCTTTAGCTTAACCTTTTAGCTTGAGAATACATTTTTATTTCAAGTGGGTCTCTCATCATCAAGAATTGATTTTTTCATGACATTAATTTATGTAATTATAATTTTGATAATTGATTATTTGACACTTATCAATGCAATTGATTCTCTCACATAATTGAGTAACTGCCCTGCTCTAGTTCTCTTTGTGCAGGACTATGGAGTTAAAGTTCTGTGGTTCTTGGTCATTATCACCAAAAAAATCCTACTCCACAGGTTTAGGGTTTTGGTGCATTATGAGGATGATGGTCAAACCCTACTATTCAATTGAGGTAGCCCATGAGTTGTCAGTTGGTGATGTTGATTGCCTGCTATCTCTCTAGAGTATTACTTCAAAATTATGGATGGCTTATGCAGATAGCCCATGAGTAGTTCTGTATAAAATTCAAACAAAAACTTACTTAACAACAGTTTTTGGTATTCACATCATTATAGGTTTTACATAGGATAGGAATGGAAGTTTCCTTCTACCTCAAACCTAATTTTTTTTCACTGACTTAGGAAAATTTCATTTATAGATAACTTTTGTTCTGATAAGCTAAGGTTCTCTTAAAATTGTACCATTTCAGACATGTAAATAAATATTGTGAAACACAACAAGAGTATGTTTATTGGCATATTGTGCCTTAAAAAGTCAAATGCTTCACCTCACGTAAAGTCACGAAATACCCCTTCCTCCTAAAAAAAATATTTAAAAATAGTGTTGTCTTTTATACATTGATAACATTGCTATTTCAGTATTTAGTTGGACATCCACATTGTTTACAATGTTTCAAAACTAAGTTACAGAGTATTGCCATGTTTCATATTAGAAATGGCTGCATTCATTTTTTTTATGACATGGAAAAGATGTTTGAGGCAGCACGTAAAATTAAAGTTGGTTTGATTTCTTTGAACACAATTTATTTTTGGCCTGATGTATTCTGACACTACTTGAGGTTCCTTCTGTGCATTTATTTTAAGCATGTAAAAAGATTGATCTGATATGCTATTTTTACAAATCTGATTTAAAAAAATCTGTGACATACTAATTTAGAGTAATGTAGAATCAACATACATGTATTTTAAAATATTTTTATTCCTAATATTTTTCAAACTTACACGTTATAGTGAAGATGGTCCAAGAGAGTTGGAGTGACATTCTTGATAAGAATCTTTATCAAGACTTGTTTGGTGGAAGGTATGCCTTTCCTATTGCAAATGAAAAAAACAGAGCTTTGGAAAAACAGGTGATACTAAATATACCTATAATTTAAACTATTACATTATAGCTTATCTGAATGTATTATTTTATTAGGAGCAACAGATGAAAATTTACACAGATTATGATAAATAATATTATTTGCTTCTTGTCTAAATTATGTGAAAAGAAGAGTTATTTAAAACCTAATAACATTTGCTATAATTGTGCATTGAATATTAAATAATAATGAGGAAAGACAGTCAGTGCAATGGAACTTGGAAAGGAAAACTAAAAAAAATTATGTATTACATGTATGCAAGAAGATGTGTACATCTGTAGTTGCAGTTTTAGTGATTAATAGTACCAAAATTAATTATTAAGAGAACTTGAGTCTTAGATTTATGTTAAATTTGATCTGTGAACTCCAAAATACATTTAACTTAATATTACTTCCAGTTTGCAAGTATTGGGTAGCTAGTTAGAACAGCTATAGAACTAAGACTGGCAAATTTCAGTGTTATTAGAGGTAGTTCAGGAATAAATGATACAGGTTGGTAGAGTGAGGTAAAGCCCATGATTTCGTTTGAATGTTGTGGGCTTATTGTGTTTTGAAGGAGGTTAAGAATTGTGTATTTCACTCTGAGTATGCTCATTTAAAGGTACGTTAGATATAGCTTCAGAAAAATTGCTTTCTTGGAGACGGAAAGAAATAGATTAAGAACAGAAACAAAGGGAATAACAAGAAATGAATAATTTATGGTAAAAGTCACTTTTGAGGATAATAAGAATACTGGATTTATGAGGTTACACAGTAGTTAAAAAGTTAAGGCTATAGAAGATAATTGTTTAGCATTCAAGTACCACTGTTTAATATATTTGAATGAGCTGCTTGTAGTTAGGAAAGAGATGCTTAATGGGTATATATAGTTTTGACCTTTCTTTAAGTATACTAATAGTTATTTGAAATGGGAAGCTTACAAAGTCTAGGATTGTAATTCTTTTGCTTAGTGCTAAAGTGCATGACATACGTTACAGTAAAGTTACTGCCCTGAAGTAGGCTATTTTTCAGAACATTCAGGGACAATCTAAATAATTTCATTAATAGTTGTCTGAATTAAACTTTCATAGGGAGTTTGAGAAATCAGGAATATGATATAACTATGATAAAGAGGAAATAGGAAAAAGATGATCTACTGCATAGGTTATACAAGACTGTTAAAGGTTAGATTATAGGGATTGAAAATTAGGTATTAAGGTAATTTCTATTATTCTTATGTTAGAAGTATTAGTAACAAAATATACAAGTCTAAGTCTTGTGTTGAAATAGAAGACTAATGGTAGTCACTGGAACTTGTATATGAAGAGTATAGACAATACGAAGTGTTTTGAAACTATTTGTTGTAAGTTAAAAGAGAAGGTAGACTGTCTGTATATAAAGAATGAACTAAAGTAATGAAAAGTGGTAGTCAAGAGTATTTTTCTTAATGGTAATGTTTTAAGTAGTTGCATTTTGATTTCATATAGTTGAAAGAAAAGCAGAAAGAAGTTGCTGTTTACAATGTTAAATTACAAGAAAGTAACCTACGGATTGAAACCATAAGTGATCATTTTCGGGATGTGCAACAACAACTTCAGTACACACAGGTATAGGTACTTTTTAAAAAAAAATGTTTCAGAAACTGTGTTTTAGCTTTTGAATTTTTTTTGTTGTATATTAATAAAAAGGTCATCCATATTTCAAGCAAGTGTATAGATGTGCATATAAATGTATGTATGTGTGTGTGTGTATATATATATTTTAAAATTTTGATACACTGATATTTTGTAATGTAAATATGATGCATAATTATATCTGAACTTTTTTCTGAGTATTTTATTTTTCCTTGAATAGAGTCCACCACTTTTCATAATGAATTAGGATTTTCATGCTGTTACCATATGTATTATTTACTGCATGTGACACAAGGCTTTTGTACAAAGCCTTATATTCAAAATTTTATTAAACTACTTGTTGTTTATACCAATTGGAATAGCACAGAATCTTAGCTAATAATCTATATATCAGTAGTATACAGTTTTTAAGTTCTTAATTCTACAAGGCACACATCACACATTTTCTCTTAGCATGTGATTGTCCCCATTTTATCTTCCACTCCATGAAGAATTATAAAATTAAACATAAATTACTTTCTAAAATTGTCATTGCTTAGACAAACCTCATTTATTATAGTCTTCAATTTTGTTTGGGTACAGGGCTATGAAATATAATATTGAAACTCTCCTGTCACATCTTCTCTTTAATAATTTGTTAATGGTTCTCTATTATGTTTAATTATATATTACCTATAACCGATAGAAAGTTAAGGTTAATCATTGTTCTCGTGAGAAAGTTATTGACTAGCTTGAATGAATTTGTAATGACTTGTTGCAGAGTTAGAAAACCAGAAAAAGTTTGAGATGTGAGGAAATTTCTTTAATTTTTTGCATGTTATTAGTTTATATTGTTTGGTACATTATTTGATTAAATAAAAATGATTAAGTGCAATAGTGTGGTTAACATAAAAAAAATTGGGTTTAACTCTCTCTAACACTCAAGAGTAAGAAAAAATTAAGTATTTTATTTCTTGTTATCATGTTTATTCTTTAGGTATAGTTATAAAAATAACTAAATTGTAAAAATAGGGATCTTTTTACAAAATAGTTATAGTTAAGATTAGGTAAAATAAATAATAATATGATGCTTCATAAGGCACTGACATGAGCAGCTAGTAGTAGTTCATGGATAATGTAATTTGATAGCATAATGTGAACTGCACATGCCATGAGTGATTTACAACTTGTAATAGTGCAGGTGGTAGTTAGAAGTGTTTGAAATGGCAATAAAACAATCAAATTTAATTATATCTGTATTGTTACAAACTTAGAGCTATTTGAGGTAAACTAATGTGGTTTAATGTTGCAATTTGAAGTCATTCTAAAAAGAAAAAAATGGTAATTTTAGATATATTTCAGTTTCTTTTTTTTGTGGTTATAAGGTTGGTTAAATTGATTGATTCCAGGTGGAGATAGGGTAGAGAAAATAACAGATAAACTATACTGAGAAAAAAAACATTTGAAATGCTTTTAGGAGATCTTAGGGATTACACAAGAAATTTAAGATTTTCAAGTTGAGGAAAAGTACTTCTAATTTTAACATGAAAATTATTTTGCACATGAACTGCTTAAAACAAATACTCAATATATTTATGGATATATTCTTTATTTTATTAAAAAACTTCACTAAAAATATAATTTTTTTTGTATTCAAAAGACTTGTAATACTAACTGAAAGACTGCTAAATTTGGTGAAGATATGCAAAGTACATTGAAAATTAGAAGTATTAAATCTAAAAAGACTAAGTGAGAACAAAGAGGTAACATGTTTGGTCAAATAGACCGAGTCCATGTTGAGAATGTTAAAGGATTACCATTTATTTAAAGTGGTTATCAGTTTGATTTTGCTGCACAATGTTATTTATTTTTGTTACTGTAACAAGGCTTTGGACACCTTCAGTGTGTATGCATTCTCTTATTGAATTAAAAAGTACCTTTATTACTATATTGCATTACATGAATATTTTAGTGATAAAGATTTTTTTTAGCAAATCTGTAAAGCACGTCAGAGAGAACTTGATGCAGAAGTTAGTTTGCAGAAACTGTTGTATCATGAAGAGCAGTGGTTTCTACAACAGATTCAACAATACAAGAAGGAAATTAAAGAGCTTCATGAAAAACAAGCTGCAAGAGAGGTAGGAAATGGCTACATGTAAATAAAAGTGTTTTTGTCTGCTGATATTATAATATTGTACCATTTAATTGTTTTGTGACAACTGAAGACTATAGTAGTAATGCAAAGCATCTAGCATTTATGGTTGTGTTACATTATGTGTTCAAAATGTTAGTATGCAGAAATACCAGACTAAGTCAGTGGTGTTATTCTCAACCTGTTTTATATAATACACAAGAAAAAAAATCTACAATATTGGGTAATGCTTATGAATTTCTCTGTTTTGTCTAACAAATTACTATAACTACAGAATCCTTGGTAATCTCAGTGGTATGTTTTTTTTAAACTTCTCACAATACAAAGTTTAGCTTTATATCAAGCTTAAGCTCTTCCCCAGTGTATCTATTTGAAAACTAGACTTGGATACAAAAAATACTAGGGGTTTTTACTTGCATTTTTGTGATGTTTGAGTTGAATTTTGAAACTCAGAAATAAACAGATAATTTTGTCACTAATTTTTCTATAACAAAGAGCAAACTGAAACTTTCTTTAAAATAGAGATATGTTGTTTTTACAGAATTAAAAAATTAAGGAAATACTGTATAAAAGTACAAATTATATATGTGAAGATGTAAAATTATAGTATCACACTTATTTTAAGTTTACTGGACTCCACAAAAAATTAGAAATTTGTACAAAGTTCAGAAATTATGCTTCATAAAAATGGTAGCCCATATGTTTGTTTAGTTAAATCATATAGATATGTTGGTAACTCATGCTGTTATAATAGGTCATTGCTTCTTTAAGTTTACTCAAAGACTGGCTTTAAAAATTGATGTGTAATTATTGTAAAAAATAATTTCAGTTTTCTATATCATGTAAGTATAAAGCAAATATTTTTTTAAGATCTTTCACTTATTTACGTAACTAAGATGATTAACAATGTTACTTGTAATCTATCTTGGACGAGTCTCTGATTTATTATGTTACATGCATTATGTGTTATGAGTTCAAATAACCAGAAATTTTGATTTTAATTTGGAAATTAATTAAATGTTAATATGTGTCAAATTTATAATATTTGGTAACAAGATTGATGGACACAATTTTCTTTCTTAACACAAGTGTATTTTAATATACAGACAACAACACAATGTATAATAATGGTTATTACAAATAGTTATTAAGAATATTGGTTTATATACAGAAGTTTTGCAAAGTTACAAACTATACTGAGTCTGTTATTTGGTTTAGAACTAAATATTTTATCGATGATCAAGGTCCATGATGAATAAATTAATTCTGAGTCATTATTGTTACATCTTGCTTGACCTTGCTAGTTTGGCTGGCCTCATGCCACTTACAAGCTGACTTTTTATTGAAGAAGATATTTAATGTCCTCATAGAAATACTAAAGTGCAAAGTTAATTCACTGTTGAATGGTTTGTAATAATTGAAATCTGTAAAAGTCCCTAGTCAAATTCTGTAGCTTTCTAATTAGTAAGTGCTTACCACAGCTATAGCTTCTGAGTCATGTGATATACTGAGTGTAGCGACCAAGAGTATTCTATTACTGTCTCTTGGCTTGTCAGTTTATATACTTTATCAGGTAAAATTCTTATTAGTTCAACAATTTTCAAAGATACACCAGTGGTTTCGTAAAACATATATAGTAGATTCTTACTCTTGAGAATCTTATACAAATTTAGAGAATAAGCTGGACAATACACATCCAACAATATATGTCATGCGCATTGTACTGAAACAAATGCAGATATTAGAATTAACGTTTAACAGCAAGTCTATTACAAAAGTAAAAAAATATCTTTATTTTTTAATTTTCTTCATATGACTGGGTCAAAGTGTGCATGTCTTGATCTTTTAGTGTAACATTCAAAATTTAAACTATTTTATAACCAGTGTATGTCACAAAACACAAAATGCAAATATAGTGGATATTTCATATATTAACTTCTTAATATAAAAAGTATTTTTTAAAATCCTCAAATTTTATTTTTCTGGTACTTGATGCTTCTAATCTTCAAATTTGTCTCTTCACAATTTTATAATGTCTAAAATAAGCTTTGATAGTTCCCAATTGATTAGAAACACAAACTATGCATAATTACAAGCAAAAATCTAAAGTGTGAGCTTTTTGCATTCTTTATTTGATCAAAATTTTGTCAAACCCACCAGAGAATTCCTATCTCCTCATTTTTAACTTTTGAGATTGTATGCTACTCAACTTTACATGGGTAGTTGACTTGTTTATAACCTATAGAAAGAGTAGGTTCTTCTCTGTATCAATATCACAGCTGTCCTGTTGAATTTGGATGAGAGAGCATGCACTTCAGAGTAATGTCATATAGTTCAAATATGCAGTGAATATTGGTAGTGTGTTAATTTGATGTATTATTTATATCAGCATTAAAATGTTTGTTGTATGATTTAAGTAATAATGTAAATAATTTGTTTACAAAAAAATCACAAAGGTTACTAGTATTATTTTATGAAAGGGCTTAGCAGTATGATGTGATTGTTTGTAACTATACTTATTTTCATCTTGTTTATGAGTTATTAGGCCTGACATGGCCAGGTGGTTAAGGCACTTGACTCATAATCTGAGGGTCGCTGGTTCGAATCCCCATCCCACCAAACGTTCTTGCCCTTTCAGCTGTGAGGGTGTTATAAGTAAAGGTTAATCCCACTATTCACTGGTAAAGGAGTTACCCAAGAGTTGGCAGTGGGTGGTGATAACTAGTTGTTTTCCCTCTAGTCTTACACTGCAAAATTAGGGACGGCTAGCACAGATAGTCCTTGTGTAGCTTTAGCGTGAAATTCGAAACAAACTTTATGAGTTATTGCTTAAATTGTTCTTTTCTGTAATTTGAATGATATTCTTAAGTAATTTTGTATCTTATCCCTTCTAATTTCTATAACTTGAAATTAACTTAGTTGTACCAGTACCAGTAATTGTGTGAATTTTATTTCACATTTAAATAGTTAAATTTAACATAAGTGTTAATGATTTTATAATAACTATTACGTACATATGTTTTAAGTTATGAAGAAAAAAAGGTTCTGCTATAGTACCTCCATCCTCTCACAAGATTAACTATTCTCACTTAGTGTTACTATCTGTATGCAAATGTTTTTCTTTACTCTTGCAACAGGCCTTCTGCTTTGCTTATTGGAACCAGATGATTCCAAAATGTCTCTCGTAAATTGTTATGCTTCATTTCTCCACCAATAGGAGCATGAAATACTCATGTGACTCCCTCTGTGCACTTTTACTGAACCATTGCATCTTATTTGGCAGCACTTGTTCTCAGACATGTTCCTATTTGCTTGTTTAAAGTTTCATGTTTGTCATTATTGTACTCTTGAAGTGGCCTTCATTTATTTCCCTTTTTGTTTCTATTAATAATGTTTCTTAACTTCACTTTAATCAAAGTTTATAACAGACACATAGTTATTTATAGCTTTGTTATTACTGAATGACTTTTCCTCATTATAAATTCCAAAGTTCATGTTAACACATTAGTGGTAACACCAGGGACTATCTCTATGTCTAAGGCTTCAATTGTGGATAACCCCACTGGAAGATTGAACATTACATGGGTCAATCTGTTTTTAGACCTCACCCCATATCCTCCTGATTACACTGTGCTTGTTCTGATGGACAAGAACCTGGATCACTTATTTATACCTCCTTATTTTACTGTGCCTTCCTATGCATTGCCTGGGGAGTGAGTTAGGCCTAATATGGTCCTTTTGAATTTTGTTTTGCAGGTATGTTTTATCCATTTTCACTATTTTCTATGAACAACATCCTTCCTTATGACATGACCAATCTTCCCTTCCTTTTTTGGTTTTCTTCTCCTCCTTTGATATTCGGATACCTGCTGGCCAACTTGGCTCAGAATTAAGTGATAGGACTAGCATGCCTATCCCACTATGGGTTTTGGATCAGTTTGCTCTTGCATGTCATTGTGCAGATTGTTATTTTCTGGACGAGCAATTATTTGGTTCCATTTCTTATGTTTGAGATATGGTCCCACTTTATCTTACTCTCACAACTCTTTTAAAGTATTACTGTACCATCCATCTTCTCTTGAGGCTCTCCAATGAAATCCTGTTGAGATATCTGGGTATGATCCTTGCCTTTTTTCCTCCATATTGGTTCATTTGTCATCTTCATCTTTATATATGTGGTTTCTCTGTTGTTAGGACCTTCTGGGTCATGTTGCAACTTTAACTCATGCCTATGGGAATTTGGAATCATTAGTTGCATCATTACAACAATGGTCTATCCTTATCAACCTTGTTGTCCATCTGTCTCAGTCAGGGCCAACATGGCACTTATTGACATTTCCTGTCCTTCCCTATTCCAACCCTTAGCTATCCCTTCTTCTTGGGTTGCCTCATCTTGTTTTTTTCAACAACACAGGTTACATTGCTAATATTATAATAACTACCCAGTGGGATCTCAACTTGTTGATTTTCTCCATCATGATCATCCATTCATCAAAAATCATTGAGTATTTCAAGTTTTATCAGATGGACTTGTGATCCTGTTTTTTTTTTTCCCTCACCTCTCATGTCTCCTATAACCCTTTCCTTACTTCCACCTTAGGATTGTGTGTCCAGCCAGTATCTGTTGGAAATGGTTTAGGAACTACTATCTCAGCAGGCCATCATACATGTTCAACATCCTTCCCCAAATTTTATTCCAGACTCTTTGTTGTTCCTAAGAAAACTGGGGACTAGTGGCCTGTCATTGATTGGTCTTCCTTAATTGCTTTGTTCATTTGACCCTTTAGCCGTGAAGTAATTTCTGATCCTACAGTGGTCCTTTTCTCTAGGCTTATGGATGAACAAGATATATATTACCAGTGCTTATCTCCATATCCCTATATCACTACAGTCTTGTTCATATGTTTATTTCATTCATTATAAGGTGGTTTATCAATTTTGCACCCTACCCTTTGGACTTACTTCAAGTAAGTTGTATGTTTTCTGTCAAGAGGCCAGAGCTTTTGCACATATTTTCATGCTCTAACGTTGAGATTCCACCATTTATTTGGATGACTGGCTTCTTCTGGCTCATTTTGAACTAGAGTTCACCAGCCAAATCTGTAAGCTCCTGCTAGTTGCTGCTTGGGTGGACCACTTAATGAAATTGGAAGAGTTCTTCCTGTGACTTACCCAATATCTCATCCATTTAGGCATCTATTTTGACACTTATTTCATTCAGGCCCATTCATCTCCTCTCCAACTTCATTCTATGGAACTGTCAGTTTGTCGCACCTTTTCAGTTCCCTCACTTTCTGCTCATAAGGTTCTATCACTTTTGTGTATGTGGTCGTAACAATATCAATAGCCCCCTTTGGTTGTGCACATTTGCAGTTACTTCAGTGGGCTTTTCACAATCAATGAAATCTTCTTCAAGATCCCCCATTAGCTTCCACTACCCTTTCTTGTACCCTGATGGACAATCTGCATTGGTGGTTGGAAAATACTCGTATGTTGGCAACTTTCATGCTTCTTCCTTTTCATCTGGATTTATATATTTTCAAGGATGCTTCCCTTCAGGGCTGGGATGGGTGGGTCAATCACCAAAAATTTTAGGTTCTTGGTTTGTAATTGAATGTTTTTAAAAATCAACGTCCTCAACATTTTTACAGTTTTTTGTGCTTTTAATTACTTCCTTCCTTTTGCCAAACATCGTCTGGTGATGGGTCGTTCTGACAATTTTACAGTGGTAGCACATGCTAATTATCAAGGGAACATCCAGTTGAGATCTATTATATTGGACCCACATGTACCTCATTCATCTCATTGCGTGTCATATTCCATGCATATTACTTCATCAGGTTTTCTCTCTCTCATCAGTACTGCTTCATGTTGAGTCCTTCTGATTACTTCTTATCAGCCAGCTTAAGTGTGGTTTGCATGGTTACAACTATCTTTTCTCTACAGTACCTTTTTCTTTGTTTCTTTCCCTTCTTCATCAACCTCAATCAACTGTTCTATCTTACCATTCATGTTGCTTGTTTTCATGCCTGGCTTTTATCTGGTCCTTGTCATGGAGATCACATTTCTCCTGTATAGTAGCTTTTGTTTTAGCTCATTCCATATGTTCTTTTTCAGTGGAGATGTATTGGCACAAATGGCAAGTGTTTCTTAGTTGGTTTGCAAATTGTGGATTTCCTGGTGACTGATCTAACATATTGGAGTTTCTTAAGTGGCATTTCAACTGGGGGGTCTTGTGTCTCTTTGCTCTTAGATTATTATGCTGCCTTATCCCATATATTTCATTTTTCTTGATACTGTAAAATACTTACTTCCCTATCCTAATGCATTGCTTCTATATTCATCATCCCCTCAAATATCTTACTCTTTTGGACTGGGATATCAGTGTGGTCCTCAATTCCCTAATTTTACCTCTTTTTGAACCACTTTTCTCATATTTCATGTTTTCACCTTTTCCTTAAAATTTTTTTCCTCCTGATAGTGTGTGGACATCAAAAGTTTGATTTGTTTGCCATAGAAGTTTCATATATGCTTTACCATCCTATCTATCTATCTTTATTTGAATTGTTCCTTCCTCCCAAAGACTTTGGCTGCTGAAGAGGTTAACTCCTCCTTTTCACCTATTTCCCATTCTCTTCTATTTCTCATCGCTACCCTTGTCTCAGATAGACTTCTATGTCTGGTTCACACTCTAATATGTTTGTCTCCCATTATTTGCACCATATTACAGATTATTCTTCCTCAAGGTTTTGTCTTCCACTTGTGACTGTTCTTTAGGCTTCAGTGTAAATTTGACTGGGAAAATTTATATTTCTTTTTTTCATTTGCTTTTAGGGATCATTGCTTAATTTATTTGTTATATGGATACAGTTCTGTGGCAAGTGGTGCCTGTTTAGTTATTCTTCAACTTGACAACTGCACTGTACATCCATGTCGACTTGTGCTTTATCTTCCATTGCTTCATAATGATGATACATCTCTGGCCTTTCTACCACGTTCTCAACCCACCTCCCTCCTTTCTTGTGGTGGTGTATGGGAGCACTTACCACTTCTCAGTTCCAAGCTGCTGTGGTGGTTGACTGTAGATAAACCTTCCTGAATGGTTTCCACATAAAGATGACTATAATCATTTTGTGCAAAGTAGAGCAGTGGTGTTCTGCAGGTGTAGATGACATGTTATCTTGCAGTATGTAATGTACACTAACAAAGGAATAAGATGTAAAATTGCAGTTTACCCCAACATTTGGGAGTATTTATCATACCCCTGCATGGATATTGGTATCCAGTAGTTGGATTTGGAATTTAGAGTAAAACTAATCACCGTAAGTCCTTGCACATTTATGGTTATCTATATTCCTCTCACAATCATACTCCTTTGGTGTTGTGGATCACAATGGAGGTAAAGGGAATTGTTCCAGTTCTGTTCCATTTTGCTCTTCTTTGTTGTATATTATTCCAAGGGTGTTATTGATTTCTGGGTGATTCTGGTCAATTTTGCTGTTGGGAGAGTTATATAACCATCCTTTCAATACCAGATGTTGGTTTTCTGGATCAATAGCTTAAAGCTAACATATGTCATCCTCAGATGTTCGAGTGGTTTTAGATTACTCTCAATCTCTTGAAATTGAAGTGTAGATGGTATGATCCTCATCCTACCTCCATGTGGATGTTGGTTTCCAGCAGCATGTGTTTTGAATGTAGTTGACTTACTGTGTATGTTTTGTCTTATTCTAACCACTCTACATCTAGGGGTACATCCACTGTGGGATTGAGTTACATATATGTTTATGTGGTTAGGATCACTGTCCCTTCCATTTGGATGTACTCCTATCTTTTTCCACTATTATCTAATATTTATTTCCCTGATGGGGGAAGAGTATATATGTATGTGGTTAGGATCACTGTACTGCTACTATCTCTTCAATTTGGATGTACTCCTATCTTTTTTTCCATCATTATCTACTACTCATTTCCCTGATGGGGAAGAGTATATCTTGTTTAAAAGTGGAGTGGTTCCCCTCATCAGATCTTGGGATGGTTTTAGGGGGTACATCTGTCACTTCCTCACACTTCTTAGCATCTGATTAATGTGGGATTTTAGCTGATCTTGTGCACAGAGAGGAGTATTGTATTGGAACTTATAATTTTCCTGTACTGAAAATGTATTTCTGATATGCACTTTTATCTGCTCATACTTCCCACCTTTTTAGAAATATCCACTGTTTCTTAAATCTTCTGCTAAATATTGAAGTGATAATTTGGTAGAGGCATATAGAGGGAGTTGTATACATTATCTATGTTGTGCTCCTCTTGGAGGTGAAGTGACATGTGAAGATTTACCTGAGAGACATATTGGAATCATTTGATTCAAGTAGGGTGTAGCAAAAAACTTAAGGCATGTGTAATGAAAACACTTGCATATAGAGGAGGCAGCACTGGACAAGAATAGCTAAGCTTGTGAAAAGAGAGAAGTGTCTGTCAGAAATACATTTTCAGTGTAAGAAAATTATAATTTTTCACTGAAGTCTTAGATGTACTAAATATTTTAATATTTCTGTTTTGTAAATTCCTTACAAATGAGCACTGATATTTATTTATTTTTAAACCCACCTTTGAAATGAGATCATTTTGAAAAATAATTTTTTTTCACTTTTTGGTATATGTAGTTTTGAATTCACAAAATGGAGGATTAAATAGTGTAGAAACACAAATTAAAAAATTAAGATAGCATATAGTAGCATATATTGCCCTGTTTTTGAGATCACTTACCACTTATCTCCAAAGTTTTAAAATTTTTGTGTTGACTTTTGTTAGTCAGTGTATAATATACAAATAATTTTATACCTGTAGATATGAAATGCAGCTTTCCATATAAAACATCTTTACATAAACCTTTCAGTTCTTTAATATCAAAAGAATGGTTGAGAGTGTACAATATTATTTATCTTAATCCTATCTGATCTATACTTTTACCATATTGAATATCAAATACTCACATTGGTCTTAGGTTAAAAATGATAAATTTGTATTGAAATATGCTATTTTCTAACACTTTAAATCATTTCAGTAATGTGCATAAAGAAAGGTATTCTGAGAAATTAAATGGCTATAGACTTTTGTATCCATATTTTTTACCAAAGACAATTATTATGCTATTTACAATATGTAAAGCTTTCCTAAACCTTCCATTCATATTAGATGCTAGAAGGGGATGTTTGACATGGTGTCATTGAAAGTTTTGTGATACTATGTGAAGGTCTCTATAGCTCAAAGCTGTAGCTCTCAACAGTTATCAATTATCAGTAAATATGTCTTATATAGAATTGGTATCATCACAAATTGCATAAAACCTGAGTGCTAAACCTAATTGGAAAATAAGATAGTCAAAAAAACTTTGAGTTTGAAAGAATAGAAAGTTGTGTGTCTATAAATCTGTACTAGGGTTATTAAGGTTAAATTTTGTTGTATGTTTTCTTTCTTGTAGAATTCAGTTACTCAGTATCAACATATAATAGAAGAAATCAAAACAGCCATGCAGTGGGATAACAGTGCTCTAGGAGCTTGGCTGGACGAACAAGCTTGTCAGGAAGAGGACATTCTAGCCCTTCTAAAGTACACAGAGCATGATGAGAGTAAAATTAAAGTAAAGTATTCCCTTTTTATGTGTAAACAAAGAAGAATTTTCAGTAAGAGCAAAAAATATTTTAGTCAGTCAGTTGTAAATCACACATTTCCCTTTGTTATGAATTGTTCTATCGTGCATCTTCAATAGAAAATCTTTCAAGCAAACCTCTGTTTTGCTCATTCTTGAATTACAGATTCATTATGTGTGATCTGCTCCTAATATTTAAAAAAATAGTTTATCTCTACTTATGTTCTCAAAGGTTAAAGTGACAGATGATCATTAGACTACAAGTTAACAGGGCTAGAAACTAGAAGGAATTCATTAGTTCTAATGCTACTATTTTTTGGCTGTGTTTTGGTTATTTTACATTTTATTTAAGGAGGATTTTAGTTTAATTAGAAGAATCAATTCACAAAATGTGCAGAGACTAAAAGAAATTCATGTAAATAAAGATTGTTGGTAAAGTTTCAAGAAATGGATTTCCATTTCATTTTTTGACATTTATTCAAGATGAAGTTTGTTATTTGATACTAAATGTGGTTTGAATTATTTGCTAGATACCTTTTATTCAGTTTTGTTGCCAGGGTACATTATAACATTTTATTCTGTGTGATTCCACACAAATGTACATACATGACTGTCTCCAAGATGTCTTTTCTGAATTTTTTTTTCACTAGTACAGTTCTAAAAGATTCCAGTCTGCCATAGCAGTGTTAGATTTAATGAGACAGTATACTACATCTTTGTTTAGTTTTATTAAGAATAAAGATCTGTTAAAATGGTTCTACAAAGAGAAACATTCAAAACTATTTCCTTGTTTATTGATGCCTTTAAGAGTAGTATGATGTTTTGCTGCCTAAAACTGTTCTTTTTGATAAAGGATGCAGAACTAGTGATTACAAAAAATATACTAAATATCTAAGATTAATTTTTTTGATATTCAAATGGTAAGAGAATATTAAATACCAACAGTCTTAGTAACCTCTTTAATAGGTATTGTGTTTATAGTTATATATGAAAATGGCAATGTACATTTCATGATTTTTTTCAAGTGCCCAGTAGATTATGAGTTGACAGTCGATGTTTCTGTTTTGAGGTAATTCTTGATGATGAGAAACCCACTTGAAATAAAAATGTATCTCAGAATGGCTGGTATGGGTATTAACACTTTTACTGATAAGGAGAAAACAACATTTTGACCTTCCTAGATCATCTTTAGGTTAAGAAAGAGAGTGTTTGAATGTGACCGTTGACAGCAACTAAAACCAAAATTAAACCAATATAAAGGAACACCTTTATACCTATACTAATTAATAACCTAACATCTACCTGCAATGCCCCCTACAATCCAGTGCCCGTTTATACTCACGCCCCTAAGACATGTCCGTTAACAGTCACATTCTCTCTTTCTTAACTTGAAGATGACCTAGGAAGGTCAAAATGTTGTTCTCTCCTTATTAGTAAAATTGTCACCACCCATCTTGAGATACATTTCTTTTTTGAGTATAACTGTTAGATTCTTTTTGAGGATAGGACTTGTCAGTTGAACATTTATCCTATAGATATACTTTTACCCATATTATTCATGAGTATGGAGACCTTTTCTGTTTAGGGCCCTTTTTTTTCATATATTTATTATATACTCATGTTGACAGTTCTTCATTTCAGAATTTTGGAAAAAATTAAAGCTTCACATGATGGTATTAAGGTCATTTATATGCAGTTACGCTTTTCATGCTTCACTGATCACACTATATTATAAGATAGCAGGAAAATACAGAACGTTACTATATTCGATTGTTGATGAGAACGTCATCAGAATCACGTGATTTGTAAAGTTTTTCATAAAATTATTCATACCACTATTTTAGAAGAATTTAATTCCTGCTTATATTTATGGATAAATGTTTCTCCAGTTTTTCTAGTTTGCTCAGTCTCCAACTATTATTATACACTGAATTTTGAGTGTTTTTTTCCTTCCCACATTACATTTGTATAAACACACAATCTAGATATTTACAAGATAATCCAAGCATCAAAGGAAACACACCATGGATCAGAAAAAGAAAGTCTACGAATTCTGGCTAATGCAACTTGGGTGAAAAGCCAGAGACAAGCCGCTAATTTGAAACAAATTCTTACAAATTCAGAGTTTAAGCAATCAACCAAGAAAAACGGGGCCAAACGATGCAGTCACCCATGTTGCAAAATGTGAACTCATTCAGGAAAGCAAAGACTTAAAATTTAGAAGTTCAGGAGAAACTTTTCATATCAACACAGAGATGAACTGTACATCAAAAAATCTAATATATTGTGTAAAATGTGCAGGTTGTGGATTGGATTATATTGGGCAGACCAGGGACCAATTAGGGAACAGAATGACTATCCACAGACAACAGATAAATCACCCAGAATTGCGACAAATCGGACTGAGTAAACATTTAGACCAATGTGTGAAGGAAAAACACCTGAAATACAGTGTAGTACCATTCTATAAGGTTGGAAAAGACTGTGAGCAAACCAGAAAAACTATGGAGAAACATTTTATCCATAAATATAAGCTGGAATTAAATGAAATTCCTCTAAAATAGTAGTATGAATAATTTTATGAAAACTTTACAAATCACGTGATTCTGATGACGTTCTCATCAACAATTGAACATAGTAACGTTCTGTATTCTCCCGCCATTTTATAATACAGTGTAATCAGTGAAGTATGAAATGCATAACTGCAAATAAACGACCTTAACACCGTCATGTGAAGCTTTAATTTCTATATCAAGTTCGTGACTAGCTCATTTTACTTTTTGTACTTGTATGTACATATATGAGGTTTATTGAAACTATATTTATGGGTAATGTTTTCTCATTTGGTAATTTACTCACTTTGAATCATCTTTATTAATAAGATGCACAGTTTTATATGCAAAAACTAGTGCTTCCAAATAAAAATGATTGAAACCTTCCTGTCTGTTCTTTATCAAAATCTTCCTTTTTGATCGATGGAATTTCTTAAAGAACCTAATTTCTCTGGTTAGATGGCTTATGAGAGATGCAGTATTTCTTGCAGTTGAAAAGATAAAACTAATTTTTAAATTCATGTCAAGTTATTAAAATGAAATACGGACTCTGTTAATAACATTTTCCACTTCTCTCTGTGTATTTTGTCATGTGTGACCATTATCTTCCTTTATGAACTCCACATCATATTACAGGCTTTATTTGAATTTAATTTTATGGATTTAGGAAATTCACAATGTATTTGAAATCACCAAACATAAGTTTACATTTTTTTTAAATTCTAATATATTGTACAGAGTGGATATTTACTGTTTTAACTCTTGGCAAGATTTTAAGAAAACTTAACTATTTGTAGCTATGTACTCATGAGATATGTTAGTAATTTGCAAGTTTATAATAAACAGGAAGAAAGTAAAAAATAGAACACATTGCTGAAAAACTCATAGAAATAATTAATATATTCATACTTAACAGAAACGTGAAATAAAAAAATTGCATTTACTAAACTGATATGCAATGTATGTTATCAGACAGATATAAGAAGAAATAAATGAATAATGAGAAGCTACTGCTAATTTTGAAGACAAGAAACATTGAATCACAGTAGGTTTTAAAAAAAGGAAAGAAAAGAAACTGGAACTGTTTTTGAGGCTGGTTAGGAATGAGTTTTTTATTCAGAGTTGAAGGGAATTTTATCACTTCATGAAAGAAAGAAATTTGCTGATGGTAGTGAAGTCTTGTAATCTGCCATGTTTACTCCCTATTTTTTTTTGGTTGAAGTTAATTTTTCACCTTCATGTATTAGAATATTACCAGTTATTAACATATCATTGTGTATGATATATTACCAGTTATTAATATATCATTGTGTATGATGTGTGTTGAGGAATATTGGAGGCTAAATGGTGATTTATACATTACTGAAAATGAAATGTCATTCTGTAAAATATCTCATTTTTCACCTCATAAAAAATCATAATTTGATAAATTAAAGCAATATGTCAGTCTTAACTCTCTCACCCCTGTTGTTAAAGTGCATGTTACAACATTTTGGAGCATTATTTTCAACATTTTATTAAATAACATTTTTACTACTTACATCAATGAGATTGGCATCAAAACTTAGTTTATAATTTACATTTTAAAATTATGTATGTTTTAATTTAAAAGGAAATGTAAAGAAACGAATGTTAAATATTGTTTTTTTTGTATGGCACATAACACGTCCAGTTGTCTTAGTGCTCAGTTTCTATTTTATTACACCCACTGTACAATGTACAAGTATCTAGTGAAACTCTAATTTGAGATACAGACAAGCTAAATATAAAATAAGAACCTCCCACTTCTATGATTTACTGAGATATCAATATATTTAGCAGATCTACTAGAGTGGCTCCACCCTTCAAATCAATCATTTGTCTTATTTAGTACCACCTATAAGTAGCTTAAGTTTATAACCAAGAGAAAGAGGGATTCTCTTCTATGTAATTCTGACAGTTGTTTATAAGTAGCTTGAAGACAAAAGTAATAATTTTGCCCAAACTATTGAAGTGTGATGAACAAGTTGTTACTCCGAAGAGGAATGGGGTTTTTTCAACTCATATATACTTTATTTAAAGACCCTATTAAATTGCAGGAATTGTGTGATACTAATACAGTAATTTTTTGTTTTTCAAAAGTAATGTTTGAAGCCTACAAAAATTATCTATATACCTCATCTGCAAGACTAAATGAGGCTTATTGAGAGAAGCATGTTCAATGCACAAATACAGTATCTTG
>NC_134825.1:102907050-102974992 GCF_004210375.1 Tachypleus tridentatus | reverse complement strand
AAAAAGTTATAAATCTAGTTTATACCTGTTTAAAACTATTTTCCAGCGCTAGCTTAGTATATGTATCTTCCTAATCGATAACAAATTAACTTCTTTGTAAAGAAAAAAGTAGCTAGTTGAATGTTGATATTTTGTTATTTATTACCTATAAAAACTGTAAAGAAATAATCTTATTCTACGATGTTCATTGCACTTCAAGGTAACAACTTTTAGCAAAACTCCAATAAAAGAGAAAACTAGAATTATTTGTTTATCTTTTAGTTATTTGTAATATATTCTTACATTAACTATCTTCTCAACTAAACATTTAAAAAAGTATTAAATATTTTGAAAGACAAAAATAAGACATTGATGCTATTTTCGCTTCCTGACAAAGAAAATTTATAGCATCAACCATTACATCATTAAAATAAAGGTAAAACTAAATCTATTATTAATCACTGGTTACAGTTATGATAGGATTGATGGAGCGTCATACTTACTTTGCTATTTTAAACAGTTGAGTGCTGTATAAGTCACAAGAACAACTTATTATTTAAAGCCAATGTAAATATAAGTACACTGTGATAATTAAAGCACAAATAAAAATGGCAATCACATCGCGAAATTTTTAGCACAGCAATGAGAAGTTGAAAGAGAAATATTTAGAATGATAAACTGCAAAATTTGTTCCTGTTAACTACGTGATTTTGACGTTAAATCCTGCAAACACCGTAAGTTTCTTTGTTTCTGCTTGAATTTCGCGCACAGCTATCTGCGCCATCAGTCCCTAATTTAGCAGAGAAAGAAAGGAAAGCAGCTAGTCATCATCACTCACAGCCAACTTTGGTTACTCTTTACCAACAAATATAGAGATTGACAGTTACATTATAACGCCCCCACGGCTGAAAGTGTGAGCATCTTTGGTGTAACTGGGATTCGAACCTGTGATCCTTTCATTATGAGTTGAGTGTCTTAACCACCTGGCCATAACCTGTAAGAACGAAAATATTAAGATTGGAGTATTACTTCTCAGAATGTCATAAAACAAAGCTGACATTGTTTTTCAACAATTTACCTCTGTCAGCACATTGTGATGACATCAGGATTAGTACTCACAATCACATCACTACGCCACATGTATTTATGGACAGTTTGCTTACATCATGACTTAATGACAATAACCAAAATGTTTACATACGTTTACACATTTATCTGTATATGGAGATGAATAAAAGGTTAATTAAGTTTCACAACCATATGAACAGTTCAGTATATTCTAATAACTAGAGTTTAATACTGAAAACCCCATTACAACATGGATTCCAAAATATTTCGCCATTACACAATGACTGGAAAGTTTAAACTAACAATAGTACTATAACGCCTTCACTTGACTTTTTCATAAGAAAGTTTATAAATGTATTGTTCACAACATACTTACAGGGTATCGTTATAACTAGGACGTATAAATAAAACGTACATCACAATGTTTGTAGACAATCCACTAATAACATGTATCAAGAACGACTTCAATATGATTTCATACAACTACATTTTAACGCTTATATACTAAGACTGAACAATTTATTTATATTTTTCGTAATGACTAAAAAGTTAGTGCTCCCAGCCTTAACATACACGGTTGTACACTGACATCGAACAATCCGCTTATGCCCCCCCAATGACACAGCAGTATGTCTGCAAAACTTAAACGCTACAAACCGGGTTTTGATAACCGTGGTGGGCAGAGTCCAGAGAGCCCATTGTATAATTTTGCGCTTAATTTTAAACACACAGACAATCCGCTTATGGTGGTATGGCATAATGATTAGAACGTCAACAATCGTTGCCTGAACCACACGTTTATACATGGAAACTGAACAATCTACTTACAGTACGCCATGAGTACAATGTTCCAATTATCATATTTTATCAAAATACAACTGTTTACCTATTTTGGTAAATTCTGAGTATTTAGCATAATTGGTGTTTCAAGGTTTTAAAACACAGAAGACAAATAAAACAATAATAATATATTACATACATTTTTTTCGAAATTTAAATTTCGGTATAAAACAGAAATGGAACTTAAGAAACGTATTTTTTCTCAAACAAACATTGTTACTGTTTAAAGGCAACTAAAACCACATATTTTACATATTATGCTTTCCGTTCTAATGGAACTGAGAAAATCATGTTCCGAGAGAAAGTAACATACAAAATGACAGTATATCCGGATGTAAAATGACGTTATGGATGCTGTAAGAAGATCAAATAATTATTATTCTACGTCTACCCATTACAATCATTTATGTTATATATTAACTTATTAATAATGTAATTTCATTTTTATTCGTTTAAGAACAATTTTTTCATCAATCAGTTCACTATTTTATTACCGTAACAGTCAGTTTTTTTATTGCTTGTTTGGGATTAAATACAAAGTTACACAATGGGTTATCTGTGCTTTGCCCACCACTAGTATAGAAACCCGGATTCTATTGTGGTAAGTCCGTAGACATACCGCTGTGCCACTGGAGAGGGGTGTAACAGTCAGTGTAGTTTTACCCTGTGCTTTAAAACAACGACTTAACTGTTTTGTATTTTACAAATTAAAAGGTAATTCCAAAGATACTTTAAAGCGACAACTGATTGTTTGACTGATTATTTTGAATTAAGCACAAGGCACACAATGTGCTCTCTGTACTCTGCACCACAATAAGTGGGGGTATCGAGCAGTGTTAGTCCGCAGACACTGCTGCCTGCCACCAGCTGGTGGGCTAAAGCGACGACTTACATGTTTTAGTATTTAAGAGCTGTACTGTTTATTACAAACTCCTAGATAATTAATTCTGTCACTAATGAGCTCTAGTTTTACTTCTCTAGAAGTTCTAATTCGTGTTTCTTTTATATAAGTTTGCAAACAAAGTATATACTTTATTTTGATAAGTTTCAAAGAAATGCCTTAGTTTAAACATTATTTTTAAAACTATGTAAACCCGGCATGGACAAGCGTGTTAAAGCGTTCGACTCGTAATGCGAGGGTCGCGGGTTCGAATTCCGGTCGCTAAAAGCATGCTCGCCCTTTCAGCCGTGGGGACGTTATAATGTAACGGTCAATCTCACTATTCGTTGATAAAGAGTAGCCCAAGAGTTGGCGGTGAGTGGTGATGACTAGCTTTTTCCCTCTATTCTTACACTGCTAAATTAGGGACGGCTAGCACAGATAGACCTCGAGTAGTCTTTGCGGAAAATTCAAAATCAAACAAAACTTTGTAAGAGATGTCTTAGTTTTATTCATTGGTCTCATGGCGAATTTTATTCAATAAGATTCGCAATGAGCTGTAATAATCTATTTGTTTATCATGTTGTCTTAGTTTATACCATGTAGCAGGATCAGAAATAGTTTGAACTTCATGCCAATTACAAAAATTAATTAACTGAGAAAAAACAACATTTTGTGTTATTTAAAAAAAATATAATTTCTTGCAAGAGGCATCACTAAAGTCTAAACTTAAAAAGTTGTCTCCGTTTGGTCTAAATATCAGCCACTTGTTTAATCTCATTTCCACACTCTGTCCATTTCCATCAACCCTTCATGGCCATGAGGGTTTTAATTTTTGACATATTTTCTGTGACAGCCATCTCTAAACTTTAATGAATAATATTTGTTGAATCAAGTGTTCGAAAGCCTTAAGAACATAACGTTTATTGTAATCTACTACTCTATTAAGTTCAAATCCAATATGTCCATTAAGTAATTCAGTGTTAACCTAAAAGAACCGACTTCTTAGCAGCATCAAATAACTACGTCTTGTGTTGGAATATAATGGCTTCATACACGAAAAGCTTAATTTGCATGTTGTAATCTATAATTAGATTACCTCTAACATATAAGCTGATTAAAATGAGGACCAAAAACTGGTTTTTCGATTATCACGCAACATTTAGAGCTCTCATTTAGACATTTTAACAATATCTAATAAGCTACGAAGAACTCTAAATAAAAGATGATTGATTTAACTAGAAAATAACATGTAAAAATAAGAAATTGTACACACTTTTCAGTAATTTAAGGTCATTAGATTAATTAATTTGGATTTTCTTTTCAAAACGTTACAATCTCTAACAATGGTCCCCTAAGGAAATACTTTTAATTTCTTTTTTGTTTTCAATAGAAGGTTCAATATAACCAAAGTTCCTTCAAGCATTGATGGTACAGGTAGTAAAATCGAAACACCTGAAGTAAAGTACAACATACCCACATCTACCGAACACGATTCGCAACTCCATTTTAACTACGAAAAGCAATCTAACACACACAAAATTATTCTCTCGTCCTTCCAATTCCCAAACGAAAGAATCATGGTGCATGCTCGTCTGGTTTTAATAATACGAATAGTTTTGGTTATTTATACATTCCAAGAAATTGATATATCGTTTAGTTTTCTTCTGGACCACTCAGACAGCATGATACTTTTATGTATGTACTACAGAAATGCCAAATAGGTTAATAAAACGTAATCACAAACTAACCGTTTTATCTGTATGTTAGAAGATAAATAAACTGAAGATTTGTTTAATGCAATGATATTCAAGCTCGATGGAAAATCATTGCATCTGAAAAATTTGAGAAGAAAAACAATAATTTTGTTCAGTCTGTTTCTCTTTCTTTTCTTATTTATATATCATTTAGTCTCGACCATTTTATGCTGGAGATATGTTGGTATATATTATTGATAAACTAACACTTTGCGGTCTTCATTAGTTTATACTGGAGACATTTGATGTGTAGCCTCGACCACTTTGTGCTGGAGACGTGTTTGAATGTAGCTTTTATCTGTTTATACTGGAGATATACGAGTATGTGGCCTGGATCAGTTTATAATTGCGATGTGTGAGTATCTTTATCATGCAAACGTAGCAAAAATTACGATTTTAATTTCCAAATAAAAGTGGTTACATACAACATTGACTACATAAACTCTTCAGAAATGCACTGACAATATGAAATGCAGGTTCTTGTGTTTGCGAGAAACTGGATGTATTTTTACTTTCAAGTAAGAAACTACCGATACGCCAGAAAGTGTTCGTACCCCTGCGTCCCAAGTGGTTTTTTTGCTCATAACTTACAAATATTAGCTTAATAGAAGTATAATATATTATACATATTATACTAGCACACATCTACACAAATAAATTCTTATTTAAATTAAACGACAAATAAACTGTTTATAAACAAATAACCAAAAATAGGAGGAGCAGAAAGTGTTCATACAGTTCAGAACGTGTGAAAAAACTGATATTCCCGTAAAAATTTTGTTTAGTTTGGCGAATAAATTACATTATACCATTCCAAAACTAGATACTTGGTTCATAATTATTGGAATTTAGCCAGCGAAAAATGTACTTCCGGCAATTTAGCGCCGTCTCCGTCATTATCTGCTTGGTCATCATGGCGAACAGGAAACAACTGTCCAGTGATTTAAAAGAAGAATTATTGTAAAATACAAGTCTCGTTTGTCTCTTTCCGGTATTGCTACACAACTTAATGTGCCAAAATCTACTGTTCAAAGCATAATTGCCAAGTTTAAGCTGACAAGATCAACTGCTAACCTCTCTCGTTCCGGACGCCCCACCAACATTCCAGAGAGAACCAAGAGAAAGGTTCTCAGAGAAGTTAGTAGGAACCCTCGTTTAAAACGTAATGATAAACAGAAACTGGTAAGGGAAATTGGGGTTGAAGTAAGCACTTCTACAGTTACGAACATGTTACGCTCTTCTGGGTTCAAAGCATGTCGTCCTCATAGAACTTCATATTTAAAGCCTGTTCATTTAGAAGCATGATTCAGGTATGCAAGAAAGCATGTAGATAAACCCTTTACGTATTGGAAAAGTATTATTTGATTAGACGAGACTAAAATCGAGCTTTTCGGCCACAATGATGTTCGCTAAATTTTCCGTAAGAAGGGGAAACGAAATCTTCCAAAGAACACCGGCCCCACAGTTAAACACGGAGGTCGCTCGATCATGCTATGGGGTTCCTTCAGCTCTTCGGGTGTAGGCAGCCTTCACCGCGTCAACGGAATCATGAAAAATAAGAGTACGTTGATATATTAGGCACTTATGTTAAGAATGATGCTCGGAACTTGCGGCTTGGACGTCATTGGATCTTCCAGCACGACAATGACCCTAGACACACATCGAAATATGTACAATCCTGGTTGCAGAGGGACCATATAAGCGTCCTGGAGTGGCTATCACAGTCACCCGATCTCAACCCAATTGAAAACGTTTGGCATGAGTTGAAGACCAGGGTTCATCAACGTCATCCAAAAAACTTGCACGAGTTGGAGGCCTTTTGTAAAGAAGAATGGAAGAAAATACCAGTTGTGTACTGTCAAACAATCATGGAGGGCTATAAGGAGAGATTGCGCCAAGTAATTTACCCGAAAGGCTACACAACTGACCATTAAAGTAGACGCACGAACACTTTCTGCCCCTCCTATGTTTGGTTATTTGTTTATAAACATTTTATTTGTCGTTCAATTTACATAAAAATTTATACAGAAAACGTGTTGGTATAACAATTATAATATACCATACTTTCATTATCCTAATCGTGATACTTTTTAAGTTATGAGAAAAAAACTACTCACGACGCAAGGGTACGAACACTTTCTGTCGTAACTGTACATTTTAAGCACTGGCTGCGTTTATACATCACGTAAGTAAGCTTAGTACTAAGAAAATATATGTAGTAACAAGCTTTTCAAATCAAGGACAAAAAAGTAAAGTGTTTATAAACTTTGTCAAAGAAGTGAACCGGTAAATATAGGCGTAAGATTTGGTATATTTCACATTTATACGAATTTTCTAACATTGAATTGTTTGTTTCTTTTTAATTAAGCACAAACTACACAATGGGTTATCTGTGTTCTACACAACAAGGGTAATGAAACCTGGTTTCTGGCATTGTAATTCTGTAGACATACCCCTGTGCCATTGAAGTAAAATATTATACAAATACCAGTTACTGATAAAATAAAAGACTGACTCTTCAATATGAGAAGACAAAAGTTTTTTTATTTTGGAAATTCTTTAGCGTACTACTACTAGCTCAGTAAAAAAGAGATAATATCTTTTAAATTCTCAGAACTTTTCTTTTCTTGCTATGAAAATGAACACATCTCTGTTTTATTTCCTTTATTAATCACTCCTTTTATTAACACGCCAAATAAAGTTTCACAGTAAAATTACCTATTTGAAGATTAAATTTAATAAAGCCCGTCGTGTTCTATGGGCCTCGGCTCTTGCCCATTCAATTAACTATCATAAAGTCAGTTAAATCTTATTCTTTGAAATACGGCCTTGCTACTTTCCTCATTATGTTGCTCACTGCAGCCCATTAGGATACAGTTTTCCTCTCTATAAAAAACCTGATGACGATAAAAAAAAGCATTTGGTATAGAACGTTACCATGACAACTGTTTTGGCATTATAATGCTTCTCGACAACAATTTACTGTACCGATTTTTTATTTTACTTTCTACAAAACCTTATTCCTACAACCTCTCTCTTGGATATAATCATAAGTACATTAAATTTTAATTAACATATGTTATCGTATCATGTTAATAACAGGGACGTTAATAAAGTTTAGGAAATTATAACCATGGTGTAGACGGATGATAATAAATGTCAGTGTTATAACAAGGCTATTAGTGTGAGATGTGTGAGCAACATAATAAATGGAGTGTATTTTTATTTGTATGTATCTTTGATTAAATATCGCAAATATTAAACGTTAATTAATTTAATTGTCATTTTCTAAAGGAAAAATATTATATCGTTTATAGAAGTGAAACCTTTAATTAAATAAACTATAATGTAATAAAATTTAATTAAAATAGTACAACGTAATAGTTATCATTTATATTACGAAATGTTAGGGACATATTTTACAATATGAACAAATATTACCAAACGTTTTGCTTCTTTGTTGAATTATAACAGCTTACTTCGTAAATTTTAAAACTGATCTGACAAGTATTAGTTATAATAGCTTACTTTTGCCGATTAAAACTTATCCAGAATGTTTAACTACAGTATAAATTTTCATTCAAAATAGATCTAAAACTGTATTATTACAAACTAATGATCCATAAAAGTATTTGAAGTCGTTGCAATGGTGTTTTCCTATATTTTATCATAATTAATGGCCAGTATTTCTAGGCTTATAAATTAATTTAATAAAGTCCAATAAAAAATTAGTCTTAGTAAATGAATGAATGTTGCTTGAGATACATACAATGTATCTCACATTGTTGTGCAATCATTGTGTGTGATGTGGCTTTGCCATAAGAAAACACACACACATACAGACACACACATTATTACGTTGTATGTATTTAAAAAATAATCATACAAATATATACTAGCGCTTCCAAAACTACTTTGTAATGGATCACTATCGATCGATGGAATTTAGTTTTATTGCTTCATTACAAGAATGTGTTGCGCTTAAAATTTAAGTAACATGATCAAAATGGGTAACATTTTATACGAGTCATGTAATTCAAGTCATTCAACTTTACATTTTCACACTATCAAATGATAAAAATCTCATTTACGATATTAATTACTTCTCGAATGTACATTTCCCGTCAAAAGACTTTTTTTATGGTTATATACCTCCTGGAACGTCAGCATCAAATATTCCTCAGGTATTAAATCAACCAACTTCATTACGAGTGGAATCACGCAGGTATCAGGAGTTTTAGAAAATAAAATAAAAGTCTAAATGTTTCATTCAATGCTCTAGAGTAGGGTGTAAGTATAGAATTGGTCAAAATGTTTAGGTATGTTGTAACAAATATGGTCAATATTTTAAAGATAGAATACAAATACACTTAGCGCTGTCAACTACGAAATGCATGCTATATTAAACGTGTACATATATATATATATATATATATATATATGTAGTTTGTATAATGACACAGGTTCTATTGATACCACGAATGACTTGCTGGAACAGCAACCAATTTTATCAGACATCTCTAGAAAAATGTGTTATTCAGTATTTCACCTGTCACAACGAAACCTTACCAAAACATACATACTGACAAATTGTATTATCAAATTTCTACAAACAGCGTTATAATCTTACATCATTTATTACTAAACATTCAGTACTTGGTTAGTATAATCCGCCGTGATTTCATTCTAAGTTGTCACGAGAAGGCGCTGAATCTCAGCTGCAGTAAATAGTTTAGGGTCATGGTGAGCAATTTTACGGCTCAGTTCCGCCCAGTTGTTCTCAATAGGATTACAATTTGAAGAGTTTGCTGACTATTGCAATCTTTTAACGTCTTCTTGTACAATGCACACAGTGTGAGCAGTGTCGTCCTGGAACAAAAAAGTTAATGAGAAACCTTGCTCTAATATACGGCAAAATTATTATACCTATACGATGCCCGTAGACAGTGCCATTACTGTTTTTCTGGAGGAAAGGAAGAATAGCTTTCCCACATTGATGAATAGTTGCCCAAACATGTACTCTACCACCTCCTTTGGAAAAGACTGTCCTCTCTTATCTGTTTTCCAGATAAATGATGATGGTGAACATGTATTCTACTATTAACTTTAACAAACTAAAAACAGAACATATCTAAAACGATGACATATTGTCAGTGTTCTTTCTTGCCAAAGTAATATGGTGGCAGCGGGGTATGCTGGTTGATTTCAGTGAGAAAAATAACCTTGTTAGGACAGCCATCTATTCATTGTTCTTCTGAAAACCTGGAATGAATGTGTTCCAACCATACCTGTCGTAAGGTGTTGCAATTTTTTTTTTCTAGCTCAGCGTTTAAACCTGATCAAAACATGGTTATCTTGGGCAGTAATATTTTGTTTTATACCAGAAGACTTTGAAGAAACAACGTTTTCTCTATTCCTATGATGTTTTAAGATTCTGAATACACTACACTGAGGGTATATTATTGTTCTGGCAATGTTTATTTGTTTCATACCATTTCTGAACAGTCGAACAATTTTACTTCCTGTACCTTGTGGCACGTGACAAAGCATGACTTCACACCAAGTACAAAGAAACTGTTTGAACAAATCGTTGATTTATTTTGAAAAGGATTATACCAAAAGCACGCCATTTTATACAAAACAAGTATGTATGTATGTTTTGAGGAATAAATACTGAAAACAACATATACAGATCGGAATAACAACTCATACATGTTTGTCCAATCATGCCTACCTTTTCTGTTACTACACGGGCATTTACTCAGTAACTATTACGTGCATGTAGCGAAGAACATCAATACATAAGAGTATGAAAACATTTTGGTCAAGTCTGTAGTAGATCAATTATTGCAATTTCCATCCCCATGTTCAGACCATACATCTAGACAATTGTCTTACAGTATAAATGATATTCCAAAAATGCTTCATCATAAAGGCTGTCATTTCTAAAGCACTCATTCTTGTAGTTTTCATAAGCCACCGAGGGCGAGATGATGACAGCTTCCAACTACCTTTTTTTGCAGGCCAATCACACAGGATTTCATAAGTGCTGTGTCTGGAAACTCTTCGATATGTCTTCATACTGAACAGCATGAACACTTGTTTCATTTTGTAACTGTTTGAAGTATATAACAATTGAACAAACATATTGTGGAAGAAACATGTGTACACGTGTCTTACGACTTTTTTTTTATCAAATAGAGATTTTTAGATTACTTACTGTTGCCTGGAGCACTTACTAGATTTTGCCGTTGACCTTCATGTTCATGAATTCTCACCTCTTAGCTTTTACCCAGCTGGGGTACGCCTTCTTGTTGGTAACTGTTTGGACAGGCTTGATGACCCAAGTTGATGCAAAATCCTTTCCTTCCAATGCTATTAAGTCCAGAAAATATCTCCAGAAATTCTAAATCCTATCTAAACGTATCCTTACGGTCTGAGTGTATGAATATTTTGAAATGGAAAGGTTTGTTTTGAATCTCGCGCAAAGCTACACGAGGGTTATCTTCGCTAGCCGTTCCAAATTGTAAGACTAGAGGGAAGGCAGCTAGTCATCACCGCCCACCGCCAATTTTTGGGTTACTCTTTTACTAATGAATAGTAAGATTGACCGTCACATTATAACGCCCCCACGGCGTTACACACTCATTTAAACAAAATGTGTTAGTATGTTGTTGAAAGTGGTTTGTTTTGAGTTTCGCGTAAAGTTACACAAGGGCTATCTGCGCTAGCCGTCTCTAATTTAACAGTGTAAGACAAAAGGGAAGGCAGCTAATCATCACCACCCACCGCCAACTGTTGGGCTACTCTTTTACTAACGAATAGTGGGATTAACCGTCACATTATAATGCACCCATAGCTGAAAGGGCGAGCATGTGTGACGGAGATTCGAACTCGCGACCCTCAGATTACGAGTCGAGTGCCTTAACCACCTGGCATAGCCAGGTCGTGTACTAGAAAGAACTGTTACATATCCACCTCAAGAGCGATCATTTTTTTAATGTTGTCACGTTACTTACACAACAACAAACAATGTCAAGGTGCAGTTCTGACACATCCCGTTCCACGAGGATTTTATATCGGCTGTGGTCATCAAGCGACTTCCTGGTCTGCACATTAATTTATTTTTTTAAATATAACGTATTTATCCTTGTACTTACACAAATTGTTTATTCTTCGTAAACTTCAAAGTTGTATCATCAATAACTTGGTATATTTATGGGGAGTTTCAACAGCATTCTTTGTCTCTACACCTAACCTTCATTAAACCTTACATAGCTACCAATAATGTTGTTCCATCTTACTACTAAATTTCATAGCATTTAATCTTTTTTATTAACATTGCAATTACTTTTTCATAGCAGTAAAACACGTTTTCCATTTATTCCTAAACTACATCATTTGTGTTTCTTTATTTGTTAAGCACAAAGTCACACAAAGGACTATTTCACCTCTGTTCACCTCGAGTATGGAAATCCGCCGTTTCTACCATTGTAAGTCCGCAGACATTCTGCACTGCCGCTGGAGAAGGGGGAGGCACGTTGTGTGAATATGAAATATGTTTTTTATAGGTCATTTTGAAAGAATAAAGTTGTTTTACATGTTTTTCCTCAAAGTATCATTATTTTTGTAAAATATACGTTTTTACACATAATCAATATAAGGTTTCACCTGATCTATCTTTCTCACAATTGTTCTCGTATAACTAGAAAACTGTTTTACATATAAGTTCCTTAGTTTTTTTAATAATTGTAAAAGTTTGAAAATTGTCTTGCATGTACTATGGAAACTTGCCCTATAATTTATTTAAAATATAATATTATTGTGGAACTATAAATATTTTACAATGCGATGACGAAAGTTCCCTCTTTTGTAAAATATATACAAAATAATAATTTACTAGACTTTAATATTAAGAGCTATTTTTGTAAAAAATAAGCGTGTTACACACCCATTCAAACAAAATGTGTTAGTATGTTGTTGAAAGTGGTTTGTTTTGAATTTCGCGTAAAGCTATACAAGGCTAATTTAACAGTGTAATACAAAAGGAAAGGCAGCTAATCATCAACACCCATCGCCAACTGTTGGGTTATTCTTTTACTAACGAATAGTGAGATTGACCGTGACGTTATAACACCCTCTCAGCTGAGAAGACGAGCATGTTTGGTGTGACCGAGATTCGAACCCACGACCCTCGGATTACGAGTCGAGTGCCTTAACCACGTGGCAATGCTGGGTCTGTCCAAAGTGAGCTAACTATGAAACTAAAATGGTTTAACTTTGTCAAAAATGTTAAAATTGAGAAGGTTGTGATATAAGGTAAACCTGGTACTCAGTTTAAAATACTGAAACTACAAAAACGTACGAAACTAGAGCTCTCATGTCTATTTATGATTTTGAAATTTGAAATGATGTAAACTTAGAGTTGTTCTATCAATCAGGGTAAAATATCATAAATATTCATATAAATGTTATAATACTATCTGTTATATGTTTAGGTAACTACTTCGCAAGGTGTGGATGGATCTTCTCCAAAATTGGTATGGAGGTTCATAAATCCATATGGGGATACATACAATTTTTCAGTTTTGCGTTTTGCAGTTTTTATGACCTTTCTTACCACTACTTTGCCCCCTGTGGATGGATGTTCAACAAACCCAGTATGAACACCTACTAGATCATGGGAAGACACAAACAAACTTTCAATTTTTCATTTTGCGGTTTTTATGGGCGTTTTTATCATTAATGTTCCCCTTGTAAATAGAGATTCATCTAATTTGGTGTAAATGTTCACTGGTTTTACATGGAGATGCATGCAAAGTTGCAGTTTCACATTTTGTGTTTTACAGTTTTATGAGCATTTTGGGTTTTTAGAACTGTATATTAGATAATCTTTCATTAATCATAAAATTATATAACTTACATCCAGGGTACAGGTACTCCAGATCGTTTTAACATAAATATTAAATTGCATATTAAAATACGTCATCTCATATGTTTGAAATGTACCAATAACACCAAGTTAAACACAAGTTTTAGACAGAAACATTTTTATCTCATACAGCGGTAAACTTGAACTTTTATATCCGTGATAAAACCATTGTGCAGTAATGCACGGAACAACAAATAAGCAAACTTGATTGAAATGTATTACCTGACGTGTAACACGTAACACAGGATAATGGACTTTATAAGTTCATGTCACTTAAGACTCAAGAAAGGTACGTTTAAAATCGTTACACCTCAAGGTATCCCATTGAACTCAACTGAAACCAGCAGTGGGTAAATATTAAAATGGCTGTCTTCCTTGGAAAACTTCATTTCATATAATAAACTCATAAATTTTATTTGTATATATATTGAAATAGTTGTGTTATGGTAGCAGAGTGTTCTGCTTCTTTCTTATGTACAACTTAAAATACGGTTAGAGTAAAACAAACGTATTTGGCATCCTGAATAATTGATATTAATAAATCGAAGATCTAGAAAAGGACACGTGTGCCTATAATTTCTGCTATGAAATCGTATTGTTATGTTATTATTATAACACATGTGCCTATAATTTGTGCTATGAAATGGTATTATCGTGTTATTATTATAATACGTGTGTCTGTAATTTCTGCTATAAAATCGTATCGTGTTATTATTATAACTAACAAAAACGCCATCTTATGGACGGATCTTTGTATTTGTAGTCACTAATCACGATATTCATACCTTCTGGAAAGTAATGCACGGGAAAATTGTCCAGAATGTGATGATATAAACAGTATTATTTTTATAGATTAAAAGTAGTATCCTTTATTGAAAAAAATACAGTTTTTAAGAACTCCACTTTTTTGTACTATACTTACGAAGTACATCAATAAAGATACAATAAAACTCTCACGTGCAGTCCTAGTGAAGTTGTGTTCTTGTTGTGAGGAGAGTTATTTTACTTAAATTTGTGTTCTGTGGTAAAGAAATGGTTATCGCATATACTGTAGTCAAGTCTTTCTTTCCTTATTGATTTAGACAGGTGAATCAAAGGTGCACCTTCGAAAAATTTGGAAATGTTTTACATATACATCAGAGCCGGTATGCTAGTTAGTTTTACAATATAAAAGACATTTCTTGAAAAATGTGACTAACTTCTAAGCACCCTAGTTACCTATTGTCATGGGTCTTCCTTCCTTGGAGTCACTAAACTGTACTATGAACTTACAAATCTAAATTATGTAATTTTGTGTAGTTTCTATAATAAGATTTGACAGTAGTTGGGGGGATGTGCCCCTTCTCCTATTTTTGCTTATAAAATATTCCAAATTTCTTTTTGATACAGAACTCTCTTCAGACCTCAGAGTTTAATGATACGAGGTCTGTTCAAAAAATACGCGGACTGTTTGAATTGCGCGGCTCCAGTTGGTTCCAGGGAAATCCGCTTGGTGTCGCTAGGTTTGCACAGATCAGCTGATTACGACGCCATTTCCCGATTGCACATATCTTCATTTGTGTATTAGCTACGCGGTTTTAAGTGAAGTGCGATTTTTTCGTTTGGCAGATTTCAGAATGAATGACCTGAAGGAGCAACGACTTGCTGTGAACTTTTGTGTTAAACTTGAAAAATATGCGACTAAAACTTTTGCCATGCTTAACACGGCTTACGGTGATGTTGCTGTGAAGCGTACGGAATGTTTCAAGTGGCATGAACGTTTTAAGGATGATCGACAGTCCATTGAAGATGATGAGCGTCCTGGACGTCCTTCCACGTCAACTGACGACCCACACGTCGACAAAATCAACGCCCTGGTGCGGGCAAATCGACGTCTGACTGTCAGGGAGCTTGCTGAAGAGTGTGGGATATCAGTTCAATCTTGTTACGAGATTTTGACCGAAAAATTGAAGATGCACCGCGTTGCTGCGAAATTTGTGCCACGTATGATGACGGACGAACAAAAAGCCCATCGCGTCCAGGTTTGTCAGGAACTGCTTGATTGTTCAGAAGAAGATGAAAACGTCTTGTCAAGGATCATAACAGGTGATGAATCATGGGTTTATAGTTATGACACTGAAACGAAGGTCTAATCGTCCCAGTGGATGGGTGAAACATCCCCCAGACCCAAAAAAGCTTGCCAAGTTCGATCCAAGGTCAAGGTGATGCTGACAGTTTTCTTCGATGCTAAGGGTGTTGTTCACCACGAGTACCTCCCCGAAGGCTCCACAGTGAACCAGACTTACTACATTGAAGTTCTGAAACGTCTGAGGGACGCCATCCGTCGCAAAAGGCCAGAAATGTGGAGGAATGGCGACTGGTTTTTCCATCACGACAACGCTCCAGCCCATTCAGCCCTCAGAACTCGTAAGCTTTTGGCCAAACACTCGATCAATGTTCTTCCCTACTCTCCCTACTCACCTGACCTTGCTCCTTGCGATTTTTTCTTGTTCCCCAAACTCAAAAGACCCTTGAAAGGAAGAAGATTTGAGACGATTCCCGAGATTAAGGCAAATGCGATGAAGGAGTTGGAGGACATTACAAAAGAAGCGTACCAGGACTGTTTCAACAAGTGGAAACACCGTTGGGATAAGTGTGTGCGTTGGGGAGGAGAGTACTATGAAGGGGTCCCAGACCTGTAACTTCTAAATAAAGTACATTATGTTTTATGACGTCAGTCCACGTATTTTTTGAACAGACCTCGTATCTATCCGATCATGTGCACGTGCCTCTCTGCTGTAAACTTTGCGTCTAGTAATTTCCTTCAATTCAGACAGACAGGGAACTCATTTTAATTTTGTAAAACATGTTTTCTATCATTCTTCTAGTTATTATGTATAAAATACTTACCTGTAAAGTTACTAATGTAACTTAAAATATAATATTTCATAGAAAATAACTAATAAGAAACAAGGAAGTGAAGGTTTAGTCCTAAAAAAATGTAAAGGAAATTTCTAAGAAAACAATTCAGTAACGAAGGGAAAAACCTAAGTCCCAACAAAATATCTTAAAATCAATGTATATGGCATTTCTATATGAAAATTAATACGTTAATCATCATATGGCTTGTAAATAACAGTATCAGAAAAATACAGAAACATCTAAGTCTGGGACAATAAAAAGTTTGTAGCACAAACTCCAATCACGTTAATTGTACATGTCACATAAACTATAAATATAACGTTATTCTTTGCCAATATATGTCTGAGTGTCATGTAGTTATCATGTTCGGACCATTAGTAAGATGATCTATTACTCGCCACCAATTATCATAATAACACGCTTCGAACTTTGCAGCTGTCAATCCTACTACCAGTCAGACGAGAGTAGGTTAAGAACTGACTGAAAGTGCTGTTGTTCAACTGTCTTCCCTCTAGTTTATATGCTCAAAATTAAAGATGGCCTTGCAAAGATAACTTTATGTGTAATTTTGCACCAAGTTTCTCAAACAAACACATAAATTCCTACTAAGTATATATATATATATATATTTCTGTACTGTTTTGCCTGTAAAAAATATTTCGACCTAATTATTTCAGATAACACTATATAAGCTAGTAGTTCTACAGAAAGGTACACAGTAACATCTGGTACTTTTGGTTTTTTTAACGTTTGTATTCCAAACATGTGAGACAATTTATTTATTGTTTCAGAATATTAGATAAACGCTTCGTAAAGGGCTATCTGCGCGTAGCAGCTACTGATTTTTAATGGATTGACAAGAGAGAAGGCCGTACGTCTACTAGTGATTAGTGAGCCGGATTGTGAATCCGAAGGTTCATGGTCTACCTCCCGACAATACTATTACACTATTTTTTGACCTGTATGTTGAATACTAAGCTGCATTATTTGCAGAAGACAACACTTCGACTATTAGTGGCTCGTAGGTATTAGTGTCTGCCTCTTCTTGGTTTTAAGGGTAATTAAATAACACTAGAGGGTGGACAATTAATCATAAGCACTTGTACTTTTCTCGCTGAATAGTCAGATCTTACTCTGTAGTACAAGTGTCCTCAATCTACAGAGTGAATTTGTGCAGCAATGAGCTGTGAAATATGAATACTAGGATTCACAGTCTGAGCACGCTACCTATAAGGCAACACCTGTTCCGACTTTCATTCAACTACGTATATCAAATATATTATTTTACATCCTGTTACATTTACAATTGTTACATAATACAGTTACATTGATTTATGTATCCTTTGTTGCCTAACCATTTATATCCTTTACTGTTAATTTTGTCTGCTTGGAAACATGTGTAACAATACTTCGCAACTGCTTTTCAGGTAATAAGTTTTTATATCGAATGTAAAATGGCAAATGTTAACTGAGAGACTGTGGATGACCATCATTTTACGAGGTCTTATGTTTCATCTCTTCTTTGTCCAATTACCTGTAACTTCATAGTAACACTAAAACTCTCATCTAATTTATACAAAAACTGGTTCTGGAACAATCCTATTTGTTTCTAGACAATTATGATAAACTTTAGAATAAAAAACATTTATAAAACAGTAGAAACTTGAGAAAAAGGACAATGAAACAGAGATCGCCTAAACGTTGACTGGTATTCTATACTATTGATTATATAAGATAGCAATATGCTACTGAAGGATCAGTTCCAGCTCACTCTCTATAGCAGATTGTAAACGAACATACACTCACAACTAAACAGAATATTAGCATACCGTCAGAAATATAAAATAAGAATAAATGTTATCAGAACCAAAACCAGTTTACCTCCACTAGAGATATATTTACAAGAAACTTTCCTCCAGATTTCTAGGTCTGACCTGTGATTCCAAATTAACGTGGACCAAGTATATAAACGAAATTATAAACAGAGTTTGGCAAAGCGTAAACTATGGAGTTCTTCAGGTACAAATAAAGAAATATCAGCTAAAAACTTATAAAATATTTACACTTATTATATAAAAACTGTCACAAAATAAGAATGTCTAGCATGGATTAATGTTATATCTACAGAAGTCAAAATTAAATTACGAAAAATACAAAACCCACTTCTAAAGTTATCATTCAGAGCACCCGCTTAATTATGAACAGTTTTGTTACATAAATACTCTATCTACAAACATTATTTGTTAGACTCTTTCATAAAAACTGAAATACGTTCAGAATAAGCTGTATAAAAACGAGTTTACACACGAAATGTACACCCACCGAGTACATGATGGGAATAGTACTAGGTACCTTTCCCAATAAATACCTACTATAAGTGTATGAATAAACCACGTACAGCTAGCTCATTAAAATAAAATATTATGATTGTATTATTTTTTTGTTTGTACAATACACTTTTAGTGAATTAAATGAGTGAAAGCATACTATTGTCAACAGAGCTGTTTATGGATGTGGAGGATTTTCACACAAACCTGACAAAGTGAAATGATAATAACGTGTGCTAAAAGTGTTACTACATGGACATGGCTCAAGGATAGGGATCAGAAAGAGTACCCGAAGGTAATTTCGAGTACAAATATGCAGTAATAGATATTAGCATTTTCCCGTATATTAAACAAAAAAGTGAAATAAAAACTAATCTTCTTTATAGGAGTGAGGGAAAAGATCATTGTTGTACCTGACCTGGTTCATATATCATAGACCAAAAGAGTCATATAGATCTTCGCCCTTACAATGATGAGACCTGGGGACAATAGCAGCGAGCATGCTATAACTGCATGTCGTAAATATAGATATTCCTAGCTAAAGCATGTAGTGTAGAAATGTGCAGGCTTTAGCAAACAGAACTAATCAACCAAATAACAGTCAAGGCAGGAAATAGAGGTCCGGTGTGTGCCTAATTCTGTCCGGTCTCTTGACCAAGTAACCACAGAAACACTACGACGTCAAAAGCGCCGAAGGGTAAATCTGCTTTTCACCATATAATGATAGTATTATTACACTTCAAATCTGTGTAACTTCTGTTTAGAAAATTAGATCTAGTGAAGAGTAATAGTAATATAGTTGTTGAAAGCTCAAAATTTCAAGAGTAACGTATGGTACAATACAAAAAACATTATAGAAATTTGTTCGGTATTTAGAAGTTTATTTAATATGACTTACACACATTATATACATCATCTGTCTTGGTAAAGTTCATATTATAAGCTTACAATTATCTTTAACTTTTTACATGAAGCTATCTGAGCCTGATATTACAGATTGATACAAACATGTATCAGTAAAGAATACTATTTAAATTAGTTAATAAAATATTGCTTGAAAACTATTATCACTGGAATAAAAGTTTGAAAATAGAATCAAAATTATAAAAAGAAATACTTATCTAAATAATAAAATCCTACAAGTATATCTTTATAAATATTTGGTTATCGAAATTTAGAAAAAACAAAAAGAAAATGAAACTTAGTTGTTGAATAAGAGAATATCTGTTGGTTAAGGTTATGTGAGTGTTTCTAACGTATGATATTAATACACCAGGAAAAGAAGACTAGAAAACCTCGAAAATTATGACGGAATACAAAGCTGTTCCTTCACTCGATATAAATAATAAACGGTGGTCACTGTAGACTCGATAAGGCTATTATTATTTTTGGCCACAGACATAGAAGATAAGTTTTTTTAAAGCTTGAGGCAGAAAGAATGATTAGGAATGTATATATATATATATAATCAAATAACATTTTCTGTTACATAATACATTTGACGTGATTTTTAATTTTGGTTAACTACCTTATTGAATAATAGCAATTATCATTCGATGAAGAAATGTATCTAAAGAAAAACTGTATTAAAGATTTCCGTCTTAAATAGGACACTACCTTACAACAGTAGCCAATATTAAGTAATCTTTCTATCTATTATCAAAATATTACATTTCAATAACAAAAGTGCGTTATAAATCCAAAGGTAAAAAAATAACTAGATGGCATCGCGTTTAAACAGCTTAAAAAACTTAATAATTCTTTGCTTTTGGGTAAAATAGTATTTTTATATTTTATTCAGATTCACATCGTTGTAGGTACAACTGAAAGTTTAAAAAGTATTGAATCGCTTAGTTACGAAAACATCCCTAGCTGTGTGATCGGACGTGGAAGCTAAAAAAAGTAAACAGAATATATTTATATAAGGGGTGAAGTGGGTTTTACGTAGTTTGGATACTTACTTTAAAACACATGTAACACATGATATATTTGTAATGATAATATTTCATGGAATACTAACAAAAATAATGTAAAACACAGCAAATTATAGTATCTAATAAAACCTTTAACTTACCATACTACATTACATAGCATACATAAATATACATTTACCTTTGTATATTTATCATCTAATGATACTTAAAATAGGTATTAAACAATTGAAAATATTCATCAAATTTCATCTGCAGAGAAGGAGTTATCTTTCACACTAAAGTCCCTTAGATTTCAGTCGATTGTTAATCTATAGTGAAAGAACTGTTTTAAGTTGATTTATTTTCACGATTTCTACCCCCTTGGGTGATTCCAGTCCTAACTACCATTGCCGTCTAGAGTATTTCACCAGTGAATCTGTAATTAAGAATTCAGAAAAAAACTTACTTTAATTACACTTTTACACACTGGGAACATTTTTTAGAAGGTATCTTAATTCGAACATACATTTTCTTATGTGCAATGGCCAGTTTCAAAAGTAAAAATAATCTTTGAAAATTACGATAAACAGCTATGCTAAATTATATACAAAATAAATATTTCGTAAAAATTGCACATTACAGAGTATCCATTCATAGTTCCCTAATCATAGTTGATGGTCAACTATAAGTTTCATTATCCAATTCTTTTTCGTTATAGTAAGTTAGGGGGCACTTCCTACCGTACATTTTACGTAATCAAAAGGAGGTTATTCTACTTTTTAATCCCTCCCGAGATAAAACAATAAGTTAGCAATCTGAAGGATTTTCTTGAATACACTACTGGGGCTTTTCGAAAGGAAATGGAACTTCTAACATTTGTGTAACTCTATACATCTGATTGGGGAATTGATATCCAACAAATACATTGAAACTACAATTATTGAAGTGTTATTGAACTGCTTCTATAATTGTGATTACATCATCAGACAGCAAAGTTAAACTGTTTAAGAAATTTTGCTCAAAATACTGACACATGTAGATGCGTACTGGAAAAAGTATTTTGTTTGTTTTGGAATTTCGCACAAAGCTACTCGAGGGCTATCTGTGCTAGCCGTCCCTAATTTTGCAGTGTAAGACTAGAGGGAAGGCAGCTAGTCATCACCATCCACCGCCAACTCTTGGGCTACTCTTTTACCAACGAATAGTGGGATTGACCGTCACATTATAACGCCCCCACGGCTGAAAAGGCGAGCATGTTTGGCGCGATCGGGATGCGAACCCGCGACCCTCAGATTACTAGTCGCACGCCTTAACACGCTTGACCATGCCGGGCCTGGAAAAAGTAGAACTCGTATATTTACACTAATCAAATGAAGTAACGTGATAGATCTAAACGTTCTGAAATTAAGAATGCTCTTGTATTATAGATGTTTAAGATTTTTATGAAGTTAAATTAGATTCAGTAAGATTTTAGAAACATTATAAGAATTACTATTTAGAGTGTTTTATCACCTGTTTGGCATAAGATGACCACAAAGCTGCACCGTTAATTGCTATGCAACACGTAGTTTATCAGATAGTTGTCATTATTATCTCTTCAGCAAGTAGTTTATTCGGTATTTGTGTTGTTGCTTATTCAGTAAGTAATTTATCAGATATGTAACAGATTTAATAATAATAATGTATATATACATATATATATTTAATATTTATGTTTGTTTTAGTTAAATACATATTTATAAATGCCTATTCAATAAATTTGTAGCAAATTATAGAGTGTAAGAATCAACAACATATGTTTTACGAAAGTACTAGCGTATCTTCAAATATTCTTGCTAAATTAGCTTTCGAGAACTTCGCCTAAAAGTTTATAAACCAATGCACCAAGAGACAGATGTATAGTGTTGGTGTGTTACAGTTATAATACTATAAATCTCGGAAACTGTAATTGTGATTAACCCTTATTAATCGAGAAACTACATATATTTTACAAGGAATGTTTATGGGTTAATTTTATAAACCGTTTAACTTCAGAGAATTAAATTCGGACGTTAGTATTTCTACGAGGACATTAGATGTCATCGTCGGTGAAAAATCAGCTTGTAAACGGCGTGAGACTAGCCAAGAATAGAGATAGCTAGCTACCCTTTAAATGAAATGTACCGATATCGACTCGAAACTAATTCGCTCATCGTGAACCGTCAAACAATATTCAGCTCCAGACCAGGTAGAAGACTCAATATTGTTGTAAGTTTGTAAATCATTATTTATAACAGCCATTATTATAAATTTTATTATTGCTTATATATTAAAATATATTTGTGTTAAGAAAGAAAACTGCGTGTATCAATTTTTTTGATACACTTCACAAATTTGATACATTTCTACATTTAACTGACTTATAAATTCTATTACAATTTAACTTTATTCCAGGCTATTTGAAATCGTAATACATAACATAATAAATCAGAGACGCAGCTGAATAAAATTATAGTAGGTAACATATCTGTTGTTATTAGCTATTCAGTAAATGGCTTATCAGATATTTGTTCTTATTACCCATTTAACGAATAGTTTAACAGATATTTGTCCTTATCAAACTTAGAATTTAACAATATTTACAAATTATATACTTGAGTTATATTTTCTTAGTGCCAAAGCAACTTTTCATTCATCAAATCCCCCTGTTTAGTTGCTTATAAATTTAGAAATGTTGGACTAAAGAAAAGGCATTTAGTAAACACTAACCCCACGTATCTTAAACGAAGCTTATCTGACTGAGTAGTGGGTTTGGTGGTCATTCTTATAGCGCCCCTATGACCCTACAATGCGAGACACTTTTTAGCGACGACGACAGAGCACAAACCACGGAATTCAATTTTACAATTTGCTTATAATAACCACTTAAACAAGCGCGGTATTGTTTATAAAAAGACCTCGTAAAATGAGGAACAGTAAATTATTTTAGAAAACAACTATTCATAAACTTACAGCGGAACTCGTTTCGTCTTCTTCAACTTTCACATCTTTACTAGCATTACAAATATTCTTCTCAATGCACTAAGAATTTGCGCTTTCCTGACGGTATTTCCTCTGGTTGTTGATGGACAGTGATTTTTTTTTTTAAATATGTTTATTATTTTGTTTAGGCACAAGGATAGGATGGATCAGCTGTGCATTCTAAGCAATTGGTAGTTAGTTATACGTAGGACAAATCAGAGGTAATCTTTCGGAAGCTAACACCACAACACAGAAGCCCTGTGCAACACACATTTTCATCAGAAATCTGTAAGTTGCTGTTGTGCCATTCATTGTTCTTGGGATGTTTTGACATCAAGGGTTCTTTGGTCATCACAAGAGGGGAATCGTGACGTGTGGGACTTGTTTTGGTCGTAAGAGGGTGAAAAGTGGAAGGCTTGGTATGATGTTCAACACCTATGAAAAGACAAATATATTGGCTTAACTTATATATGTATATTACTTACTTAAATTTTCTTACCTTATTAGTATATCATTAAGGAATTCCAGATTTTATGAACAAGATATTTGGGAAAATTTTTCAAATCCTCAAAATTTTTATAACATTCTACTATTTATTTGATAGATCTTTACGAGAAGAGTTCAAGCAACTATACGTAAACAGCATACTTCAATGCAACAAAGGTTAATGCATGGAACAGACGAGGGCTGTGAGTAACACAGACAAGGTAGCAAACTTCTCTATAATTCATATGATTCACTTTTACGTTCGAGGCCTTCTGTAGATTTTGTTAAGCCTAACACATATACCTTTACAAAATTGACTAAATCGAACGAGAAGGTTAACTCGCTTTTTTTATTATTATCTAACTCACCCGTTCCCTTACGTCGAACCCCTTTTTTATTCCGATGCTCCCCAGCATCACATTCGTTTCCTGATTCCTGGCTAGACGATGCAGGCGTTTCTTCACTGTCCCGCATCATACTCTCGTACCCACTGCTTGTACCAGAAAGCTGATGCAGTTTAATAGGCAGTAGCTTTGACCCTTCTCTGGGTTCACCACTAACAATACTGCTGTCACTTCCACGCCCACTACTAGACTTTGTGGAACGGGCCTGAGTGACCTTAGCATAGGGCGAAATCAAAGGTGAGTCTGTTGGACAGTTGCAAGGAGTACTGTCGGAACCACATTGAATGTCACCAGATATTGTCTGAGTTGTATTATCGTCACAAAACGACATGGACGCTACACCTTCTCGAGCTAGATATGACATAAAAGGTGATTTTATACGTTTATCTAGTTTCTGAAAACGTTTGCTATTATTAGTCGGTTTTGCTTTATTAAAAAGTATCATACTTTTGTTATTCACCTCGAGTGTTTCTGTTGAACAGTGTTGTGACCTAGAGTAATCCTGGGTAGTCGGGTCTCGTTCTTTGACACCGCTGCCACCACAATCTTGGAATGTTTTCTCCTTTGAAAAGTTTTGATGTTTGTAGTTTTGTAAAGCGCCAATATTCGTAACATCTAACGGTTTGACTTCTAATCTTACTTCATTTTCATTTTTTGGGAAGCACATTTGTAGGTTGTACACACTTGAATCAACGCTTTGAGTATTGGCACTTACGATTTCGCATGAGGTTGTTCTGGTTTCAGCATTCGGATTTGTAAGTCTTGCATTAAATATTGAATGCTTATCACTCTGTGCGTTATGAATGTCCAAGTTTCTATGCTGTTTTGTCAACGTTTCGCAAGGTTTGGAACATAGTAATTTTTCTCCAGTCTCTTGAAAAGCTACTATTTTCTTATTTACTTCATGAGAAAACATACGAAGAGGACATTGAGTTTCAAAATCTTTCAGCTGTTGAAGTTCTAACTCTTCAAGTCCACCAATGGAAGCAGATTTTTCTTTTGCTTGGTGGACTATTGGTGAAACGGCCAAAATCGGCTTAGGTTCACGAAAAGGTTTACTCAAGAACGCTATACTTTTCTGTCCAAATTGTAATTGCAGTTTTTTGATGTCCACTGGCTCGCTTAGTGTGCTTGAAACTTCAGGATCTGTGGTAATCTTGTCACTGTATATTAACTTGAAATCATTACCAGGGAGCGATGTGGTCTCTAGGTACTCACCATCATTCTGCTGTTTCATTTTTAAATTCCGATCTCCCAAAAGCGTCCCAGCAAAGAGAATAACGTGAATCTGAAACCGTTTCTCTTGTCAGATGCTCTTTCTCACTAAGGCGTGGAAGCTGTATATACGCACGATTCACATTTCTCAGCATTGACTGAAACCCATTGATACTTTTGCTTGCAGCAAACCCCTGACCACAAATGTTTAGACCTTCTGCTTGTGAACCCATTATTGATGATTCTAGGGTTAAATTACCCTTTCCCAGAACTTTGGGTAGACGATAGGTAAGAACTCCACATTTAGTTTTCAAATTTGTTTTTTCGTATTTGGAGGAATTGTTATGTAACATAGCAATAATGATATCTTCTTCATTGACTTGGAGACAAGAGTCTTGCATTTGCACTGGTTCACCTTCCTCTTCTGGTTCAAACAGCTCCATGTCTTGTTCACTATTAGTACTGACTTCAGTGCTATGTCGATTTCTTTTATCGTCTTTCTCGTTACACTCTTCAACATCAGTAAGGTAAAACGATCGATTACAGTCATCAAGATATGCGTAGGCTACATTGTGTCTCTGGTCTTCCATACTTGGTGTACTTTCTTGGTGCCATGTTTCTGGTGTATCCTGTTCATTGAACATCAGAAACATCTCGTTGTGGTAAAGACTATTACCTTGGAGTTTTTTCTGGCATTGAACAGAAATATGTTCGTCTTGATGAAACTGAGGAACCGTTTTCTTCAGTTCACAGATGTTCTGTTTCTTCTCTGGATTCGAATCGTCCATCTTTTTAATTATTTCTAAAGAGCTTCCTTCCATCTGTTGCAAAGTCTCTGTATGTGAAACATTATTTTTCAATGGTGGTAAGTCTATCCACACTTCTTCTTTCAAATCTTTTATATTTTGTTGAACATGTTGAGAGTGCTCTTCCACCCATTTCGAAATAAACTGCTTTTTATGTTCATCCATGTGGCCATGAAACTCGAAGCCAGGTCCATCAACCCATTGTTCTTTCTGAAGACTTTTTTAAGTGACAGATTTTCAAACTTTGATTTACAAAACCTGGGACCATCAATCCAGAGTTCATCACTTTGAACTCTTGATTCTCGAGTACTATGTGTTTTAGCACCGTTATTATGGTTACTCAGGGTAGAAAGTTTTCCTTCATTCTGTTTTATGTATTGAGGTTTGTGTTTGAACGGATATTTCTTAGAAGCTTGAGGGTCTGTTGATTGATAAGGCAGTCCACCCTGTTCTGGTAAAGCTATTGTGTGATCACTAGTGGATGATGAATTAGCTACCTGCAACCTTTCATTCAATCGTTTTTCTGTTTGATGGTGTTGAATTTTTGTTTTTACTGAAAAAACATTAGGCTCAACTGTGTTTATTATCGTTCTATCAGAAACTCGCACGTTTGCGTTTTTTTCACCTGCACTGTAATTTCTCACCGCGTTCCTTGATGACGTATTAGTCACCGAAGCGAAGGCACTTTTCGCATTTTTAGAATTGAATGAATACTGACATTTTGCACTATTCACACTTTCTTGTATCCCTATAGCACTTTGACTATTATGATTTTGTATAGACTTCTTTGTAGTCCGTGGTGACAGGGAAACATTGCGCTTAACGTGACAACTGCTTACAGACACTCCCTGTTCTCCGACAAAAAATCACTGTGTCGCAAGACTGTTCACTGCTGGAGGTATTATCAGGGTCGCTGCTGCCACACTTGTCGTTGTCTTCGCTAATTGCATGAATTTTTAGAAAAGGACGACACACCTTTCGATCATCACTGGAATTTTCGCTGGAGTTCGCCCCTGGAAACTGAAAAAAGGTTAGCTTAATAAGATTATATCATTAACAAGTGCCCCTGGAAATTGAAAAACAAAAAGTCAGCCTGATAAAATATATGATTAATAGTTGTTCCAGGAAGCTAAAATAGTTAACCTGATAAGCTTATATGACTAATAGTCGCCCCTGGAAAGTAAAAAAAAAAAAATTGCTTGATAAGATTATATGACTAATACACGATACAATATTTTAACGGTAAGATTTTACATTTTATATTGCCGAACAAAACTGGAAAAAACTTGATAGATGACTGTAATTGTCGTTTTATGTTCCTATTGCTAGTTCGCTATTCATTGAAACAATTTATTTTCACAATGTAATTCATGATTTTCATTTCGTTTACCTTAGAAAAGTTACAGAAACAAAACATTTGATAACTATTTCTTAGGCCCAGAATAGCCAGGTGGTTGAGGGACTTGACTCATAATCTAAGGGTCGCGAGTTCGAATCCTCGTCAAAACAAACATGCTCGCTCTTTCATCTGTAAGGGCGTTATAATGTGACGGTCAATCCTATTATTCGTTGGTAGAAGAGTAGCCCAAAAGTTGGCGGTGGGTGGTGATGACTAACTGCCTTCCCTCTTGTCTTACACTGCTAAATTATGGACGACTAGCGCAGAAAGTCCTCATGTAGCTTTGCGCGAAATTAAAACCAAACTATTTCTTACACAAGTTGGAACACACTTCGCTTTAGAGTGTTATTCAGAAAATTTTCTAGAGTATATAGAAAAACAACAACTCAGTTTACTTTGATAAGTTATATGACAAAATAGTATATATCGTGATTTCTTTTGTAGAACGTTTTACATTGTATTTTAAAACCTTTTATAATTTTAAACGAAAATCTTTAAGCAATTTAAATATCTTCAGATATTTTACAGAAATATTAAATTAAAAATATCTATTCAATCAATATCACATTTTATTATTCCTAATTAACCGCTCATTCCAGATATCAGAAACACCTGAAAGTTGTATAATGCACACGTACTTGTTACCTTCATCAGATACTATTAAGCAACTAATTAGAATGCTATATTATTATACATATAAAAAAGTCGTATCTTTAAACGGTAAGAAAATGAACAAAAGAAGAAATCATATTATAATTACGAGCATTAAGATAATGCTGTCAGTATTTTATAGACTATATGGATTTTATTCTAAGATTCATATATCTGTATTGAAACAAATGCAACGTTAATTTTTGGATTTATATAAACACATGTAACTTAATTTATGTAAGGCTGTAAACCGTATTTTTATATTGCAAGAGTTAAAAATCAAACACATCTTTTGTTTTCCTTCTATAAAAGTATAGAGTATTCGTCAACGCCTTCTTGCATACAATGCTTTTACTCACTTTAAATTTTTTCTCCGCAGGCGGTGAATCCTCGTTGCTAGTTGAATCGTGGCTAGGGTTTCGGAATAATGTTCAGGGGCAGACGAAACGTGAGCTATCATGGCTGCTCTAGATGTTAATCTTCCAAGAGCTTCCCGAAGAAGCTGAGTAAGCTTGCTGTCTCTATTGAACAAAAACACTATCGTTTTTACACTGTGTTCTCAGTTGTGATGGAAACGAGACCTGTTATTATTAGCGTCTTCTGAACACACGGACATTAGAAACAGAAAGCTAATATTAATCAGTTATTATTATTATGACCTACTTGAACATAAAATTACTAAGTACATAAACTAATTATTAACAGTATTTTCTGAACTTGAGAGCACTCTACGTATACAAACTAGCAAAATTAGTACCTTCTGAACACAAAACACGTTACTTGTACGTGAATAGTTATTTTTAGCATTTTTGAGCACAAAAACATCCCACACACACATACACGCCATGCATTTATTATAAATACCTTCTAATCATAGGAAAGATAATAATGTAATTAAGACTAAAATACTTTAAAATAAAATACGCAATACTGATAACGTCATGGTAAAACAGTTCAACTCAGATATAACACGTTTAGTGCTTGGACTCTACGAAATAAGCTTTAAGTTACAATCATCAGAAAGGTTTGATAAAACTATGTGATCGATGTTTAGTTTTAAACAAGTCATTCAAATATTTCTCTTACTGATGTAAGTTGACAATTACTTATATTTTACTAGGTATGATAACATTTGAAAGGTCACGTGCAAGTTAATGTGAAAACAGTTTGTTTTTTTATACGTGCCTTACTGTCAAACATGAAATTATCGTATCTGAAATGTCATACAATAACGTTGTACACAATTCTGGTGTATAATAAAAAGATAAAAAACAGAAATTCCTTTTGAATTAGTATAATTAAAAACACTTCTATATGTATTAAGAATTTTAAGACTTGCAGAAATGTTCGTATCAAAGTTTATATCTTATTTCAACCTTCCCCCGTTATCAAACACTAGATATTTGTATAATGTTGACGATATATAGTTTCGACTGGAGTAATGTTAAATGATGAAAGAAAGCTCGATTAGCTTTCTGTTTAACATGTTTTAGTGACAAAATTAAAGTTTGAAACCTTCAAAAACATGTTTCTTACTTGTAAGGTACATGCTTCTGTCCATTAAGTAGTGCAATTATAACGTTTCCTAAAGCTGACAGGGAGAGGTTATGTCCTGCAGCTCCATCTCGTGGCTTGACTACTTTTTCACAGGAACCTAGATCAATCAGGTTTAGACGACTCCGACCTCCAGCTACTATAAAAGCGATTGATATATATGAAATGTGATGAATAGTTTTAACAACGAAGTGTATTACAATATATATATTGTATTATATGCAAGTGTAAACATAAAAAAATATATTTTACAAAACAAATTTGCAATAGTTTTAAAAAGTAAAGGCTGTTGGCATTAATCGCTCTTTATTATATATTCTGAACAATGACACTTTATTAACACTAGGTTCTAGCACCTAATTTAAATCAACCGTAAATAACAATCACAGCAACATCGATTTTCTTACGATGACTCACAACAGTCACATAGCTAGACGTAACTGCTGTCTATGAGGGAGTATATTGTCAATTTTGTCATTTTTTGTCTACTTTATTAATGCTTTAATTTTTTATATCGACGGGGTGGAGTTCAGTTGGACAAATGTCCCTTTGTTGATCAGTAAATCATAAACATCAAGCATCTAGCTAGTTACAGAAGTCTTAGGTTCTACTTCTATAAATCCGCTTAGAAAAATAATAAACATAAAAAATCCCTTTACGTATCAAGGTTCTTTTTAATAAAATTTGCATATGTTATACATTAATTCTCATTTTATACTATCAACAAACCACAAACATAGTCACAATGAATTCACACCATTTTCTCATAGCAACACACATATAACTGTTTTATCTCGCTTGGTACGTCACAGACCATAAATCAGAAAGCTAATGTAATCTGTAACTTCTTACCTCCACTCCTGTTTCCTTTTTCAAAACGATATTGATAAACGTGAAGCGTAAATAAAAAATGTGAATTACGATTCTCTTCTTCCATTTCTGAAACAAAAAACACACAAAAGAAATATTTGAAGTCTGGTTATAATAGATAACAAACTTACCTAACTTTGGTGCCTTTTTTCATCTAATATAGAACATGAAGTGAGAGCTAGATAAGTCTGAATGTAACATAAATATGTTATACGAAGGGTAATTTACGGAACAAAAACATTATATGTAATCACAAAAACATATTGTGAAGAAAGGGTTGCTGATAAGAAAAGAAGACTTCCAATCAATTTTTTGCGCGTGAAATGATGAAAGTCATCTGTGTTTCTTTGTTTTTTTCAATTTTACACAAGTAATAAATAAAAGAGTTTTCATAAACTACATAAAATGTATTAAGGCAGCTTTGACAGGATAGAGATTTCAACAAAAGTCTCAGCTTAACAACCCGAACAATGAGCACTATTATTTTCAAAGCTAGAAATCAATTGAGTTAACGAAGCATGCTTGAGGTTTGAAATTAAGTAACTATGGCCACACATACTCACAATTAATTAATTAATTGTTATTTGTCTTGCAAAATTCTGTACCTGTCAATTTCTGATTCTTGATAATTTGTACAACACTTAACACGTTACCGTGAAATTTCTCATTTTGGAAATTCACGAGAAAGCTTTTCAGGCGGAAAATGCTGTTTCCTCTCAGCATAACCCATAACTAACCCTAATACTAAAACTGATTACCAGCACTGAATTAATGTCTTTTAATGATAGATATATTTAAGAGATACAACAATAAAGATTATTTCATCAACAGTTAACAATTAGTTACGGTTTAAACTTCAGACGTTTTAGAAATTGCTAAGCCTGAAACTTGTGAAAAAAACATGTTATTAACTGCAGATGTTTTATTTTATGGATTCCTTTTGATTTGTCCTTTAAGAATTTAAAATCAGAAGTATGTAAAAACAGCATTACTCGTATTTTTTGTCTCCCTCAGTTTAATACCTAAGAAGCCTTTTGCTCAATATAGTGGAAATCGTCTGTTGGTTTGGACGAAGGGAAACTTGCGAAGTAATTTGTGGGCGACAAAACACAGATATGAAGCTATTTTTACACGCCTCTGATTTTGAATCCACTATGAACAAATCAAGGGGAATGTCTGAAAAAGTCTGAAATTAACATTTAGAATGTCTTCTAAATTTTAAAATAGCAGTTTCATTGTCTGTTTTACTTTTTAAACGAACTTAATGTGAACTTAAAGCGCATTTGACAAGTTCGTATTCACATACGAAGAATATTAAATTCTTAAAATATTTTAACAATTTTTCAAAATAATCACGTTAAAAGTTTGGGTTATGTTCATATACTACACCCAGGAATGAAGCGCTTGCACTAAGTAAAAAATAACAACAACATACATCGTAAACTGAAATTAAAAATACGTGGCATTATGCTGAAACAATTTATACATGCTAAATATTTTACGAGTCCTTGAAATAACTAAAGTATGTAAGTTATTCTGTGAACAATTGTGTTTATACATTTCTGTAACTTTCGAGTAGCGAACGCCTACCTGAATTTCAGTTCTAAGGTGAGTAATTTAGAATTTCTTTAACTATAATGTGTTCAACTGATGTTTTATTTTTCATGTTTAGTATACACACCCTACCAGTAAACATAGAGACCCACCCAAGAACGCATATAAACTGCGTGTGTAAATAGTTCCTGATCATATACAGAGGGATATATCTCGATACAGAATAATGAATATAAACAACCGTGTCATGAGCAAAAGAATCCTCGAAATTAACAGTATTTACTTGATGTTACATGGGAGGGTGATGAGAAATCGTTAGTCACAGTGAGTAGTCATGATATAGTGACAGCCACAATTAACAAAACTAGCTCTTCGTTTTGTGAAGAAAAATGTAAAGAATGAATGCAGCTGATGGTGTTAAAAGGATAGTAGTTTATACTAAGTTCATAACACATTCAATCCTTGAACACAGCTGATGATGTTAAACTGATAGTACTTTCTATCACGTTCATATGACACTCAATCTTTGAACGCAGCTGATGGTGTTAAATGGGTAATGGTTTCTATCACGTTCATATGACACTCAATCTTTGAACGCAGCTGATGGTGTTAAATGGATAGTAGTTCCTATCGTTCATATCGCACTCAGTCCTTGAACGCATCTGGTGGTGTTAAATGGGTAATGGTTTCTATCACGTTTATATCACACTCAATCCTTGAACGCAGCTGATGGTGTTAAATGGATAGCAGTTTTTACTACGTTCATATCACACTCAATACTTGAACGCAGCTGATGGTGTTAAATGGATAGCAGTTTATACTACGTTCATATCACACTCAATCCTTGAACGCAGCTGATGGTGTTAAATTGATAGTAGTTTCTATCACGTTCATATCACACTCAATCCTTGAACGCAGCTGATGGTGTTAAATGAATAGTAGTTCCTATCGTTCATATCGCACTCAGTCCTTGAACGCATCTGGTGGTGTTAAATGGGTAGTAGTTTCTATCACGTTTATATGACACTCAATCTTTGAACGCAGCTGATGGTGTTAAATAGATAGTAGTTCCTATCGTTCATATCACACTCAATCCTTGAACGCACCTGATGGTGTTAATTGGATTGTGTTTCTATCGTTCATATCGCACTCAGTCCTTGAGCAAGACTTACCTGTTTACATCAATGACCCAGTGATGATTACATGAGACAGAACTGGGCTCCAGCCCGTTCAACCTGAATCATATACGATAATTTACAGGTCACTTTATTACCACTTTATTGCTAGGAGTGTGTATAATTGCACACCCTATGACCAGGTTTCAAATTTTTGTGAACAAGATGTGTAATCATGCTTTTGCCTTATATATTGAACAGAACACATTTGCTGAATAGTAACGATGGTGTTGTATCCATTTTTTGATGTTTATTTTATAAAATATCGTTTTTTCTTAACTGGTTGCTTATGTGATCAAGTTTTGTTCGTAATGGTGTTAAAATATAACAACAGTAATAACAAAAAAAACACACTCTATAACCACTTTAACTACTGAACTTTGTTTATATGTATATATGGATAAATTTTACTGACAAGAGTATAAGGATGAGTAACGGTCCTAAGAATTAAAAAAAATAAGCTTTGCTCGCAGAAGTAAAAGTTTGATGATTTATTTTAGGGTTATAATAATGAACTTTACTCCTAGAGCTATAAATGTGAACTTTGTTTCTAGGGTTATAATAATTAACATTCACATCAAGTGAATTACTCCTGCAGTGTTATAAGCTCGAACTTTGCCTCTAGGATTATTAATGAAACATTGCCTTTAGCATTAATAAAGATAAAATTTATAATAACGTCTATAAATGTGAACTGTGTTTATAGAGTTATTCTATGTTAGTTCACATTATGTGTATTTGTTTGCCTGCTCGCATACTCCTCCGCAGTTTTAGTGTTAGCAGAACCAAATTTATCAGGCGAACTCGAGGGTGTGTGGTGAAGTTGTCCTTATTTATATGATGTAGATCCCCTACCAAGGATGGACAAAATTATGTAAAAGACCAACCAGCCATGATGAGAGCTAGAAGTACGTTTGAAGTTTACTGAATTGGAATATATCATTAGATTTGTGTTCCTTCTTATCTTTGAGTTCCAGGGTTTTCATTTTTTTAATGTTTTTAACTCTCTCCCTCCGTCAAAAATTAGCCAGATCAAATGCGATGCTTGTGCTCTGGTACCAAGGAGAAGTGTTCTCGCAGGAATGTTTTCAGACACACCCTCTGCTTCTCAGTTAGTTGTATATGTGATAAGGCATAATGAAGGAGCTTGACCAGTATGTTGTGACTTCTGTGAAATATGATGATACCGTTGAACCCTTTAATAGTATTAGGAGCAGTCATTGTGTTTAACGTTGTAAGTTTGAGTCTAGCCCCACAGGTTATCAGTGTGAAGTGTTTTTTTTACGAATTGTTTTGGTATAAAGCAAAACATTTTGCGATTTTTGTTGCACATAAATGATAGTATTTACTCTTAGATGTGTAAAGGTTTTTATTTTGTTATGGCTATAAAAGTAACTAGAATTAAGATAACAAGTTTTAGTTGTATAATACGATTATACTTAGGGAAGGCAATGTTAAGAAATTTAATAAGACAGAAAATAACTGTAAGACATTTACCCAACTTGGATCGGGCGGCGAGCGCCGCATCAAGAAGAAAAGCAGCTTTTTCCGCTGTAGGGGCACGGATCTCGCTCTGGTTTGACAAATATGTTCCGTAGATGGGGTCATCCTGCAGTAGCAGGCCAGGAGAAGAACCGGCTACTTCAGTGCCTAAGTAACAGGAACGACTTGTATACAGAAACTACCAACAAATTGTTTTCTCTAGAGTATTTGGTCAATTAACCCTGAAGTATGTTACTTTTCTCTTTCTTGAAATGTTATACACTTCTGTAATATATATGTTCTAACCAGGAAAATTATTATAAGTACCTGACACAATCAAAGATGAGAGAGGTAAACGAAAGAGTAATGAATGAGCAATGACTGTAGAACATTTACCGAGTATTTGTTTTAAAAATAAACAACAGAAACTATGCTATAAGGGTAAAATTACTAAGTTGAAACGTCGGTACAGAAAGGTTGGGGTGTTTAAGTTAGATATAGATATAGAATGTGTAGCGTATTTAACTTAAGTAGCGGTATATAAGCATTACAGTATATAACTGTGGTTTTCGTATAAAAACGCTGGGGTAATCTAACTTTGGTTACATTCGGCGTTGCTCAAGAATTGTGCAACAAATTGAGTTAGCGTTCACTGTTTTCCGACTAATAATTCTTCGAGATCATATCTTTGAGTTATATGTATATCCTTTCAATAAATAAAATGTATGCTTCCTTTTATTGTGCACAAAATATTTTATTGTACATGTTGCTAGAGGAGTTTTGAAAAATTATTATTATTATTTTTTTTTCAAATACACAGCTGGATGATATAGAACATTTCCTCTAGTTTCACAACTGATGGAGAGAAATTCAAACATTATTTTATGATCATCGTCAGTTCGTACACGGAGTGCATTTCAAACAAGTTAGGTCAGTGATGTCTGGATGTCCATCAAATAGGGTCATTAGTTTTCTTTAAGGTTTGATAATTTTTCGCAAAGGGTTATCTGCGCAATGCCATCCCTTAATTTTGAACTGATAGTGTAAAGAGAAAACACCTAGCCAACGTCACTCACTACTAATTCTTAGGGTACTCTTGTGTAACCAAACAGATTTAACTGTCACTTTTACAACACATCCACTGTTTCAAAAGTGTGGAGTGCTTTTTTTGTGACAGCATGCCCCAGTCCCTGGATTCACAACTCAGGTATATCAGCCATCAGACTGCGCTCGGCTACGAATATCAGAATTACTGAGCGATACAACTAACAAGAATTTCGTTCGTTGGTAGTTAAGGCCAAAGCTGCACAAAGGGCTGTCAATGGTATGTTTGCAGACTTACAATGCTAGAAACCTGGCTTGAAACTATAAGTAAAAAATATCCCGAACATTTTAGAAGGTATATGTTACTAATAGTTTCAACTGATTAAAACTTTTACTTCTAAAAACAATTTGTCACAAGGTAAAATGAAGCACAAAATGTTGATTATCAAAGTAAGAAAGATGTCTTCCAGAGGTGTAATAACCAAGTTTATTTTTAACCATACTTACCGATGGCAAAAACACTGAGAAGGTCTTTGATTGTTTCGTTCCTTCCTGTTACCCCAACAGCGGAAGCTCTGACGGAAAACCTTGCCCCTGTCTTTTCTCTTTGTTCTGAGATTAGTTTAAAAAAGCCAAGCAATGGCACAAGGGGTAGCTCCTAGCTCTTCAATCGACGAACTTTCTCCAATCATGGTATAGGTTTTACCTATTTGGAGTAATTTGTAATGTTGCAGTGAAGTATTGATAATGTTAAAACAGATGTGTATTTCTGGGTAAGTTTATATTTGTAATATCTGTTCTATAACAAATTAATGGCACGATATCTTGCAACATTGCAATAATATGCATTTTGTCTGTGGAAATGACATACAACTGCTGGATTACTACATTTTTAAACTATTGTATGTTACATCCTAATAACATCAGGTAACAAAAAGTCACAAGGGTTGGAATTATATGATGTTAGTAACCAGGATGAACTACATCCATAGAAGTCAGGGAACCTGTTTAGGAAAGACGTGCTACAACACAAAATTTCGTGAAAGAAATTCACCATATTTTTTACTAACGAACCTTTCAGGTGTGCAAAGCAACATTTTCAGGTTTCTTATCGTTCACGAACCTTACGTCAAGGTTAATGTAAATACAAAATGTAGAATGCGTAAAAAACATGATGTTAGTTAAAAAGTCCGTTTTATAAATACACTTTCATTTCAAAATGTAAAATTATATCATAGTACATGTAATATTAACTCTTAGCATATGATTCGTTTCGGGTCACTCAATCTGAGTTCCGATACTGAGTGAAACGATTCATCTGCTATCGCGTTTAATACAGTTGAAATGCTATGCTACACTTCTTGTTTAAAACACGTATTGTACTAGTGACGAAGGAACTGATTCAAATTATCAGTCTTTCTGTTTTGTAATACCACACATCTTATTAAGATATCATAGTTTCGCAGTGTATGCATTATATATTAAACTATAATGTCGTCATTTTAACTTGAGTACATTCTTATTAGGAGTGTGGCAGTACAGCGATACAGTACAAGTATCGTATTGTGAAAAGCCGTGATACGTTTGTATTAATACATCGTCCGATACGATTTATTTATGTTCACGACATGTGACAAGCTTTTAGTGAATATTATAACATTTTATACACATAGAATAAGAATTTATATTAAAATACTTTTGTTAAAAATTAATGTTTTAGTAGTCACCACCCTGATTTAAAGGGATTTTCATGTTAAGGTTAAAATATTTTTCTCCAACGAAAAATTAACAAATTTCTTTCATGTAATCTCTAAAACCACTGAATTATCAACCTTTGTTATATATATTCATAACTTATCTGTTATATTCCCTACCTTAATTTTATATGAAGTCGGTCAGTTTGACCAACCTCGTAACCACATAAAAGTTACTTAAAACATCACAATTATCCTTTTATACTTTTTAGAGTTATTTCAAATTGTGGAAGAAAACAACATTCAATTACACTAAATAACTTAAAACTCTTAACAATATATATCTGTTTCTAATTCAATTTTATTTTGGATACTGTCTTGTAAAACTTTTGTATCTAGATACATATCGTATCAACCCTAATTTCTATGCATATTTTAAGTCTGTAATTAAACTTTGTGAGCATACATAACTGTTTTATATACGAATTCATAAAATGAATTTAAATGTCAAAAATAATGATTTCATTTTTTGAACATGAGATAAAAAGTTACATCTACTTACATAAAACTCACATTTAGTGAATAAAATATATGACTCTCTCTCTTTATTTTTTTACTTAAAGAAAAAAGTCTAATTGATGATGACATCTGTACCTAGCTTTGGATTTCCATACACGAAGAGGCAGCCGTCCATTCCGTTCACTACGGATTGAATAACATCAGCCAGAGCCGTTGATATAATCTCAGCCTTGACAAAAAATACATAAATAAAGTTGACGACTTATAAGGTTGGTTATGAATTTAAGATGAGTTAGTTAATTCAGGCGTTTACCAATCCTAACTTTTTTCTTTCAAATTTTTTTATGATAAAAAATGAGCTGCAGTAAATTTTGAAATGCACATTATTTAACAGACCGGACATTGCTTGGAGAAAAATATCCATTTCTTCATATTTCCAAAAACGCACAAGGAAAATATTTTCACATTTATTTTACAATTTTATTTCGAGTTGGAAATTACAATTATTCTATATAACCTTCCCAGGAAACCAAACACTTTGTAAACACTAGTGTTGGTGTTTAGCACACAAAACTGACTTTCAGAATTTTATATGAATGATGAGCTAAAACCTGATTAACTTTATATTACTGTTCACAAATACCAACAATACATTAAGATAAGACTGTTCATAATGACTGTCGCTGTATAAAAATTATTGATAAATGATCACATTATATTAAAATAAAATTATTGTCCATAACCACTAATATTATATCAGGACATAATTATTGATTACAGGAACTGGTTCCATAATACACTTATTCACAAATGATGAAGTGACTACACTTAATTGAATAACGGAATTTACAGCCATTTGTATATCGTTCCAAAGCTGAAAGTGCAAACCGTGTTTAATAGCGTTGCGTCTCTAATCCGAGAAGTCTAACCATTAGATCATGCTCGAGATTTTTCATAATAATTGACTAAAATGATTGTTCTAAAGGCTAACGTTATATTGGAATTTATATAAACTTTAAACCAGTAGCTACAGCATAACCATGGTAAGCAGATTGGACGTACCAAATTTCTTGAAGGCCGTTTTAATAGCACGCATCATATCTTCATTCATAACAGCTTTGATAGTTTTAACAAATACTTCTTATATCTACATCGTTCTAAAAGTCATTTTATAATTAAAAGGCCAATTAATGAAATACTGCACAACTGAAATACATTTTAAAGGAAAGTACTGGATAGTACAGCTTAGAAACAACAACAAACAAACGCTCGATAAAACAACTCTTCTACAAGTATTTTTGAAGATACGCTTAAAATCTTATACCTCAACCAAAATAGAATAAAGATAGCATAAAGTTTACAGTTAGCTTTGAATGGATAGGATATTAAACTTAGTTAGAAGTGTGAATTCCTCATTAAGACAGTGCACATAGAGAAATCTCAACTTTCTCACGTGACATCAACATTAAAGGGTAATTGCTTGCATTTTGTATTGTATAATCTAATATTCTATTTTATAATTAAATAAATCTCTTGAAAACACAGCAAGTTATGGTAAATGTAAAAGGTACATGTCTTTATAGTTTCTCTTTATACACTGGGGCGCTTTTCATTGGAACTTTCTAACAAGCACAGCTTGCTTACAGTTGCTATTTACATTAGTATTTCTTGCCAGTTGTGTGTTTTTTTCGTACAGCAAAACTACATCGAGCTATCTGTTGAGTCTCTTGAGGGGAATCGAACTCCTAATTATAGCGTTGTAAATCCTTAAATTTAACGCTTTACCAGCGGGAAACTCTTGCCAGTTGGGCATAATATAATGTATTTGTATTTTATTTAAAGTCAAAACTACTAAGACTATTTGGCACCATCCATCTTTCTGAACTGCTGACAAGACAGAAGGTCCCTACTATCCATCATATACCTCGAAGGTTGACTATCACTCTTATAATACACCCACTGTTTAAATTGCGTGAACTACTTTTTTTAGTATCGCACGGTTTCTAATCCAGCTTGTCAGTTCCGACCTTCAAAGAAGTGAATCTGCGTGCCAATATAAAATGCAAAAATAAATGTTAAAAAACATGAATTTTAATTAACTGTGCGTGAATATGGAAAGCTAATGTTTGACTTATTGCATAAACCAATTATTTAACGTTTTAAAGCTACGTGATTTACATGAAAAGCTGAGGTTTACTTACGGCTGCTTAAATCATTCGACTTTTACGCAGTGGTTTACTGAGAAACTTGAGGGCTAATAACGCTAAATTCGTAATTCGATTTTTGAAATGAGTACAACACAGATGGTGCATTATGCTGTTTTCTGCTTAACAACAACTGAAATGATTCGATACTTCTGACTTACAAACCTATACTATAAACACTTTAATTGTATTTCATTACCTGCGGGGTGTCCTGAGGAAAAACAGCATCAAAGGCGAACATCTTCGGTGCTGCCACTCCGACTCGTCGGTCTACAGGGCTTGTAGTCCCACACGTTGTGGGGTCGTACAATGACACTTGTTTTTGCTTGACGTCAAGGAAGAGAAACGAAGACAGCCCACTGCTTTCTGCGGATAAGGGACCAGGACTCACTCGAAGCATAACTTTCACCTAAAAAGATGAGTTTATTTGTAGAGAAACTGTACTTTTTAAGTAACACATTTTATAATATTCATTTCATGTACACATTATATTATTCTAATCATTCCATTATCAATAAAAGTGGTTCATGTATTTTTTAATACTTCAACTTTATACCACTCTTTACGGAAACAAGAAACTAAGCCTACAAGAGAAGTTATAAGAACTTCTGAGTAAGAAGAGAATGAAAAGTATATTAATACATCAACGACATTAAATCTGCCACATCTAATGCCGATCTAATACCACGACTCATCACGCCGGTTGAAATACGACAGATATAAAATGATGACAGATGTCCAGATAAATTAGCCTGCTTTTCATCTCTATGAGAGAGACAGAATTGGATGAAACGTTTCAGTGTAACTTGTAATAACTTGATCAACTTTAATGTTTTATCTATTTTATCTATGTCATTACGCCTCAGTATTAAGGTTAATATTTTATAACACTGTAATGTTTAGTAGTATTTTAGTTACTTGTACATGAATTAAACTACAAGTTTTTCAGAATAGCGGGCAAGCCAGCAACATAATAACCTTCACCTCGGAGTAAGTCAAGCGACCACATATACAGTGAAATAACCAGGTATGTAGGACATCAATGTGTCCAAATCTTTATAACAGCCATGCACAAATCATGTAATGCACTTTATGATACTGTATAAAAACAAAGTATCCATTCTCCATGTCAATGTTTAATTAAACTTGTAATATTTGTCTTTACTTTTTTGTTTGTTTTGTTTTTTGAATTTCACGTAAACCTATACGAGGGCTATCTGCGTTAGCCGTCCCTAACTTAGCAGTGTAAGATTAGAGGGAAGGAAGTTGGTCATCGCTACCCACCGCCAACTCTTGGGTTATTATTTTGTCAACGAATAGTGGGATTGACTGTCACATTATAACGACCCCAAGGCTTAAGGCGAGCATGTTTGGTGCGACGGAGATTCGAACCCGCGATCCTCAGATTACGAATCAAGCGTCTTAACCACCTGGCCATGCTGGGCCCTATTTTTTGTATGGTTATACATGCTCACATTCGTTTTCCAATCTCAGAAAGACCATATTGTTAGGTAACCATGTAATAATTCAGTTGAACAGATGGTAGAAAAACCTACAAGGTATAATTACAGCGGGATTTGGGTTCCTTGCAAACTAAAAAAATTAGAGAGAAAATGTTTTTAATGATTTTAATACATATATATATAAAATTTTAGTTTATAATACTCTGAAGTTAAGGGTTTATTTAACCTTTTGATCAACCACTGTAAAATGAACAAAAGTGGACAGATCCTACAAGTTTTGTATGTTTATGCATGGGATCTCTGAAATAATTTCACAGAACCAACTACATTGTAAATAGTCGAAATATGGTAGAGTAATTTTCAATAAACCCTGAAATTGCGCTTTTCGTGGCGTCTTAACTCTTTATAATTAATAAAAATGAACGACTCCATCATTTTTGTTCATAAATGTTTGGGATATAAATTGATCAAAAGATATCTGAGTAATTGATCACAAACCCAAAACTTATGCTTTTTTGATGAGCTATATCCAAAATAGAACAAGTTCTATATTTGAAAACTGTGAGATGGCTGTTCGATAAAAGTTTAAAAAGACTAAAAAAAGGTGAAACGAACTATTTTAAGTTAGATTGTTGAGAGGATAAAAATTTATATTCATACCAATTTGCATCTTGATTGCTGTAAATATGAGCGAATAGGAACCCAAAAACACGAAAAAATGTGTTTGGATGTATTCAGCCAACCCTACAAGTTTGCAATTCAATCCACCAATAAATGAAGAAACGGCAATCGACTGTAAACTTTATGGAAGAATAATAAAAAGAAAAGGTCCAGCATGGCCAGGTGATTAGGGCGTTCGACTTCTAATCTGAGGGTTGCGGGTTCGAATCCCCGTCACACCAAACATGCTTGCTTTATCAGCCGTGGGAGCGTTATAGTGTGACTATCAATCCCACGGTTCGTTGGTAAAAGAGTAGTCCAGGATCTGGTGGTCGGTGGTGATGACTAGCTGCCTTCTTACACTGCTAAATTAAAAAACAAACAGAAAGAAAGAATAGAAAAACAATACGTCTTTCGAAGGAGACATGAAAATTAGATTGAGAAAGATATAAAAGCCAGGATAACAAAAGGATGGAAAAATGGCGTAAGGTACCTGAAGGCAGTTACGACCGAAAAACGCCTAAGAAATTGAAAGAAATGGTTCGTCCAGTCATAATACGTGAGAGTGAATGTTGACCACCGCAAAAAGAAACAAAAAACATGTTACATACAATAGAGATAAAAATGTTGCGGTGTATATGTGGAGTCAGCGGGAAAAAAAATCCATAGAAACCTTTCACACAACATATACATCAGAGGAAGCTTGGGTGTGAGAGTTATAATAGAAAAGATACAAAGAAGCCGCCTCAGATAGTATAGCCACATTACAAGAAGGTCAAAGTAACCTCGTCAGATCAACGGTAATAAAATAATAAAAATGACGACAAAACAATGAGATGGTCTGACAACACTAGAATGATGATTAAACAGTTGGATGGTCTGACAACACTAGAATGATCACCAAACAATGAAATGGTCTGACAACACTACAATGACGACCAAACAATGGGATGGTCTGACAACACTAGAATGATGACTAAACAGGTGGATGGTCTGACAATACTAGAACGACGACCAAACACTGGAATGGCTGACAACACTAAAGTGGACGTGAAAACTTTCGTTGTTGAAGAATAAGTTAGAATGAGGGGTCGGATCAAATGAAAACAGATGACTCATGAAGCAAACCCCACATTCAAATGGGATAAACGTTAGGAAGTTAATGTTTAATATTCCATTTAGTATCGTATTAAACAACTTTAAAAATTATAGTGAATTCTTGATGCATGTTTATCCACTCCGTTACTTTTACTTAACATTATTTTATTATTATTTCTTTGCTCAACTTCAAGGAAAGCGTCGGGTGTTAATCCTACGGAATGCTAATATTATAGAGATAGTTTTAACACGTTCAAAATATAATGTAATTTACATTAATGTTAAAACTGTAATATACAAAAAATATGCATTGTTTGAATTTGACACTTTTGACAGTAGGGCATGTAGGTTTGTTTAATACACGTGATAACAAGTTTTACTTTCATGTTTTATTTTGTACCGTTAAGATACAAGGGGACGAAAGTTTAAATTTTTTCTTCGTTTAATATATTCTGAAAGTAAGATTTTCAGTATTTTTCTTTTGACACTTTTGACATCAGATTTTCCCAGTTGTTTCTTTTATAGTTTTTGTGACAGATTTTACGTCAGTTTTTCACTCGATATGTTTGATGAACGAAAACTTATAATTTCCCTTAGACACTTTTGTTAAGGTTTTACAGTTTCTTGTTTAAAAGCATTATTAATATTACGTTTTATTGTGTTCTGCTTCCTTGATGGTAGCAAAAGTATGTTTTTATATACTCTAGGTCATGTAATTGATAGTTTTTATTCAAAACTATTCGTGTTAGGTTTCTTGTGTTTCTTATCTTTCCAGTCTTCATGGTAAGTTTCACAGTTTTTCATTTAATGTTCTTGATGTAAGTTTTATTTCAGACTCGTTTTTGTTGTTTTTAGTTGTAGATGTTAAAAGGTTTCTTTTTAATCACTTTTGATTACCATATAGTGGTAAGTTTAGTTTTTATTAGTTTGACACTCTTAAAGGTATGTCTTACATTTTTTCGTATGATTCCCTTTATTGTATGTTTTGTAATTTTCATATGACCCATTTGAAAGTGCCTTTTACTCTCTGTTGTTTCATACTTTTTGTGGCAGTTTACAACTTATCCTCTTAGACTCTTAATGGACACGTTCTACAGTTCTTTGATTGGCACTGTTCGTACATTCATTTTATCGAATAACTTTGTTTTTCTGCAAGCCCGGTCTTTCACGATGACTGTGTCGTAGAGTTTCATTACATATGTATCCGACCATAGTTATACAAGTGTAATAGAAATGTTTTAATCGTTTTTCTTTCGTTCCCAGTGGCTTCTGCGGACCTACAACGTTAGAATCCAAGTTTCGATACTCGTGGTTGGTAGAGCACAGATAGTCTACTGTGTAGTTTTGTGCTTAACATCAAACTGTTTTTCCCTCTTTTTACTGCTATACCACCACTGTTTTTGAAGCCAGAACACAAACTAAACAGAGTAGCCTGTCTTACAATATACTACGTGCGACACTCCAGAATACTGAAGTTTCACAAAACTATGTAATAGTAGTAAATTGCAAGAGATATCATATTAACAAGGAAATGTAAAAAAACCTTTTCAGCGAATATCCTTTTCTTTGTTACTTTGTACGGGGAACTCGATGTCTTCATGTCTAACCAAAAATGAGATGTCATTCGCATTTGTGGTTACACAAAATTCTTGTAATTGGCATTTATGAATATACATATCGAAGTTATTATTTGGATAGACAAGAAGACCAACGACGGCTACTTTGTAGATAAACAGAAAAGTGAACGATATCTGCATGTTGACTCTATTAATCACAGATACAATTGAATTTTTGACAAGTTGAACTCCAAAAACATTTGTGTTTTGGATACATTCTATACGTCAACGGTAGCTAAATTATAGCCATAAACATTAAATACTCAAATGTTTTGAGTGGTCATAAACGACAAGAATCATAACGTTTTAAGTAGTCATAAACGTTAAGGAAATTTTGTTTAAAGCATCCAGTAAAACGTTAAAGATAACAACTGTCTGGTTAGTAATAAAGACAGAACCGCGACTACACTTGGTAGTAGCCAAGTGTAGCTGCTTTCCAGAGAACGAACAAAGAAAAGCTCATAACAGTAATCTGACCCTCAAGTTACGTTAACAATAACTTCAGTCATTAAATAGGCTTTTTAAATTACATTTTAAAGTACAAAACGCCATGAAGTTATTGAATAAAATACGAAGTCATTAACATAAATGAGTGATAACACTTTGTTTGTTTGAACATTAACATAGAGCAACACAATGGGCTGTCTGTGCTCTGCCCATTACCAGTATCGAAACCAGGATTCTGGCGTTTTAAGTCCACGGCATACTGCTGTACCACTGGGAGGCAATAATAATAACACATGAACTATTACAGAATCTTCTTGGTATGTTGGAAATGAAAGCTATAGTTGTTTAGAAAAAGTTTTATTCGATTTTTTTATATATGAGCTTTTTTTAGAAGACAGTTAAACCCCAGCACTTATAATTGCCATATTGATATACTCAAGGAAAGGGTTCGATTGGTATAAATCATAACTAAGAAATACAGATGTAATAAACTAGGGAGACTATAGCGTTGATATTAGATGTAGTATTCGCATGTTCCAACATCTTTTATCAATTTTCTTTATAACTACAGAGAGTTGAGTGTTTAGTGCTAGAGTTCTGATAAAAACCAAGGGCTATCATTCCATAATTACATAAGTAGAAATATTAAGCATAATAAAATGTTTCATAGCTAAACCAAGGTAACAGTGTATACTTACCTTGCCAAGACTAATTCCATCCCTCCGACTTGTAGCTCGTAACAGAAGAGGAGGAGCAGGGGGAGGAGACGAACCGATGATTTTGGCGAAATCTGTATGAAACATGGTCGTTTCGAACTGATGACCATTGTAGCATCTCCTTCGTTTCTTAGTTGTTAAATTCAGCTGCTGTGTAGCCCTAGAGAGCATGTAAATTAATTAGAGAAGTATTAATGAGCAGTTCACATTTTCTCTTGTGATAATTCCCGTAACAAAAAAATAATAATTTCTTAGGAATGGAGATATCCAGACTGGATGAGTCTGTCAGTAATATAAGTTATTTTATTTTCGAGTTATTAGTACAGTTTGCTTTGAATTTTGCTTAAAGCTACACGAGGGCTATCTGCGCGAGCCGTTCCTAATTTAGTAGTGAAAGACTAGAGGGAAGGCAGCTGGTGATCACTACCCACCACCAACTCTTGAGCTACTCTTTTATTAACGGATAGCGGGATTGACCGTAACATTATAACGCTTCCTCTGCTGAAAAGCTGAGTCTGTTTGGTGAGACGGTGATTCGAACCCGCGACCCTCGGATTACTAGTCGAGTGCCTTAACCACTTGGCCGTGCTAGGCCTTACATTGCCAAAAGTAAAGTGAGCTATCTGACATCTCGTGCAAATACTGAACATTGGACAGCTTTGTTTAGCTGTCTATCACGTTATTCAAAGGATGCAAGCCATTATTGACATGAATAGTAGCCACGTTGAGCAGAAAGAGAACTGGTCAAGAGTTTTGGTGGCCACTGATTCGTGTCTCCTATGTACTCATTGTTATTTCTACCACGAATCATTGATCTTTGACGAATATTATTCACTTTATTGTTGTTCAAACACGTCAAGAAACATCGTAAAAATCACTGTATATAGAGAAGTAGCATGTCGGGAATACATATACATCATTAATCATATCCGGCGTTCTAAAACGGTTCACTCTTGAAAATATCGTCGTTGTATGTACTTAACTTTTGGAGTTTTATTCATGCTTGTTTCACATTAAAATTCCATATAAATCTATATAACTTTAACTTATACATACTGAATGGGATTGTGGTTAACACTTAGAGTGAATAAAAACATATGTACTCTGTCATACAGAGAATGTGTCAGTAGAAAATTTTTAATATACTTAGCAACTTGATACGTATTAAAATCAGAGAAAATGTTTCTTTACTTTTGACTACAGCACACATTCACGTGCATTCAATAACATATTAGAAATCTCTTTGGTACATGAGATTCGATATACTCAGACAGTTTATGTAAAGTCTGCATTCAAGTTAAGTGACTTTACAGATTTGACATATGTACAGTCGTTGTGAGCCTGAATACCATGGTACCATGCAGTTTCACCTTAAACTGAAATTTATTCAAGTAGTGTCTGTAAATACACTTACACCTACGAGAACTTTTACACGTATCTTCCTCCATTTACAATTAAATTCCTTTGAGTTTCATTTCTCACGTTTTATAAATACTTATCTACATAAAACACTATTCGTCAGTCTCAGATGCGTTGTTCATTATGCATGTTTCTGGCGTTTGACTAAAACTAAGTGGGAGTGAATATTTACTGAAAGTTTCTACAAAATCTAATTGCAACGTAAAGCGATCGAACAGCAACCAGCCTACCAATTAGTTAACTCTTTCATTTTAGTCACATACATTGAAGTGGTATTATAGTGCCAAAGCTCCTTAGAAAGGTCCTTCCCCCACTGGTTCAGCAGAAAGTTTGCAAGTTTACGATGCTAAACTTCGGGAATGTAGGTGGAATGGAATAGATAGCCCTTTGTTTAGCTTTGTCACCCTCCTACTTTCAGAAAGAAAGAGAAGAAATACCATATACATTGGTAGGGGCTACAGTTGACATAAAATATATACGATGCCAAGAGAGTCTCGTTAACTTACAATTTTTATTGACTGGGGAGAATTAATATCCTTGGGTTGAATGTAAACGTCAGTTACTTTATTTCAAATCTTGGCAACAACCCTAATGATTTTATCATTTTTTTTCTTACGTATAAATACACTAGATTCTCTTTAATTTTGAGTATGAATCATACATGTTTATAAGTGAATACATTTTAATAACGTAATGATTGCACATGCACAGAAAAAGTGCCTATAAATGGATTGCGCACTTTAAAACACCTTGTAAACGGATGAAGATGAGTACATGCAGTAAAGCATCTGTTAATCGATCATTCTTGAAATTTTATCCTTCCTCCTCAGTTTTGGCCTAAATTAAGATTCAAGATTTTATAAATAGATAACGTCAAAACTTACAGATGATTCTGTTGTTAGTGTAACTGAAGATTTTGAAGTTATTCTATCACGCACTTACTACATCGAAAAATCAAATTAAACAATACAAAAACAAGAGATCTATGTTTTATATCAGAAGTGCTGGATGCAACATAAGTAACAGACGCTATTGCAACAGCGAATGAGGCCTTTTAACGCAGTTTTGCGAAACCTATGTGGAGTTTTCCTATTGAAATTGATACAATAAAGATCACAGCATTGGAGATTTTTAAAACACGCCAGAAACTTTCGTGTGTAGAAAATTCGGACAGTGTAAAGGTTATTAGAAAAAACTATTACCATCTTAGACTCATGATGACTGTCTCAACTTGATGAACCATAAAAATGTTTTCCACTTTCAACATCATGTACAAGTTGATAAGATTCCATCTCTTGGAAAAGTCAATAGGTGTAACTTCGGGAATTATAAAGATGTAAATCAACACATCATTGAAAAATAAGTGCCAGACTGCCCTAAAAACAATTTAGCAACTTATGTCTTAGATACAAATCAACGCCCCCTTCAATTTCAATAAAAATACTCACATACCTTGATGTAGTGTAGATCTTTTCTTTTTGCATTTCGAAGATAATGGTGTCATTAAAATGTTTTTCTCTTCTTCAGCAAGATACAACATCAACTTATGTTATTCTGTACTGACAAAAACGACTCCTTACACCCGGAGGATCTATCACAAAATTACTCCTGCTTTCTTCTAACTATATCTCGGAGAGCAATTTAATGTACTCCGACATATCAGGTTTCTTCCTGTCTTCTTCTCACTAAATATTACTTTATAACTTGGTGAGGAAACTTTTTTTTTCTGTCTGTAACTTGCATTCAGACGTTTCGTTTAGACTTTATTTGCGATAAGTCACTTTTCCATTGGCAGTTTTTTGGTATCGTAATCTTTGATGTTTTTCATCACTTTATACTCATACTGAAGTAAAAACAATATTTGTGTAACTTACGAAGATCAAAATACCATAAACTTTCTGCAAACTTGCATGCAACAAACTCTATACGAAAGACTTGTTATTCCTTCAGTCACAGAACAATTTATTTCATAACGAATCCTTGAATTCTCCAGCAGAAGAGGTCACTTTACTTCTGATATTTCACAATAATTCTTCACTAGAAGGACTCACTTTGAGCATCTGCATTAACATCACTTTACCACAGCTTTAGAAGCTTTTATTAAAAAATAATTTTGTTGATGATAATAAATGTACAAAATTAATGTAAATTATTAAAAGGGAAGAAGTGTAATTTTTCCCTTAAGGAAGTGATTTCGGAAAACAAAATAGATTAAATAGAGTCTTACTGCTTTTTTTAAATTTCTAATAAATAGGATCTATTTGAAAAACCATGCGAAGTTTTATCCAAATCGAACTAAAAATGTGGGAGGTGTTTTGATGACAAATGGACATCAGCCATTTACATATATATATACATATAAAAATGTTTGTTTCGCACTAATTAGTATCATACCAAAGTGATGGGTTCACCATGCAAGATCACGACCCTAAACCTCAAGCTCTCTCTCCAGACCTAATTTTACAGGACTTTTAGTTGTAAGGTCATGTAGCATTTACACATTACATCCATTCTGAGCGACACTGGCCGATCTCAAAAATCGCATCAGGGAAATATATGTTGATAAGTTCAGATCATTGCTTCTGAATGAATTTGATAAATGATAATGACAGCTCTAGAAGTTCGTCGAGAGCAACGGAAGATAAATGAAGATGGTATAAAATAGCTGTGTTTATCACATATCCTTATGTTTCGTAAGTCAGCTATTTTATTTTGGTTTTAATCAGAAACCATGATAACATATGTTTGTCATTGGATGAAGATAATTTCTCTATCATGTAGAAGATTCAAAGAGGTCTGTTAACCCTTTGTCAAAGGAAGCTTGTAATTATTTCGTAGCGTTCCATAATCGCTATGTTTCTTTTTATTTTTGTTTGGAGAAGAAATTCTAACTGATAATGTCTTCGATCAGATGAAAAGTTAATTACAAAATTCCTTTACAAGGAACATGTGATACATAACCTCATTAGCATTCAATAACCAAACAAGAATGTTTTATGGAAATTGAACAGTCTGTCATTCATTGAAGAAAAGTGAAAATATAGTATCCTTAGTGTTACATGTATATGTACACAGCATATCCAAACATTAAATGACGTATAATTAAATGTAAATTTATGAAAAAAAAAAGAAAAAAATTGAAACTACAATAAAAACATCCAACACTGGGGCAAATATCTTATGGTAGATCATTATATAATGTACTCTGGTTTCTGAGATGCTGGAGGATGTATTGTGTTGAGGTTTTCCGTATATCCAGTTTTAACTCAACTTCTTCGGCTTCACACGCTTAAGAAGAAAAATAAACAATGGAGTAGATGTTGGCGATCTAACCCACAACATCTCATAGCTTTCAGAACTTTCGCTGTCTAAAGCTGCATTTCGGAAAATGGTTGTTCACACAAAATAAAATAAAATAACAATAATAATCAGTAAAGAAACAATAGAATACAATATATCGATGGAGGAAACATAAAACCTTTAATGAGAGGAATTACCTTTACCTCAAATGATAAACCAAATTAATTTAAATTCATTGAAGATATACATGAACGTATTAGAAAATTAAGATTAACAGAATTTTTAAAAGAATAATGTTGATGAGAATTAGCCCTTGAAACAAATAGAAGGTAATTTTGTATCTATAAAAAGTAGAAATATAAAACTAGATTTAACTTATAGTTGTATAGAAAATAAGTGTTATAAAATCCTTCCAATTAAAGACATTTAAATACAAGAAAAAACTTTAAAATGTGGAACTTTCATTCAAAAAGTGATAAGACTGTTGTTATCATAAATTAAAAGTACTGTGATACGCTTTGAGAATATTCAAATGATAAAGAAACTTATAAAAATATTTCGCTATATATGTTCTAAATTTTATAAATAAAGTGAAAGAAGAAATTACATAATATATAGAATAACTTATAAATGTACAAACTAAGAAATAAGACGATCATTTGTTGAGTAATTATACACTGGGAATATTTTATGTATTTCTTAGAATTTATAAAAGTAAAGAAATTAAAGAAATTTTAGACAAAAATAAGGTGGGATAGCTGTGGATAAAGATACTCTTAAAAATTTCAGAAAGACCAATTTAGTTAGAGAAAGAGAAGGCGTTTGAGCCAGTGAGCTCTATTTTGGCCATAATATTAAATCTATTTACATCTAAAGTACAAATTTATATAAAATATGATGGTGATTTTCACAATCGATCACCAGAGATAATTGAAAGAAATATAATTTTAATATCATTAGATGTTGTTTTTTTCATCTAAATATCAAATATGAATTTGTATACATAAGAAAGAGGCTGATGTTTATCTGTCAGCAAAACTCCCACAATTTGAGTACGATCTGGATGAAATTTTACACAATTTTTCGACATCATAAGAGAAAGTTTCTGACAAAGTTTCATCAAAGTTTGGTCTCTCACAGAAAAAAATTGTACATTTGTTCAATTTTTTTACAAATAAGTTAATAGATTAGTACGAAGTTTGTTGCTTACAAATTTGCAGGAATTTTGTAGCAACTCGATATCTTTAAGTTACACAAGTATTTCTTTACTTCAATATGAGTATAAAGTGATAAAAAGAACATCGCAAATCACAATGCCTAAAATATGCAAACGTGAAAGTGACTTATCACGGATAAAGTCTGGAACTTTAAGGAAGGATGCAAGTTACAGATATAAAGATATAGGCTTGTTTACAAAGTTATAAGGCAATATCTAGTTAGAAGTAGCCAGGATAATTTCGTGACATAGAAAGAGGCACACTGTTGAGCTCACCAAGGTCTTGCAAAACAGCCGCCCTCAAGGCGACGTTTCTGCCAGTGTGGTATATAAACTATTGGGTATTATTTATATAGATACCCTGAATTATTACATTCACGTTTTAAAGGTAAGTGTAAATAATGATGATTAAAACTTGTTTTAAGTAACTGCTATTTTGTTTACAGGAACAATATACATTAACAAATCTCTGAAACGTCAATGGGAATGAAAGTTGCACCAACTTATGCCACTTTAGTGATGTGATATTTTGATAATGAGGTGTTCAATAGTTTATTAAATTATTTTGAAGATATGTATATTTATTATTTGAAGAAAAATTGGAAAATATTTATAGATTAATGTTTTATATTATGAAACTGAGCCTTTTATTTTAAAATTGTGTTTAATATTTTAATTTATGCACATCAGTATTTATATTTTATATTAATCATCCTATACATACAAACTTAAATATTTCACTTTGCTTAAATCAAAGATTTTATCTATTGTTTCTAACCTGGGAGTTCAACAACACAGACTTATAGAATTATAATCTTACCTTATGAAGTTTTATTCTCCTAGCACGTGTAAAAAAGGTTTAAAATTAGCTAATATTAAAAAGTAAACTAAGAATAACATATTACGCTGAAGTTAATTTGAATATTAATGTTTATTTTGAATTTCTAGGTAAGGCAAACAATCATCATTCCTCATGGCCAACTCTTGCACTACTATTTTATAACGAATACTGGGATTGACCGAAACATCATAACACTCTCACGGCTGAACGGGCAAGCATGTTTGTATGGCGGGGATTCAAATTTGCAACACTCAGATTAAGAGTTGAGCGCCCCTAACCACTTGGCCATGCCAGGCCTCATTGTAATGATATCTAAAGAGATGAAACTCTAAAAGCTAAATTTGAAAATACAGAACTAATAATATCACCTGAAGACGAAAGGCGAAAGACTTTCGAAACGCCGTCCTCTACACTTGTGTCTCCACAACAGGCAGTTGCCATCCATTCTAAAAGTTTCATCATATATAATGCTCTAAGGTTAAAAACGTGGTAAGTGTTACATTGTTTAGTAGGTTTTGTTTGATAAAGCTTTATTGTAGAATCTGAAGAGTATTCTGGACGATACGAAACCAGTATTTTATGCTTTTGTGTATCTGCAGTTCTATTTATTTCTTTTAGACTAACAGCAATAAATAAATATTTTAAAGTAATTTTCATGTTCTTTAGTTTTATTAACCAGTTGCTTCATCAAATTATATTTGTTTTCTTGTATGTTTATGTAGGTGTGTGTGTGTAGAAAAAAATATTTATTTTACAAAGTAAAAAATTAAGTTGCTAAATCTGACGTTCATATTTTATGATTCTTTAGAATGTATAAAATCTAACATTTATTGTAACTAGACTACTTTGAAGTACACGGGACTTAATGTGAACATTTTTCATTCTTAATTTAAAATATCAGTCAGAAGCCTGGAATCAAAATGTTTGGAAATCAAAAGAGATCATAAAACAAAGGCATTGCTTTGGTTTACACTTTCTGTTCATACAAAGCACTGCGATATGATACGTAAGATATTCATTTCGAAACATAATAAACTGAATAATCGATATTTAGTAGGTTCTCCTCTGGCCTTAAGTACAAGACGAATCAAGCAAGCATGGATGCTGCAAGATTTTTTGAGGGCTACCAATCAATATTTTTTTCCAGTTTTGCTGTATTAGTTTCACATATAAGTTGGCTTACCTTTCAAAATATTTCTTTACTAACTGGTACCAAAATTTTTCAACTGGAAACATTGGTTTGTTTCTTTCGTGGCTTTTATTTCACTATCATTCTTCATCCCCATCAAACACCCTTTAAACAACAGGACAATGTGTCTTGGATCATTATACTACCGAAATTCAAAACCAGGACCAATTAAATGTCCTGTAACAGGAACTACGTGATGAACAAGGATAACGTGCTTCTTTGTTATGTCATCAAGTATCCCTCACTTCTGTAGCATGTGCACACTCTTATAGACATCATGTTTCAACGTCTTTACTCGCATACTATTGTCTAAACGTCTCTACATAAAACTAAATGATTGTTTCGTAAATCCATATTATATCGTTCCACTTTTTTTCTCCCGTTTTTAAGATCTTTTGCAAAATATAAGCGATCGACCACGTTCGTATATCAAAATGTTTATTTTTCAGGGTGTTTTAAAAGATGTTGAGTTTTAAATGTTTTGAATGACATTTTCTTCCCTTCTACATCCTCCCTCCAGGCTTACAACGTTAAAATCCAGCTTTTGATACCAGTGATATACAAATCACAGATAATCCAGTGACTTAGGGCTTACCAACAACCGGACCTACATTATGGATGTTTCTTAAATTCTTTACTTTTCACCAGCACTCTTCAAAAACAATATACTGTAGAATTTTCCTTTCGTTACGTAATTCTTGATTACTGTCCACTAGTTAGTTTCATTTTCCTTTTTGGCCAGGTGGGTTAAGGTGTTCGACTCGTAATCTGAGGGTCGCGGGTTCGAATCCCCGTCGCACCAAACATGCTCGCCCTTTCAGCAGTGGGGACTTTATAATGTGACGGTCATTCCTAGTATTCGTTGGTAAAAGAGTAACCCAAGAGTTAGCGGTAGGTGTTGAAGACTGTCTATCTTCCCTCTAGTCTTACACTGCTAAATTAGGGACGGCTAGCGCAGATAACCCCCGTGTAGCTTTGCGCGAAATTCAAAAACAAACAATTTTATTTCTTTTTTGTATACTTTATTCAACTCGAAACTTACAGAGATCTTGGATGGTATTGACACTTTACTGACATTCACGGTAACTATTTCAACTGAAACAAGAACATTGTTAATTTAAAACATATGTATCAATGGATCAAGAATATTCAGGCTAGGCCTAACAGAGATAATGTTTATAAAGTGAAGAGTTGTTTTATTATAATCACAAAGGATTCTAAGCAATTCACTTACAGCAAGACATAACGAGTAAAAGACTAATGTTACAAACACATGTCAACGTTTATGACATTTGTATATAACAGAGAGAACCATGACAAATGTTCTGCCAGCAATGGTTCTTATTCACGTTGATTTTAATTGTATTGTTTGTTTTGAATCTCGCGCAAAGCTTCTCGAGGGCTATCTGCGCTACACAGATTCTCCTCGCTACACTCGGACTTATGATTTTTATTGCGACACGGAAATCATGTTAAATAAATCAGTATAATCTGTATTACTATGATTTATGTCAAACATTCATTCTACAGAAAGTATATATTAAACATATTTCAATAAGATGGAAGACTCCTTTCTGACACATGACAATTGTTGTTGTTTTTTGTAAAAAGAAAAACGTGCTTTTATGTTGAGACTCAAGACTTAGTGTTACAATCCTGTCTCCTTCTATGCGTCTTAATCGTGACACATCTGTCACTGTGACAACGTTCTTGGATTCACTTCCATGACCATACTGGAACTGTGTATTTATTGATTCCGTTCCACACAGAGTAAGAAGACCTGCAGAAGACTAGCACCAGCGTGCCATGTTCATAGCACGTTTTGTAACTTTAAAACGAAGAGTATATTTCCTTATACCAAATTCTGTGATTTCACGTTATAGAATGATACAGAGCCACAAGTAAACAGCAAAAAGCAAACTTATGGACAGTGCAGTGGGTTCCTCCCTATGAAATATCTTGTTTTGTTTTCACTGATTATGTTTATTCGTGTATATGAAAGCTATTTTAATGGATAAATAAATCATTTTTATTATCCAATTTGATAGCGATTGTTCATCATATATTCTTAAGAAACAATAAGTTGAACGCCGTGGGTAATGTTTCTTCTTTTAATGTAATTTTCAAAACAGTGAAGGAATATGATTGAGAAAAACCCTGAAGAAAAAAGGTTTAGATGTTGAATGGCAAAACAATCGATTATATGTACTCTTTCCAAGTCAAATGATTATAGAGTATTATATATATATGTTTCTTTTTCTTTCTTACGTAGTGCCAAAAACATTCTTAAGAATGGACTTACAAGTCATATAAATCTTAGTAACTAACAAATGATATTATTTAAGTACAATCCATAATTTCAAGTAACTTCCAGTACACAATAATAAGAAATGTCACCTTACAGTAGTAGTGCACATTGGAAGGACTTGTATATTTTGGCAATAAAGTTGAAGGGAAAAAAAACGACCAATAGTCTCCAGATAATAAAAGAAAACACTCTGTTTCATCATACGCTCAGCCCTTGCGGCTTCACCAGTGCTAGTATTATTATCTGGAGGGTATATTGTAGTTGTTTTCTTCCTTCGCTTTGCTGCCGAAATGTCTAAATTTCTCCACTACGTATTACAAGTCCTGAAAAAACAACAAAATGTTTTCATCTGTCAACTAAATGTATTAGAGTGTCACAGCAACAATTTTTATCACTTAATAGACAGTCTCTGACTGTAAACATTTTCAATTTAATTTTAGGAAATAAGAAGTCAAAACCAACGAACAGCTGAGAAAATAAAGATCTTATAAATTAAACTAATAAAATACAAAATTAAAACCCTGTTAATGTTTCCTTGAAATTAAATTCATTCAGAAATTGATAATCAATCAATACGTTTGTTTTAGTAGAAAGCTGCATAATACGCGGAAACTATTCAAAGGCTATCTGAGTTTAATCGCTCTTGTTGTGAGGTAATAGACTAGAAGGAAGCTAGTCAACACTATCCACTGTGAGGGCCCGGCATGGCCAGGTTGTTAAAGCGCTCGGCTCGTAATCTGAGGGTAGAGGGTTCGAATCCCCGTCACACCAAACATGCTCACCCTTTCAGCAGTGGGGTCATTCCCACTATTAGTTGGTAAAAGAGTAGCCCAAAAGTTGGCTATGGGTGGTGATGTCTAGATGCCATCCCTCTAGTCTTATACTGCTAAATTAGAGACGGCTAGTGCAGATAGCCCTCGTGTAGCTTTGCATGAAATTAAAAAACAAACAAACAAATAAACAGCGACAAAAATATGCAGACAAATATGAGTTATGAAGAAATTACTTGAGAAGTTATGAAAATTTAAACATGAATTAGTTGATTTACTTCTACAGATGATTAAACAGCAAGTAAAAGAGAGAGGAAATTAATTAACAATGTGAGAATAAAATATTCTGACCAGAAATTTAAATAATTGGCCAAGCAGCGTAATAATGAGATTACATGATAAAGAATCTCACAAATAAACTGATAAAAACAACTAGTTGGAACGTTTTACTTCTTACTATATTGGTTTTAGTCTAGTTTCCTCCTTAGTTTCCAAAGAAAAGAAAAAGTATTCTAAATGTAAATCTCTTTGCTAGGTAACTGTTTCTTTAAGTCACGTGTGAAGTACAGCCGAAAAAAAGTCTCAGTGAAAAGGCACTTACAACAATTACATTAGTTGGCATTACTTACGTTGTATGATGGTGTCAAAACTAATCGATTTGGGAAGATCATGTAACAATCAGTCTTTTCCAATACAAAATATTTCGAAAACTTGTATCTCTTTACGTTTAATGCTATTAGAAACAACGGAATGTGTATATATAAACATGCATACTATGCTAGGGCACGAGGACCATTTAAAAAGTTTTGTTTGTTTCGAATTTCGCTCAAAGCTACATGAGAGACATATGCGCTAACCGTCCCTAATTAAGCAATAAAAAATTAAAAGGGAAGCGGCTAGTTATCACCACCCACGGCCAACTCTTGGGCTACTCTTTTACCAATGAATAGTGGGATTGGCAATAAGTTTATAACGCTCCCCCTTCTGATAGGGCGAGAATGTTTGGTGAGACGGGTATTCAAACACGTGACCCTTAGACTGCGAGTCAGGTGTCTTAACCATTTAGAAAGAAACCTGCAAACAAGTCATACAAAGTGCGTCGTTTTGCAACAGACGCAAATAAACGGACACAAAGGTTAATGACAAAATCCGTTCACGTGCCCCAGACAAGATCTCCAAGTGGCAAAACGTCACAACCTTGATGTACACAAATTCTCTCTATGGTTTATTGTCGCTTACCTTAGGTAGCTGGAGAATGACACGGATAATCATGATATTTCATACGAACACATTACAGTCAAGTCGCCAGACGAAGCGCCAAGGGACTTATGTACAGTCGTACTGTTGAAACGAGCACTGGGAAATGCTAATGCCGTACACCAGATTAGTTATGGAAACCTTGCAAGGAGTAGTGGTGTAATTTAGTAATGACAGCAAATAGTGTGGTTTAGAAATAGCAGCCTTAAGAAGGAAACTTTGCAATAAAAATTATGCTGTATGTCTATTGTCAAGTTGTATAGTTGTGAGGTGGACTAGAACTCAACGTGGACCACAGCGAAGGTCTGTCTTTAATTTACTCATTCCGAGGTTATATCTCTTGAAACGGAAGTTGGGAGTAAAGTATAGTTTTAAGTCTTTTTTAGTTTTTTTATGGTTAAGGAAATATGAAAGCGTTTAAATGAATTAAAGAACAGTTATGTATATTCTTACTTCATTCAAAAGTGGATTTTATTATGTTTATTTTAGCAATTCACTTACACCTATTACGTGCACCGCGTGATTTTCTTTCTTGAAACGACCAAACCTAATAATGTGATTAGCGCTACTGACAATGCGATGTTTTCGGTTTATTCACCCGTATGTTTTTTTTTCCTTACAGCAGCTAAAAGAAACAAATAATAGATGTTAGAAATTCCAAAGAAATCTCATTTTCCGATTAGCTACAAGACGTACTCTTTATCAGTCTGTTACGATCATAGAATGATAGAGCTGCAGGTTTAGAACGTCAGAAGTCTTAATAAGGATTACGTGGAAGGTCTAATAAAGTCAATGTAGCAACTGAAACCTAGAATATGAAATACTTTAAAGATAAAACCTGAGCAAGTGAGCTAATATTGTTGTTTTTTCAGCCCAGGTATATCAGAAAATCTAAAAAATTCAACAGCACCCTGGCAGTTTCAATGGACAAATAAAGAAAAACATTGAATTTTCGAAGATATGAAAGCTTTCTCTTTCCTCGTTTTCTTGAGAGCTTTGTCTCTTTCTTCGACAGAAATACTTTCTGCTCATAGCTTGATAAAAGTATAGGTGTCTGGCTAGCGGCAAACAGAGCGTACAGCTATAAGATTAAATACATATGACAAGCTTAAAAGTCCATTTCAATAACAAAATGGTTTTGCCGTAGAAAATATTAGATCTTAGTTATACCCCAAAGCGACTTTTATAGAACAAAATAATATGTGTTATCATACCGGTAAAAGATAAAATTCAAGGAAAACGTAGCAACACTAAATATTTTAACAACAGTTATGTTGTTTAAACGAATGAAGTATTGCAATAAACGATATTATTTCGGCATCGCTAATCAAAATCATTTCCATGTTCACCGAAAGTGTCTTTATTTATTTATATTTAAAGTTACTCTTGTTTAATATAATTCAACATAACATTAATCTTCCTTATACAAAGAATATGATTTTACAATTGGAAAGCTCCAAATAATTATTGTTAACTTGTGCATATGTAAAAACTTAACGTTTGTTATTTTTATAATTATATATATTTTTCTAAATTGGTTACATACTGATTTATTTACTGGTTTGATTTGATTTGTTTGTTTTAGAGCACTGTTGCACAGTAGGCTATCTTCGCTCTGCCTAGAGCAGTAAATCGAACCCTATATTTTATCGTTGTAATTCCGTAATTTTACCGCTGCCTTTAAAAAAAACAACACTTTTCAACACATTTATCGTGACTGAAATGTTTTAAATAGTTTAAGTAAAAGGTTTATCAGAAACCATGAAACCTATAACCACATATGTTAATTTTCTAGCTGTTTCAGAAGTAGGTTTCACAGATACCTTTTTATACATTTATTTATCCTTATTAATTTTGTACTTAATAAATAAGTTTTCCACTTGGTCTTTTGATATAAAAGTAAAAGCTTAAAATAAACTAATTGCCACAGACAGCAAAAAAAATAAATAAATAAGAGTTCCATATGATTTAGCAGGGAATATACAGTCATGGTGGCTTTGTCACTTTAATATCACATGATATATACCCCTTCATCCATCAGTCAAAGTCACAGACATAGAGAGGATAAATAAAGCAAGTGTAAAGAGAAAAAAACACTTTTCTTCACAAAGACCACAAGATCTGGTATCGGTTTATTCAAATAATGACACTGAACAGAAAGCAAACTGCTGCCAACTTACCTATGGTTTCTCTATGACTCATCAATGGTTTTAAAGAACCAACTTTAAAACCACGTGATTTAACACAAGTAATTAAGCAGTGCTCAAGTTCGTCATCATAAAAACTTTACATTTCTACTTAAAGCATTTGGAAATGTGATATACAAGGAATGGGTTCGCTGACATAATCCGCTTTATCGTTGCTTAATCCTGGGTTCTTTTGGGTTTAATCCCATTCTCTTGTCAGCTCTTTCAATTCAGAGCACAATTTGCTAACTACCTGAGGGCCATTCCGACTAGAATGTTAAGCTTGTTAGTCTTAACTAGATTATCTATTGCGACTGGAAGGAAGAGTCTTTCATCTGTATTCTCAACGAGAGAGTCAAGAGACAATGGAAATACGACCTTCTAAATAACTAGTGCCTGTGAAACTCGTTCTCCCGAAATAATCGGAACCATTATTAGATTTCCAGTGAGCAATGGAAAAGCTTGTGTAAAGCTTGGGTTTGATTACTGCTTCAATGAGAATGCAGATTCCCGTTCGCTGGTTGGATATAATCGTGAACTCTAAGCTTATCAAAATTATCTTAACTCTAGCATCGCAAAGCATATAAACGCCACCAATAAATTCTGGTTATTTCCATAGTCTCCATATAAAAGAAAAGAAACAGTCTCTCCAGAAAGAATTTGATACTTTTAGAGTTAAGTATCGCCCGATAGTTAGCTTGCCGGACTGTGGATCTGCATTCCCTCGTCCGCGTTCCGTTACAGTGAAAAGAAATTGTCCTCAACAGTTTGGAGCGTTATAAGGCTGAAAGTCAAACTACACTATTCGGCCAGACGTAAGTAGCCCAAAAGTATGCGGTAGGTTCTACCTTCCGCCTAGTCTATCAGTTAAAAATAACCGACGACTTTATTCAGGCAATCTTTAGAAACAAAATACGTTTAATGCTTATGAAACAAATATCTATTTCTCTACTTTGTTATAAAGTCGATTATTCTGTGAGCAGCTCTGATGTGGAAACATTTTTGCTAGAAATATATTAGAATACAACCACATCGGTCAGAAGTTACTGGGTCAGAAGTTGAGCCACCATAAGTTCATTTGATTTGTACTACTAATACTATCATCTGAAAGAAGGAAAAAAATTTACGATTTGATTTTGATTCAAAGAAACAAAATTTGGAATGGATAAAAAATGTGAGTATTTAGATCAAGATACCCAATGTAATACATCTAAATAACTTTAAAATTAAGGTTCTTACTTGAATGCGAAATTAAAATGTTTCGAACATCAGGTATCCAGAGGATACGTCACTTCCTTATTAAATATACATGTCTTCTCTCCTCTTGACAGATATACACGTAGATGTGATTGAGGAGATCGGTCTGCACTCTAAAGAGTAATTACCTAACCTTTCAGATAAAGAATGTTAGATCCATAAATCATTTTGGCAGAGCAGGTGATGAATCGATATTAACATTGCGTGGCTTGTGGAACAGTTACATCTAACTACGTATGGAATAACAATTCGTATTGATATGTATATGCATTATGATATATGCCACTCTCCATCTATATACCTACCTAATTATACATATATTTATTTAACGATCTCTTTTGCAGTCTGTTTGTCTCTCTGTATATCTACCTACATATCTAATGACCTACTTAACTAGCTACTTAGACTTTTTTATAGGAGAGTTGGATTATTCTGGTACGTGATACTTTTGCCAAACTGGCTGAAATCCTGCACCTGAGTCGAAGAGTGAGGGAGAAACTTTCATGCTCATTATGTAATAAATGTTGATATAGTTCTATTCTTTCTGAAGTAATTCTTAGGACGACTTAAATTACGACCGAAATAACATCGTATCCTTAGAACTGTGAAACTTTCCCCAATCATTATTACTACACGACAACCCTCGAATGACAAATGATGTTAATAAATGTAGTTAGTTTCTTACATGAGTAAATAATTTGTACTTTCTATGAGAATAATAGCCCTTCTATAACCGCTCGAGAGTAGTATTCTATTTGTACATAAATACATAAGTAAAAGGAAGATATTGCTGGAAGCCCATTATAAAGGGCACGTTATCGATGTATTTAGCACTTGGTTCACGTGCTAGGTTCCCATGTGACTCTCAGCTTTAACCGTAAATCATTTCAAGCGCGTTTTCTGCAACAACGTTGTGATTAAAACTTCAAGAATTATTCCTTCGATGAAATATAACTTGTCTGTAACGTAAAAAGAGATGCTGTTTGTCCAAAGCTAATTCAGTTTGTGAAACTACCAACTAACCATTGATATGATCAATTAGAACACTCGTTATACGTTATACTGTATTTCCAGTTTCTAAAACCTATTCAGTATTTCATTAATACATTTCTGGTTAATTATCTCTGGTAACTTACTAGCAACAATTAATCTATTTTAATTAATGTAATAAGAAACATAAAACGCCTCAGATGTTTATGACCACTGATATTCTATTATAGTGGCGACTGGAAGTAAATTGATATATAGAGTTGTATTTCCTCTTTTTACTGGAGTCAACCCATACGATAGTTGTACTAAATCAACATTTCGATATTAAAATGTGAAGCCACATAAATTATAACTGGTGTCTCTAATTACACATTTCAAATATATTTAAGGAGTAATATTGATATTTACAATATCATCTGGAATTTGAAGACAATATATGTATTCACTATGTACGTTAGAGGTATCTTCCCACTCTATCATCCATCTTTGGAAACATTATATATTACATAGAACCAATAAACCAGTGTAGTAGAGTGCAATCTAATAAACATTGCTAAATTTATGAATTTTACAGAACAATCCAACCAGTGCGGAGATGTTTAGATATAGTTAAAGACAAAACAAAACAATCGAACCAATATGGAGAAGTTAAGACTTTTACAGAACAATCCAAAATACATTGGGAAGTTTCTGTATTTTATATGATAATCCAAGCAGTGTAGAGTAGTTCAATATTCTATAAATCAATCCAACCAATATGGGGAAATTTATTATCATTGACAACAACCAATGTGAAAAAAAGTTTAATTTTCTACAAAACAATCCAACAAACACTAGAAATTTTGAATATTCTATAAAATGATCCAGCCAACGTGAAAAATTTAAGTATTCTACAGAACAATTCAATTAACATTGAAAAACTTTGAATTCTCTACGGAGCAATCCAACCAACTTTGAGAAATTTTTGCATTTTATAGAACAAACCAACGTGTTGTGTAGTCCATGTATTTCACAGTACAATTCTACAGAATAATTTAATAAACGTTAGTAAGATTAGTAATTTGTAAAACAATCCATTTAGAAAGGGGATATTTTAATCACATAACAAATGATTATCTTAAATGCTTAGTATTTATAGTCTGATTCTTGAAATATGTTGAACAACTTAGGCACGTAATAGTATAGATATCTATTTTTTAACGCTCACACTAGCTGAGCGTTAACATATCTCAAGTAACCAAATTTTTACATGTTTCAGGACTGAACCGTCTAACCTTTTACTTAAATACACTATATAATTTGAGCCAAAGAAAAAATATCCCGCATCGGTTGCCAGGAAGACACTTTTAATTGTTTGTTTTGTTTTTTTGTTGCTGTTTTTTTGCGCAAAACTACACAAAACTAACTGTGTTATATCCACCATGGAGCATAGAATCTCTAATATTAGCTATGCAAGTCGTGTTGTTTGTCTGTTTGAAGTTAAGCACAAAGTTACACAATGGAAAATCTATGCTCTTTCCAACACGGGTATCGAAACCCAACTTAAACCGTTACAGGCCAGCAGACATACCACTGTGCCTCTGGGGTGTTCACGTCTTAATCTTACCGATCTCCCACCGAAGGACTTTTGCTCGTTTCAACTACTTGGATGACCATTACGTTTTGAACTGATGTAGCGATGCGACAGTCTTAAGTTGTATACTCTAAAAGTGACTCGAATAAAAACGTTCAAACGAAGAGAATTTCGAAATACTAGCTTTAAAATTAAGTAAATCATTAGTAGAAATTGAATGTGAAACAAGCATTTTGAACCCATGTATTTGATTCTTTTAAGCATGTGTGCAAAGTTAAGGAAACTCAAAATATCAAGCGATAATTATGTGATCTTTATATCTATTATCCCAAATGTTATCTATAGATAACCCCTAGTGTAACCTGAAAATAGACTTAAATAACAAGATGTAACAAAAGTTTTATTTTTCTTCCCAATTATTTCCCAATTACTTATGCCTAAAGAAAGAGAAAAGACCTATTTTTCTCTTCAAACTTTGCTTTTGTGGCCTGGGTGATGAAATTTTTAAAATTACGCATTTACCAGAAAATTCCAGGTAGATTCAGTACTGAGTAGCTGATAGAGAATTTTCTCGAACCTTTCAAAGTAATATATATACAGGGGCTCACCACTTCAGTTTAGTTCTAGCTGCCTAAGTGAACACAAAGACTTATCTGACTTTATCAGAGATGGCATCAAGAAACTGCCAGAATTCTCCAGACGCATTATGCTATATACACAGCATGCCGAAATATGCCTATCGGGGATCAAGACAAACTCTGGAACGTAATTTTACCTGCGATCACTGTAAAAAAACTCTGAAAGGTAAGACAGACAATTTTGCTTGATTGAAGAGTAAGATTTTATATTATACAAATTTTAGACCTTTTAAAATTTAAATATCTTTTAATTTATTATTTTTTTCAATTTTCAATAGTATAGAAAAAATAACACCTACAAAATATTTTGCATGAACTCTTACACATGAGTTGTGGGTGAAATAAATTTATCCTTCATAATAACAATTTTATTTTGCTCTTTTGCAAGATGATAGAGAGGGAAAAGAGAGCTATGAAGTTTGTTATTCCAAAAATTTGGCGTGAACCCACTGACCGCTCAAGCAAATGCTACTTCTGCATGGTGGACCCTTCCAAACGTTGGGCTGGCAAGAATACATTTGCTATCATGTATCCGGACCTTCCATCATCCATCGCCTCAGTGCCACACTGCCCTGAGCTCCCTGTACCCACTCCGCCAGAGAGAAAGCAGCCATTTTCAGAAGAGAGCAGCAAATCAGAAAAGGAGGTAGACGTTGAAGATGCAGATTACACTTTCAGAGGTGCAGCTGGTGAGAGAAACCCATACTACCCAAACAAGGAGATCTCAATGACTTGATCAGAGATCTTGGTCTAACAAAGTCGAATGCCAAGCTTTTGACATCTAGACTCAAGGAGTGAGATTTGTTAAATGAAAGTCTACAAGTCGCAAGTCAGAGGAAACGTCACCGACATTTTTCAAGCTTCTTCACTCGTCAAGCTGGGCTCTGCTTCTGCCTCAATGTATCCGGTCTGTGTGAGGCAATTGGAAATGTCTGTAACCCGAATGGCACCTCTTCATTGATAGCTCATCCAGAAGCCTCAAAGCTGTGCTGCTTTATAATGGGAATAAGTATCCGTCTCTTCCCCTGGCTTATTCGGTGCACCTCAAAGAGAAATACAACAGTGTAGATACCTTGCTAGAAGCCGTGAAGTATGATGAGTATGGGTGGGAGGTTATTAGAGACTTCAAAATTGTGGCATTCCTGATGGGTCTCCAAAAAGGCTTTACCAAGTTTCTCTATTACCTTTGCCTTTGGGACAGCAGGGACACTGCAGTGCACTACAACAGAAAGCGCTAGCCACAACGAACCGAGTTCTCTGCGGGAAGGCACAATGTCAAGTGTGAGTCACTAGTGTACTTCCAGAAGATGTTCCCACCATTGTGCATAAAATTGGGTCTTATGAAACAATTTATCACAGCTCTTGATAAGTGGTCTGCAGCCTTTAAGTACCTTTGAGACTTCTTCCCTAAGTTGTTTGAGGCAAAGATCGAAGCTGGTATCTTCGTTGGACCACAAATAAAGAAAATCCTGGAGTTCACAGAATTCCCCAAGAAGCTCAGAAGAAAGGAAAAAAGCTTGGGGCAGCTTTGTCGCAGTAGTTCGGGACTTCTTAGGCAATCACAAGGCTGAAAATTATGTGGAACTGGTTGAGACTCTAGTAAAGAACTACGGCAATATGAGCTGCATATTGTCTCTGAAAGTCCATATTCTTCACGCTCATCTTAATAAATTCAAGGAGAACATGAGAACATACTCAGAGGAGCAAGGCGAGCGTTTCCACCAAGATATACTGGACTTTGAACGCCGCTACCAAGGAGCGTATAACGAAAAAATGATGGGAGACTATATTTGGAGACTGATACGTGAAAGTGATTTACATTAAAGTTACAAATCTCAAAAAAACTACTCACTTCTAAACATTTTTGTTTATTTTTGTATAACTTTAGTATAAATACATGTAAATTTTGATTCATATGTCGTTTTATTCAGACCTTATGTAAATGAACATGTGCAAATTTGCCCGTTTTTACATATAAAATAGGTTAGTTTCTAAATTTCATTATCCAGGTCACAAAAGCAAACTTTGAAGGGAATAACGATTATTTTCTGTACTTTTACAACAGGCCCGGCATGGCCAAGCGCGTTAAAGCGTGCGTGCGACTCGTAATCTGAGGGTCGCGGGTTCGCATTCGCGTCGCGCCAAATATGCTCGCCCTCCCAGCCGTGGAGGCGTTATAATGTGACGGTCAATCCCACTATTCATTGGTAAAAGAGTAGCCCAAGAGTTAGCGGTGGGTGGTGATGACTAGTTGCCTTCCTCTAGTCTTACACCACTCAATTAGGGACGGCTAGCACAGATAGCCCTCGAGTAGTTTTTATGCGAAATTCCAAAAAAAACAAAC
>NC_134825.1:102869463-102906550 GCF_004210375.1 Tachypleus tridentatus | reverse complement strand
TCAGATGTTACCTTACAGTACAAAACATCCAACCAACAGTCTACTGTTATATAATAACATTCAGATGTTACCTTACTGTACAAAACATCCAACCAACAGTCTACTGTTATATAATAACATTCAGATGTTACCTTACTGTACAAAACATCCAACCAACAGTCTACTGTTATATAATAACATTCAGATGTTACCTTACTGTACAAAACATCCAACCAACAGTCTACTGTTATATAATAACATTCAGATGTTACCTTACTGTACAAAACATCCAACCAACAGTCTACTGTTATATAATAACATTCAGATGTTACCTTACTGTACAAAACATCCAACCAACAGTCTACTGTTATATAATAACATTCAGATGTTACCTTACTGTACAAAACATCCAACCAACAGTCTACTGTTATATAATAACATTCAGATGTTACCTTACTGTACAAAACATCCAACCAACGGTCTACTGTTATATAATAACATTCAGATGTTACCTTACTGTACAAAACATCCAACCAACAGTCTACTGTTATATAATAACATTCAGATGTTACCTTACTGTACAAAACATCCAACCAACAGTCTACTGTTATATAATAACATTCAGATGTTACCTTACTGTACAAAACGTCCAACCAACAGTCTGTTGTTATATAATAACATTCAGATGTTACCTTACTGTACAAAACATCCAACCAACAGTCTACTGTTATATAATAACATTCAGATGTTACCTTACTGTACAAAACATCCAACCAACAGTCTACTGTTATATAATAACATTCAGATGTTACCTTACTGTACAAAACATCCAACCAACAGTCTACTGTTATATAATAACATTCAGATGTTACCTTACTGTACAAAACATCCAACCAACAGTCTACTGTTATATAATAACATTCAGATGTTACCTTACTGTACAAAACATCCAACCAACAGTCTGCTGTTATATAATAACATTCAGATGTTACCTTACTGTACAAAACATCCAACCAACGGTCTACTGTTATATAATAACATTCAGATGTTACCTTACTGTACAAAACATCCAACCAACAGTCTACTGTTATATAATAACATTCAGATGTTACCTTACTGTACAAAACATCCAACCAACAGTCTACTGTTATATAATAACATTCAGATGTTACCTTACTGTACAAAACATCCAACCAACGGTCTACTGTTATATAATAACATTCAGATGTTACCTTACTGTACAAAACATCCAACCAACGGTCTACTGTTATATAATAACAGTCTACTGTTATATAATAACATTCAGATGTTACCTTACTGTACAAAACATCCAACCAACAGTCTACTGTTATATAATAACATTCAGATGTTACCTTACTGTACAAAACATCCAACCAACAGTCTACTGTTATATAATAACATTCAGATGTTACCTTACTGTACAAAACATCCAACCAACAGTCTACTGTTATATAATAACATTCAGATGTTACCTTACTGTACAAAACATCCAACCAACAGTCTGTTTATATAATAACATTCAGATGTTACCTTACTGTACAAAACATCCAACCAACAGTCTACTGTTATATAATAACATTCAGATGTTACCTTACTGTACAAAACAAACCAACAGTCTACTGTTATATAATAACATTCAGATGTTACCTTACTGTACAAAACATCCAACCAACAGTCTACTGTTATATAATAACATTCAGATGTTACCTTACTGTACAAAACATCCAACCAACAGTCTACTGTTATATAATAACATTCAGATGTTACCTTACTGTACAAAACATCCAACCAACAGTCTACTGTTATATAATAACATTCAGATGTTACCTTACTGTACAAAACATCCAACCAACGGTCTGCTGTTATATAATAACATTCAGATGTTACCTTACTGTACAAAACATCCAACCAACGGTCTACTGTTATATAATAACATTCAGATGTTACCTTACTGTACAAAACATCCAACCAACAGTCTGCTGTTATATAATAACATTCAGATGTTACCTTACTGTACAAAACATCCAACCAACAGTCTACTGTTATATAATAACATTCAGATGTTACCTTACTGTACAAAACATCCAACCAACGGTCTACTGTTATATAATAACATTCAGATGTTACCTTACTGTACAAAACATCCAACCAACGGTCTACTGTTATATAATAACATTCAGATGTTACCTTACTGTACAAAACATCCAACCAACAGTCTACTGTTATATAATAACATTCAGATGTTACCTTACTGTACAAAACATCCAACCAACAGTCTACTGTTATATAATAACATTCAGATGTTACCTTACTGTACAAAACATCCAACCAACGGTCTACTGTTATATAATAACATTCAGATGTTACCTTACTGTACAAAACATCCAACCAACGGTCTACTGTTATATAATAACATTCAGATGTTACCTTACTGTACAAAACATCCAACCAACAGTCTACTGTTATATAATAACATTCAGATGTTACCTTACTGTACAAAACATCCAACCAACAGTCTACTGTTATATAATAACATTCAGATGTTACCTTACTGTACAAAACATCCAACCAACGGTCTACTGTTATATAATAACATTCAGATGTTACCTTACTGTACAAAACATCCAACCAACAGTCTACTGTTATATAATAACATTCAGATGTTACCTTACTGTACAAAACATCCAACCAACGGTCTACTGTTATATAATAACATTCAGATGTTACCTTACTGTACAAAACATCCAACCAACGGTCTACTGTTATATAATAACATTCAGATGTTACCTTACTGTACAAAACATCCAACCAACAGTCTACTGTTATATAATAACATTCAGATGTTACCTTACTGTACAAAACATCCAACCAACGGTCTACTGTTATATAATAACATTCAGATGTTACCTTACTGTACAAAACATCCAACCAACGGTCTACTGTTATATAATAACATTCAGATGTTACCTTACTGTACAAAACATCCAACCAACGGTCTACTGTTATATAATAACATTCAGATGTTACCTTACTGTACAAAACATCCAACCAACAGTCTACTGTTATATAATAACATTCAGATGTTACCTTACTGTACAAAACATCCAACCAACAGTCTACTGTTATATAATAACATTCAGATGTTACCTTACTGTACAAAACATCCAACCAACGGTCTACTGTTATATAATAACATTCAGATGTTACCTTACTGTACAAAACATCCAACCAACAGTCTACTGTTATATAATAACATTCAGATGTTACCTTACTGTACAAAACATCCAACCAACGGTCTACTGTTATATAATAACATTCAGATGTTACCTTACTGTACAAAACATCCAACCAACGGTCTACTGTTATATAATAACATTCAGATGTTACCTTACTGTACAAAACATCCAACCAACAGTCTACTGTTATATAATAACATTCAGATGTTACCTTACTGTACAAAACATCCAACCAACGGTCTACTGTTATATAATAACATTCAGATGTTACCTTACTGTACAAAACATCCAACCAACAGTCTACTGTTATATAATAACATTCAGATGTTACCTTACTGTACAAAACATCCAACCAACGGTCTACTGTTATATAATAACATTCAGATGTTACCTTACTGTACAAAACATCCAACCAACGGTCTACTGTTATATAATAACATTCAGATGTTACCTTACTGTACAAAACATCCAACCAACGGTCTACTGTTATATAATAACATTCAGATGTTACCTTACTGTACAAAACATCCAACCAACAGTCTACTGTTATATAATAACATTCAGATGTTACCTTACTGTACAAAACATCCAACCAACAGTCTACTGTTATATAATAACATTCAGATGTTACCTTACTGTACAAAACATCCAACCAACAGTCTACTGTTATATAATAACATTCAGATGTTACCTTACTGTACAAAACATCCAACCAACAGTCTACTGTTATATAATAACATTCAGATGTTACCTTACTGTACAAAACATCCAACCAACGGTCTACTGTTATATAATAACATTCAGATGTTACCTTACTGTACAAAACATCCAACCAACGGTCTACTGTTATATAATAACATTCAGATGTTACCTTACTGTACAAAACATCCAACCAACGGTCTACTGTTATATAATAACATTCAGATGTTACCTTACTGTACAAAACATCCAACCAACGGTCTACTGTTATATAATAACATTCAGATGTTACCTTACTGTACAAAACATCCAACCAACAGTCTACTGTTATATAATAACATTCAGATGTTACCTTACTGTACAAAACATCCAACCAACGGTCTACTGTTATATAATAACATTCAGATGTTACCTTACTGTACAAAACATCCAACCAACAGGTCTACTGTTATATAATAACATTCAGATGTTACCTTACTGTACAAAACATCCAACCAACGGTCTACTGTTATATAATAACATTCAGATGTTACCTTACTGTACAAAACATCCAACCAACGGTCTACTGTTATATAATAACATTCAGATGTTACCTTACTGTACAAAACATCCAACCAACGGTCTACTGTTATATAATAACATTCAGATGTTACCTTACTGTACAAAACATCCAACCAACGGTCTACTGTTATATAATAACATTCAGATGTTACCTTACTGTACAAAACATCCAACCAACAGTCTACTGTTATATAATAACATTCAGATGTTACCTTACTGTACAAAACATCCAACCAACGGTCTACTGTTATATAATAACATTCAGATGTTACCTTACTGTACAAAACATCCAACCAACGGTCTACTGTTATATAATAACATTCAGATGTTACCTTACTGTACAAAACATCCAACCAACGGTCTACTGTTATATAATAACATTCAGATGTTACCTTACTGTACAAAACATCCAACCAACGGTCTACTGTTATATAATAACATTCAGATGTTACCTTACTGTACAAAACATCCAACCAACGGTCTACTGTTATATAATAACATTCAGATGTTACCTTACTGTACAAAACATCCAACCAACGGTCTACTGTTATATAATAACATTCAGATGTTACCTTACTGTACAAAACATCCAACCAACAGTCTACTGTTATATAATAACATTCAGATGTTACCTTACTGTACAAAACATCCAACCAACAGTCTACTGTTATATAATAACATTCAGATGTTACCTTACTGTACAAAACATCCAACCAACGGTCTGCTGTTATATAATAACATTCAGATGTTACCTTACTGTACAAAACATCCAACCAACGGTCTACTGTTATATAATAACATTCAGATGTTACCTTACTGTACAAAACATCCAACCAACGGTCTACTGTTATATAATAACATTCAGATGTTACCTTACTGTACAAAACATCCAACCAACAGTCTACTGTTATATAATAACATTCAGATGTTACCTTACTGTACAAAACATCCAACCAACAGTCTACTGTTATATAATAACATTCAGATGTTACCTTACTGTACAAAACATCCAACCAACAGTCTACTGTTATATAATAACATTCAGATGTTACCTTACTGTACAAAACATCCAACCAACGGTCTACTGTTATATAATAACATTCAGATGTTACCTTACTGTACAAAACATCCAACCAACAGTCTCTACTGTTATATAATAACATTCAGATGTTACCTTACTGTACAAAACATCCAACCAACAGTCTACTGTTATATAATAACATTCAGATGTTACCTTACTGTACAAAACATCCAACCAACAGTCTACTGTTATATAATAACATTCAGATGTTACCTTACTGTACAAAACATCCAACCAACGGTCTACTGTTATATAATAACATTCAGATGTTACCTTACTGTACAAAACATCCAACCAACAGTCTACTGTTATATAATAACATTCAGATGTTACCTTACTGTACAAAACATCCAACCAACGGTCTACTGTTATATAATAACATTCAGATGTTACCTTACTGTACAAAACATCCAACCAACAGTCTACTGTTATATAATAACATTCAGATGTTACCTTACTGTACAAAACATCCAACCAACAGTCTACTGTTATATAATAACATTCAGATGTTACCTTACTGTACAAAACATCCAACCAACGGTCTACTGTTATATAATAACATTCAGATGTTACCTTACTGTACAAAACATCCAACCAACGGTCTACTGTTATATAATAACATTCAGATGTTACCTTACTGTACAAAACATCCAACCAACGGTCTACTGTTATATAATAACATTCAGATGTTACCTTACTGTACAAAACATCCAACCAACGGTCTACTGTTATATAATAACATTCAGATGTTACCTTACTGTACAAAACATCCAACCAACGGTCTGCTGTTATATAATAACATTCAGATGTTACCTTACTGTACAAAACATCCAACCAACGGTCTACTGTTATATAATAACATTCAGATGTTACCTTACTGTACAAAACATCCAACCAACGGTCTACTGTTATATAATAACATTCAGATGTTACCTTACTGTACAAAACATCCAACCAACGGTCTACTGTTATATAATAACATTCAGATGTTACCTTACTGTACAAAACATCCAACCAACGGTCTGCTGTTATATAATAACATTCAGATGTTACCTTACTGTACAAAACATCCAACCAACGGTCTGCTGTTATATAATAACATTCAGATGTTACCTTACTGTACAAAACATCCAACCAACGGTCTACTGTTATATAATAACATTCAGATGTTACCTTACTGTACAAAACATCCAACCAACGGTCTACTGTTATATAATAACATTCAGATGTTACCTTACTGTACAAAACATCCAACCAACGGTCTACTGTTATATAATAACATTCAGATGTTACCTTACTGTACAAAACATCCAACCAACAGTCTACTGTTATATAATAACATTCAGATGTTACCTTACTGTACAAAACATCCAACCAACGGTCTACTGTTATATAATAACATTCAGATGTTACCTTACTGTACAAAACATCCAACCAACGGTCTACTGTTATATAATAACATTCAGATGTTACCTTACTGTACAAAACATCCAACCAACGGTCTACTGTTATATAATAACATTCAGATGTTACCTTACTGTACAAAACATCCAACCAACGGTCTACTGTTATATAATAACATTCAGATGTTACCTTACTGTACAAAACATCCAACCAACGGTCTGCTGTTATATAATAACATTCAGATGTTACCTTACTGTACAAAACATCCAACCAACGGTCTACTGTTATATAATAACATTCAGATGTTACCTTACTGTACAAAACATCCAACCAACAGTCTACTGTTATATAATAACATTCAGATGTTACCTTACTGTACAAAACATCCAACCAACGGTCTACTGTTATATAATAACATTCAGATGTTACCTTACTGTACAAAACATCCAACCAACGGTCTACTGTTATATAATAACATTCAGATGTTACCTTACTGTACAAAACATCCAACCAACGGTCTACTGTTATATAATAACATTCAGATGTTACCTTACTGTACAAAACATCCAACCAACGGTCTACTGTTATATAATAACATTCAGATGTTACCTTACTGTACAAAACATCCAACCAACGGTCTACTGTTATATAATAACATTCAGATGTTACCTTACTGTACAAAACATCCAACCAACGGTCTACTGTTATATAATAACATTCAGATGTTACCTTACTGTACAAAACATCCAACCAACGGTCTACTGTTATATAATAACATTCAGATGTTACCTTACTGTACAAAACATCCAACCAACGGTCTACTGTTATATAATAACATTCAGATGTTACCTTACTGTACAAAACATCCAACCAACGGTCTACTGTTATATAATAACATTCAGATGTTACCTTACTGTACAAAACATCCAACCAACGGTCTACTGTTATATAATAACATTCAGATGTTACCTTACTGTACAAAACATCCAACCAACGGTCTACTGTTATATAATAACATTCAGATGTTACCTTACTGTACAAAACATCCAACCAACAGTCTACTGTTATATAATAACATTCAGATGTTACCTTACTGTACAAAACATCCAACCAACGGTCTACTGTTATATAATAACATTCAGATGTTACCTTACTGTACAAAACATCCAAACCAACGATGTCTTACTGTTATATAATAACATTCAGATGTTACCTTACTGTACAAAACATCCAACCAACGGTCTACTGTTATATAATAACATTCAGATGTTACCTTACTGTACAAAACATCCAACCAACAGTCTACTGTTATATAATAACATTCAGATGTTACCTTACTGTACAAAACATCCAACCAACGGTCTGCTGTTATATAATAACATTCAGATGTTACCTTACTGTACAAAACATCCAACCAACGGTCTACTGTTATATAATAACATTCAGATGTTACCTTACTGTACAAAACATCCAACCAACGGTCTACTGTTATATAATAACATTCAGATGTTACCTTACTGTACAAAACATCCAACCAACGGTCTACTGTTATATAATAACATTCAGATGTTACCTTACTGTACAAAACATCCAACCAACGGTCTACTGTTATATAATAACATTCAGATGTTACCTTACTGTACAAAACATCCAACCAACAGTCTACTGTTATATAATAACATTCAGATGTTACCTTACTGTACAAAACATCCAACCAACGGTCTACTGTTATATAATAACATTCAGATGTTACCTTACTGTACAAAACATCCAACCAACGGTCTACTGTTATATAATAACATTCAGATGTTACCTTACTGTACAAAACATCCAACCAACGGTCTGCTGTTATATAATAACATTCAGATGTTACCTTACTGTACAAAACATCCAACCAACGTCTACTGTCTTCAGATGTTACTGTTATATAATAACATTCAGATGTTACCTTACTGTACAAAACATCCAACCAACGGTCTACTGTTATATAATAACATTCAGATGTTACCTTACTGTACAAAACATCCAACCAACGGTCTACTGTTATATAATAACATTCAGATGTTACCTTACTGTACAAAACATCCAACCAACGGTCTACTGTTATATAATAACATTCAGATGTTACCTTACTGTACAAAACATCCAACCAACAGTCTACTGTTATATAATAACATTCAGATGTTACCTTACTGTACAAAACATCCAACCAACGGTCTACTGTTATATAATAACATTCAGATGTTACCTTACTGTACAAAACATCCAACCAACGGTCTACTGTTATATAATAACATTCAGATGTTACCTTACTGTACAAAACATCCAACCAACGGTCTACTGTTATATAATAACATTCAGATGTTACCTTACTGTACAAAACATCCAACCAACAGTCTACTGTTATATAATAACATTCAGATGTTACCTTACTGTACAAAACATCCAACCAACCTTAGTCTCCAACTGTTATATAATAACATTCAGATGTTACCTTACTGTACAAAACATCCAACCAACGGTCTGCTGTTATATAATAACATTCAGATGTTACCTTACTGTACAAAACATCCAACCAACGGTCTACTGTTATATAATAACATTCAGATGTTACCTTACTGTACAAAACATCCAACCAACAGTCTACTGTTATATAATAACATTCAGATGTTACCTTACTGTACAAAACATCCAACCAACAGTCTACTGTTATATAATAACATTCAGATGTTACCTTACTGTACAAAACATCCAACCAACAGTCTACTGTTATATAATAACATTCAGATGTTACCTTACTGTACAAAACATCCAACCAACGGTCTACTGTTATATAATAACATTCAGATGTTACCTTACTGTACAAAACATCCAACCAACGGTCTACTGTTATATAATAACATTCAGATGTTACCTTACTGTACAAAACATCCAACCAACGGTCTACTGTTATATAATAACATTCAGATGTTACCTTACTGTACAAAACATCCAACCAACGGTCTACTGTTATATAATAACATTCAGATGTTACCTTACTGTACAAAACATCCAACCAACGGTCTACTGTTATATAATAACATTCAGATGTTACCTTACTGTACAAAACATCCAACCAACGGTCTACTGTTATATAATAACATTCAGATGTTACCTTACTGTACAAAACATCCAACCAACGGTCTACTGTTATATAATAACATTCAGATGTTACCTTACTGTACAAAACATCCAACCAACGGTCTGCTGTTATATAATAACATTCAGATGTTACCTTACTGTACAAAACATCCAACCAACGGTCTACTGTTATATAATAACATTCAGATGTTACCTTACTGTACAAAACATCCAACCAACAGTCTACTGTTATATAATAACATTCAGATGTTACCTTACTGTACAAAACATCCAACCAACGGTCTACTGTTATATAATAACATTCAGATGTTACCTTACTGTACAAAACATCCAACCAACGGTCTACTGTTATATAATAACATTCAGATGTTACCTTACTGTACAAAACATCCAACCAACGGTCTACTGTTATATAATAACATTCAGATGTTACCTTACTGTACAAAACATCCAACCAACGGTCTACTGTTATATAATAACATTCAGATGTTACCTTACTGTACAAAACATCCAACCAACGGTCTACTGTTATATAATAACATTCAGATGTTACCTTACTGTACAAAACATCCAACCAACGGTCTACTGTTATATAATAACATTCAGATGTTACCTTACTGTACAAAACATCCAACCAACAGTCTACTGTTATATAATAACATTCAGATGTTACCTTACTGTACAAAACATCCAACCAACGGTCTACTGTTATATAATAACATTCAGATGTTACCTTACTGTACAAAACATCCAACCAACGGTCTACTGTTATATAATAACATTCAGATGTTACCTTACTGTACAAAACATCCAACCAACAGTCTACTGTTATATAATAACATTCAGATGTTACCTTACTGTACAAAACATCCAACCAACGGTCTACTGTTATATAATAACATTCAGATGTTACCTTACTGTACAAAACATCCAACCAACAGTCTACTGTTATATAATAACATTCAGATGTTACCTTACTGTACAAAACATCCAACCAACAGTCTACTGTTATATAATAACATGATGTTATATAATAACATTCCAGATGTTACCTTAACTGTACCTTACTGTACAAACATCCAACCAACGGTCTACTGTTATATAATAACATTCAGATGTTACCTTACTGTACAAAACATCCAACCAACGGTCTACTGTTATATAATAACATTCAGATGTTACCTTACTGTACAAAACATCCAACCAACAGTCTACTGTTATATAATAACATTCAGATGTTACCTTACTGTACAAAACATCCAACCAACGGTCTACTGTTATATAATAACATTCAGATGTTACCTTACTGTACAAAACATCCAACCAACGGTCTGCTGTTATATAATAACATTCAGATGTTACCTTACTGTACAAAACATCCAACCAACGGTCTACTGTTATATAATAACATTCAGATGTTACCTTACTGTACAAAACATCCAACCAACGGTCTACTGTTATATAATAACATTCAGATGTTACCTTACTGTACAAAACATCCAACCAACAGTCTACTGTTATATAATAACATTCAGATGTTACCTTACTGTACAAAACATCCAACCAACGGTCTACTGTTATATAATAACATTCAGATGTTACCTTACTGTACAAAACATCCAACCAACAGTCTACTGTTATATAATAACATTCAGATGTTACCTTACTGTACAAAACATCCAACCAACAGTCTACTGTTATATAATAACATTCAGATGTTACCTTACTGTACAAAACATCCAACCAACGGTCTACTGTTATATAATAACATTCAGATGTTACCTTACTGTACAAAACAAACCAACAGTCTACTGTTATATAATAACATTCAGATGTTACCTTACTGTACAAAACATCCAACCAACGGTCTACTGTTATATAATAACATTCAGATGTTACCTTACTGTACAAAACATCCAACCAACGGTCTACTGTTATATAATAACATTCAGATGTTACCTTACTGTACAAAACATCCAACCAACGGTCTGCTGTTATATAATAACATTCAGATGTTACCTTACTGTACAAAACATCCAACCAACGGTCTACTGTTATATAATAACATTCAGATGTTACCTTACTGTACAAAACATCCAACCAACGGTCTACTGTTATATAATAACATTCAGATGTTACCTTACTGTACAAAACATCCAACCAACGGTCTGCTGTTATATAATAACATTCAGATGTTACCTTACTGTACAAAACATCCAACCAACGGTCTACTGTTATATAATAACATTCAGATGTTACCTTACTGTACAAAACATCCAACCAACGGTCTACTGTTATATAATAACATTCAGATGTTACCTTACTGTACAAAACATCCAACCAACGGTCTACTGTTATATAATAACATTCAGATGTTACCTTACTGTACAAAACATCCAACCAACGGTCTACTGTTATATAATAACATTCAGATGTTACCTTACTGTACAAAACATCCAACCAACGGTCTACTGTTATATAATAACATTCAGATGTTACCTTACTGTACAAAACATCCAACCAACGGTCTACTGTTATATAATAACATTCAGATGTTACCTTACTGTACAAAACATCCAACCAACGGTCTACTGTTATATAATAACATTCAGATGTTACCTTACTGTACAAAACATCCAACCAACGGTCTACTGTTATATAATAACATTCAGATGTTACCTTACTGTACAAAACATCCAACCAACGGTCTACTGTTATATAATAACATTCAGATGTTACCTTACTGTACAAAACATCCAACCGGTCTACTGTTATATAATAACATTCAGATGTCTACTGTTATATAATAACATTCAGATGTTACCTTACTGTACAAAACATCCAACCAACAGTCTACTGTTATATAATAACATTCAGATGTTACCTTACTGTACAAAACATCCAACCAACCTAATATAATAACATTCAGATGTTACTTACTGTACAAAACATCCAACCAACGTTATATAATAACATTCAGATGTTACCTTACTGTACAAAACATCCAACCAACGGTCTGCTGTTATATAATAACATTCAGATGTTACCTTACTGTACAAAACATCCAACCAACGGTCTACTGTTATATAATAACATTCAGATGTTACCTTACTGTACAAAACATCCAACCAACGGTCTACTGTTATATAATAACATTCAGATGTTACCTTACTGTACAAAACATCCAACCAACGGTCTACTGTTATATAATAACATTCAGATGTTACCTTACTGTACAAAACATCCAACCAACGGTCTACTGTTATATAATAACATTCAGATGTTACCTTACTGTACAAAACATCCAACCAACGGTCTACTGTTATATAATAACATTCAGATGTTACCTTACTGTACAAAACATCCAACCAACGGTCTACTGTTATATAATAACATTCAGATGTTACCTTACTGTACAAAACATCCAACCAACGGTCTACTGTTATATAATAACATTCAGATGTTACCTTACTGTACAAAACATCCAACCAACAGGTCTTCAGATGTTACTGTTATATAATAACATTCAGATGTTACCTTACTGTACAAAACATCCAACCAACGGTCTACTGTTATATAATAACATTCAGATGTTACCTTACTGTACAAAACATCCAACCAACGGTCTGCTGTTATATAATAACATTCAGATGTTACCTTACTGTACAAAACATCCAACCAACGGTCTGCTGTTATATAATAACATTCAGATGTTACCTTACTGTACAAAACATCCAACCAACGGTCTACTGTTATATAATAACATTCAGATGTTACCTTACTGTACAAAACATCCAACCAACGGTCTACTGTTATATAATAACATTCAGATGTTACCTTACTGTACAAAACATCCAACCAACGGTCTACTGTTATATAATAACATTCAGATGTTACCTTACTGTACAAAACATCCAACCAACGGTCTACTGTTATATAATAACATTCAGATGTTACCTTACTGTACAAAACATCCAACCAACGGTCTACTGTTATATAATAACATTCAGATGTTACCTTACTGTACAAAACATCCAACCAACGGTCTACTGTTATATAATAACATTCAGATGTTACCTTACTGTACAAAACATCCAACCAACGGTCTACTGTTATATAATAACATTCAGATGTTACCTTACTGTACAAAACATCCAACCAACGGTCTACTGTTATATAATAACATTCAGATGTTACCTTACTGTACAAAACATCCAACCAACAGTCTACTGTTATATAATAACATTCAGATGTTACCTTACTGTACAAAACATCCAACCAACAGTCTACTGTTATATAATAACATTCAGATGTTACCTTAACCAACGGTCTACTGTTATATAATAACATTCAGATGTTACCTTACTGTACAAAACATCCAACCAACGGTCTGCTGTTATATAATAACATTCAGATGTTACCTTACTGTACAAAACATCCAACCAACGGTCTACTGTTATATAATAACATTCAGATGTTACCTTACTGTACAAAACATCCAACCAACGGTCTACTGTTATATAATAACATTCAGATGTTACCTTACTGTACAAAACATCCAACCAACGGTCTACTGTTATATAATAACATTCAGATGTTACCTTACTGTACAAAACATCCAACCAACGGTCTACTGTTATATAATAACATTCAGATGTTACCTTACTGTACAAAACATCCAACCAACGGTCTACTGTTATATAATAACATTCAGATGTTACCTTACTGTACAAAACATCCAACCAACGGTCTACTGTTATATAATAACATTCAGATGTTACCTTACTGTACAAAACATCCAACCAACAGTCTACTGTTATATAATAACATTCAGATGTTACCTTACTGTACAAAACATCCAACCAACGGTCTACTGTTATATAATAACATTCAGATGTTACCTTACTGTACAAAACATCCAACCAACGGTCTACTGTTATATAATAACATTCAGATGTTACCTTACTGTACAAAACATCCAACCAACGGTCTACTGTTATATAATAACATTCAGATGTTACCTTACTGTACAAAACATCCAACCAACAGTCTACTGTTATATAATAACATTCAGATGTTACCTTACTGTACAAAACATCCAACCAACGGTCTACTGTTATATAATAACATTCAGATGTTACCTTACTGTACAAAACATCCAACCAACAGTCTACTGTTATATAATAACATTCAGATGTTACCTTACTGTACAAAACATCCAACCAACGGTCTACTGTTATATAATAACATTCAGATGTTACCTTACTGTACAAAACATCCAACCAACAGTCTACTGTTATATAATAACATTCAGATGTTACCTTACTGTACAAAACATCCAACCAACATTCAGATGTCTTACTGTACAAAACTGTTATATAATAACATTCAGATGTTACCTTACTGTACAAAACATCCAACCAACGGTCTACTGTTATATAATAACATTCAGATGTTACCTTACTGTACAAAACATCCAACCAACAGTCTACTGTTATATAATAACATTCAGATGTTACCTTACTGTACAAAACATCCAACCAACGGTCTACTGTTATATAATAACATTCAGATGTTACCTTACTGTACAAAACATCCAACCAACGGTCTACTGTTATATAATAACATTCAGATGTTACCTTACTGTACAAAACATCCAACCAACGGTCTACTGTTATATAATAACATTCAGATGTTACCTTACTGTACAAAACATCCAACCAACGGTCTACTGTTATATAATAACATTCAGATGTTACCTTACTGTACAAAACATCCAACCAACGGTCTACTGTTATATAATAACATTCAGATGTTACCTTACTGTACAAAACATCCAACCAACGGTCTACTGTTATATAATAACATTCAGATGTTACCTTACTGTACAAAACATCCAACCAACGGTCTACTGTTATATAATAACATTCAGATGTTACCTTACTGTACAAAACATCCAACCAACAGTCTACTGTTATATAATAACATTCAGATGTTACCTTACTGTACAAAACATCCAACCAACGGTCTACTGTTATATAATAACATTCAGATGTTACCTTACTGTACAAAACATCCAACCAACGGTCTACTGTTATATAATAACATTCAGATGTTACCTTACTGTACAAAACATCCAACCAACAGTCTACTGTTATATAATAACATTCAGATGTTACCTTACTGTACAAAACATCCAACCAACAGTCTATATAATAACATTCAGATGTTACCTTACTGTACAAAACATCCAACCAACAGTCTACTGTTATATAATAACATTCAGATGTTACCTTACTGTACAAAACATCCAACCAACGGTCTACTGTTATATAATAACATTCAGATGTTACCTTACTGTACAAAACATCCAACCAACGGTCTACTGTTATATAATAACATTCAGATGTTACCTTACTGTACAAAACATCCAACCAACGGTCTACTGTTATATAATAACATTCAGATGTTACCTTACTGTACAAAACATCCAACCAACAGTCTACTGTTATATAATAACATTCAGATGTTACCTTACTGTACAAAACATCCAACCAACGGTCTACTGTTATATAATAACATTCAGATGTTACCTTACTGTACAAAACATCCAACCAACAGTCTACTGTTATATAATAACATTCAGATGTTACCTTACTGTACAAAACATCCAACCAACAGTCTACTGTTATATAATAACATTCAGATGTTACCTTACTGTACAAAACATCCAACCAACGGTCTACTGTTATATAATAACATTCAGATGTTACCTTACTGTACAAAACATCCAACCAACAGTCTACTGTTATATAATAACATTCAGATGTTACCTTACTGTACAAAACATCCAACCAACAGTCTACTGTTATATAATAACATTCAGATGTTACCTTACTGTACAAAACATCCAACCAACGGTCTACTGTTATATAATAACATTCAGATGTTATTAACAAAACATCCAACCAACAGTCTACTGTTATATAATAACATTCAGATGTTACCTTACTGTACAAAACATCCAACCAACGGTCTACTGTTATATAATAACATTCAGATGTTACCTTACTGTACAAAACATCCAACCAACGGTCTACTGTTATATAATAACATTCAGATGTTACCTTACTGTACAAAACATCCAACCAACGGTCTACTGTTATATAATAACATTCAGATGTTACCTTACTGTACAAAACATCCAACCAACAGTCTACTGTTATATAATAACATTCAGATGTTACCTTACTGTACAAAACATCCAACCAACGGTCTACTGTTATATAATAACATTCAGATGTTACCTTACTGTACAAAACATCCAACCACGTGTCTACTGTTATATAATAACATTCAGATGTTACCTTACTGTACAAAACATCCAACCAACAGTCTACTGTTATATAATAACATTCAGATGTTACCTTACTGTACAAAACATCCAACCAACGGTCTACTGTTATATAATAACATTCAGATGTTACCTTACTGTACAAAACATCCAACCAACAGTCTACTGTTATATAATAACATTCAGATGTTACCTTACTGTACAAAACATCCAACCAACAGTCTACTGTTATATAATAACATTCAGATGTTACCTTACTGTACAAAACATCCAACCAACAGTCTACTGTTATATAATAACATTCAGATGTTACCTTACTGTACAAAACATCCAACCAACAGTCTACTGTTATATAATAACATTCAGATGTTACCTTACTGTACAAAACATCCAACCAACGGTCTACTGTTATATAATAACATTCAGATGTTACCTTACTGTACAAAACATCCAACCAACGGTCTACTGTTATATAATAACATTCAGATGTTACCTTACTGTACAAAACATCCAACCAACAGTCTACTGTTATATAATAACATTCAGATGTTACCTTACTGTACAAAACATCCAACCAACGGTCTACTGTTATATAATAACATTCAGATGTTACCTTACTGTACAAAACATCCAACCAACATTCAGATGTTACCTTACTGTACAAAACATCCAACCAACGGTCTACTGTTATATAATAACATTCAGATGTTACCTTACTGTACAAAACATCCAACCAACGGTCTACTGTTATATAATAACATTCAGATGTTACCTTACTGTACAAAACATCCAACCAACGTCTACTGTTATATAATAACATTCAGATGTTACCTTACTGTACAAAACATCCAACCAACGGTCTACTGTTATATAATAACATTCAGATGTTACCTTACTGTACAAAACATCCAACCAACGGTCTGCTGTTATATAATAACATTCAGATGTTACCTTACTGTACAAAACATCCAACCAACGGTCTACTGTTATATAATAACATTCAGATGTTACCTTACTGTACAAAACATCCAACCAACGGTCTACTGTTATATAATAACATTCAGATGTTACCTTACTGTACAAAACATCCAACCAACGGTCTACTGTTATATAATAACATTCAGATGTTACCTTACTGTACAAAACATCCAACCAACGGTCTACTGTTATATAATAACATTCAGATGTTACCTTACTGTACAAAACATCCAACCAACGGTCTACTGTTATATAATAACATTCAGATGTTACCTTACTGTACAAAACATCCAACCAACGGTCTACTGTTATATAATAACATTCAGATGTTACCTTACTGTACAAAACATCCAACCAACGGTCTACTGTTATATAATAACATTCAGATGTTACCTTACTGTACAAAACATCCAACCAACGGTCTACTGTTATATAATAACATTCAGATGTTACCTTACTGTACAAAACATCCAACCAACGGTCTACTGTTATATAATAACATTCAGATGTTACCTTACTGTACAAAACATCCAACCAACAGTCTACTGTTATATAATAACATTCAGATGTTACCTTACTGTACAAAACATCCAACCAACAGTCTACTGTTATATAATAACATTCAGATGTTACCTTACTGTACAAAACATCCAACCAACAGTCTACTGTTATATAATAACATTCAGATGTTACCTTACTGTACAAAACATCCAACCAACAGTCTACTGTTATATAATAACATTCAGATGTTACCTTACTGTACAAAACATCCAACCAACAGTCTACTGTTATATAATAACATTCAGATGTTACCTTACTGTACAAAACATCCAACCAACGGTCTACTGTTATATAATAACATTCAGATGTTACCTTACTGTACAAAACATCCAACCAACGGTCTACTGTTATATAATAACATTCAGATGTTACCTTACTGTACAAAACATCCAACCAACAGTCTACTGTTATATAATAACATTCAGATGTTACCTTACTGTACAAAACATCCAACCAACGGTCTACTGTTATATAATAACATTCAGATGTTACCTTACTGTACAAAACATCCAACCAACAGTCTACTGTTATATAATAACATTCAGATGTTACCTTACTGTACAAAACATCCAACCAACGGTCTACTGTTATATAATAACATTCAGATGTTACCTTACTGTACAAAACATCCAACCAACGGTCTACTGTTATATAATAACATTCAGATGTTACCTTACTGTACAAAACATCCAACCAACGGTCTACTGTTATATAATAACATTCAGATGTTACCTTACTGTACAAAACATCCAACCAACAGTCTACTGTTATATAATAACATTCAGATGTTACCTTACTGTACAAAACATCCAACCAACAGTCTACTGTTATATAATAACATTCAGATGTTACCTTACTGTACAAAACATCCAACCAACGGTCTGCTGTTATATAATAACATTCAGATGTTACCTTACTGTACAAAACATCCAACCAACAGTCTACTGTTATATAATAACATTCAGATGTTACCTTACTGTACAAAACATCCAACCAACGGTCTACTGTTATATAATAACATTCAGATGTTACCTTACTGTACAAAACATCCAACCAACAGTCTACTGTTATATAATAACATTCAGATGTTACCTTACTGTACAAAACATCCAACCAACAGTCTACTGTTATATAATAACATTCAGATGTTACCTTACTGTACAAAACATCCAACCAACGGTCTACTGTTATATAATAACATTCAGATGTTACCTTACTGTACAAAACATCCAACCAACAGTCTACTGTTATATAATAACATTCAGATGTTACCTTACTGTACAAAACATCCAACCAACAGTCTACTGTTATATAATAACATTCAGATGTTACCTTACTGTACAAAACATCCAACCAACAGTCTACTGTTATATAATAACATTCAGATGTTACCTTACTGTACAAAACATCCAACCAACAGTCTACTGTTATATAATAACATTCAGATGTTACCTTACTGTACAAAACATCCAACCAACAGTCTACTGTTATATAATAACATTCAGATGTTACCTTACTGTACAAAACATCCAACCAACAGTCTACTGTTATATAATAACATTCAGATGTTACCTTACTGTACAAAACATCCAACCAACAGTCTACTGTTATATAATAACATTCAGATGTTACCTTACTGTACAAAACATCCAACCAACAGTCTACTGTTATATAATAACATTCAGATGTTACCTTACTGTACAAAACATCCAACCAACAGTCTACTGTTATATAATAACATTCAGATGTTACCTTACTGTACAAAACATCCAACCAACAGTCTACTGTTATATAATAACATTCAGATGTTACCTTACTGTACAAAACATCCAACCAACAGTCTACTGTTATATAATAACATTCAGATGTTACCTTACTGTACAAAACATCCAACCAACAGTCTACTGTTATATAATAACATTCAGATGTTACCTTACTGTACAAAACATCCAACCAACAGTCTACTGTTATATAATAACATTCAGATGTTACCTTACTGTACAAAACATCCAACCAACAGTCTACTGTTATATAATAACATTCAGATGTTACCTTACTGTACAAAACATCCAACCAACAGTCTACTGTTATATAATAACATTCAGATGTTACCTTACTGTACAAAACATCCAACCAACAGGTCTACTGTTATATAATAACATTCAGATGTTACCTTACTGTACAAAACATCCAACCAACGGTCTACTGTTATATAATAACATTCAGATGTTACCTTACTGTACAAAACATCCAACCAACAGTCTACTGTTATATAATAACATTCAGATGTTACCTTACTGTACAAAACATCCAACCAACAGTCTACTGTTATATAATAACATTCAGATGTTACCTTACTGTACAAAACATCCAACCAACAGTCTACTGTTATATAATAACATTCAGATGTTACCTTACTGTACAAAACATCCAACCAACAGTCTACTGTTATATAATAACATTCAGATGTTACCTTACTGTACAAAACATCCAACCAACAGTCTACTGTTATATAATAACATTCAGATGTTACCTTACTGTACAAAACATCCAACCAACAGTCTACTGTTATATAATAACATTCAGATGTTACCTTACTGTACAAAACATCCAACCAACAGTCTACTGTTATATAATAACATTCAGATGTTACCTTACTGTACAAAACATCCAACCAACAGTCTACTGTTATATAATAACATTCAGATGTTACCTTACTGTACAAAACATCCAACCAACAGTCTACTGTTATATAATAACATTCAGATGTTACCTTACTGTACAAAACATCCAACCAACAGTCTACTGTTATATAATAACATTCAGATGTTACCTTACTGTACAAAACATCCAACCAACAGTCTACTGTTATATAATAACATTCAGATGTTACCTTACTGTACAAAACATCCAACCAACAGTCTACTGTTATATAATAACATTCAGATGTTACCTTACTGTACAAAACATCCAACCAACAGTCTACTGTTATATAATAACATTCAGATGTTACCTTACTGTACAAAACATCCAACCAACGGTCTACTGTTATATAATAACATTCAGATGTTACCTTACTGTACAAAACATCCAACCAACGGTCTACTGTTATATAATAACATTCAGATGTTACCTTACTGTACAAAACATCCAACCAACAGTCTACTGTTATATAATAACATTCAGATGTTACCTTACTGTACAAAACATCCAACCAACGGTCTACTGTTATATAATAACATTCAGATGTTACCTTACTGTACAAAACATCCAACCAACAGTCTACTGTTATATAATAACATTCAGATGTTACCTTACTGTACAAAACGTCCAACCAACAGTCTACTGTTATATAATAACATTCAGATGTTACCTTACTGTACAAAACATCCAACCAACAGTCTACTGTTATATAATAACATTCAGATGTTACCTTACTGTACAAAACATCCAACCAACAGTCTACTGTTATATAATAACATTCAGATGTTACCTTACTGTACAAAACATCCAACCAACAGTCTACTGTTATATAATAACATTCAGATGTTACCTTACTGTACAAAACATCCAACCAACAGTCTACTGTTATATAATAACATTCAGATGTTACCTTACTGTACAAAACATCCAACCAACAGTCTACTGTTATATAATAACATTCAGATGTTACCTTACTGTACAAAACATCCAACCAACAGTCTACTGTTATATAATAACATTCAGATGTTACCTTACTGTACAAAACATCCAACCAACAGTCTACTGTTATATAATAACATTCAGATGTTACCTTACTGTACAAAACATCCAACCAACAGTCTACTGTTATATAATAACATTCAGATGTTACCTTACTGTACAAAACGTCCAACCAACAGTCTACTGTTATATAATAACATTCAGATGTTACCTTACTGTACAAAACATCCAACCAACAGTCTGTTGTTATATAATAACATTCAGATGTTACCTTACTGTACAAAACATCCAACCAACAGTCTGCTGTTATATAATAACATTCAGATGTTACCTTACTGTACAAAACGTCCAACCAACAGTCTACTGTTATATAATAACATTCAGATGTTACCTTACTGTACAAAACATCCAACCAACAGTCTACTGTTATATAATAACATTCAGATGTTACCTTACTGTACAAAACATCCAACCAACAGTCTACTGTTATATAATAACATTCAGATGTTACCTTACTGTACAAAACATCCAACCAACAGTCTGCTGTTATATAATAACATTCAGATGTTACCTTACTGTACAAAACATCCAACCAACAGTCTGCTGTTATATAATAACATTCAGATGTTACCTTACTGTACAAAACATCCAACCAACAGTCTGCTGTTATATAATAACATTCAGATGTTACCTTACTGTACAAAACATCCAACCAACAGTCTGCTGTTATATAATAACATTCAGATGTTACCTTACTGACAAAACATCCAACCAACAGTCTACTGTTATATAATAACATTCAGATGTTACCTTACTGTACAAAACATCCAACCAACAGTCTACTGTTCCATATAAGACACGTATCTGAGTTGACAAAAAAAAATTATAGCGTCAAAGAAATAACAGTATGATAGCTTACAATAAAGTTTCTAACCTGTGTAGATTTTTAGAATTTTTCTTAAATTTAGATATTACAGCTTTAAAATAAAAATTCACCTCCATTATTATTAAATCATCTTTATTGTCATTTGCTGTTACATAATTCTATTAATTAGATCTAATTAAATCAAATGTTTAATAACTGTTAACATCTTTCGTGTAATATAAACGCTGACACACACAAATATCACACAACAGGCAAGTTGAAAATGTTATTAAAATCATTTTTCTTTTATCTTCCAGATACTTGCTAGGACTTATAAGTAATGTATATTGAATATCCTAATACCAGATACTTGCTAGGACTTATAAGAATGTATATTCAATATCCTAATACCAGATATTAGCTAGGACTTATAAGTAATGTATATTCAATATCCTAATACAAGATACTTGCTGGGACTTATAAACAATGTATATTCATATATTCAATATCCTAATACCTTTTCTTTAACTTTTTCCCTTCCTCTTTTGATGCTGGAAGAATCATTGCTAAATAGGGTCCGTCAACCTCAAAAAATATTGAGTTCTCACTGCGTATTTTGTATGTCATCTTGTTTGGATCTATCAGTTCATGGTACTGGTTATTAGTGTTTTGGTCCTGGAAAAAAGTATGTTGTTTTATTTTTATAAGCTTACTTATGTATATTTCACTCGCCAGGTGGGTTAAGTCATTCTATTCAGAGAATACTCTTTATTGTTGAATCAGAATTATCAAGTCTATAATCAAGTTTAAATGCAATCAAACTTCTTTACATCAATAGCAATTAGGCCCCACATGGCCAGGTGGGTTAAGGTGTTTGACTCATAATCTGAGGGTTGCGGGTTTGAATCCACGTCGCATCAAACATGCTCGCCCTTTCAGCCATGATGGAGTTATAATGTGACAGTCAATCCCACTATTTGTTGGTAAAGTGTAGCCCAAGAGTTAGCAGTGGGTGGTGAAAACTAGTTGCCTTCCCTCTAGTCTTACACTGCTAAATTAGGGACGACTGGCACAGATAGCCCTCGTGCAGCTTTGCCCAAAATTCAAAAACAAAACAATATATTTTCACACTTAAAATATCAAACTTTCAATTTGTTTTTTGTGACCAATTTAAAATGATAAAAGAAACTGTTTCAAAATAATTGATAATATATTAACTAATCTTCTTACTCAGTAATAATGAGGAAACTTTTAAAACAATAAACCAGTTTCAACTAAATATGATGTTTGTACAGAAGTTTTTTTATAGTTTTGTCTTTATTACAGTTCATTTATATCAGAACTCAAAACATTACTTTCACTCTGATCACATGGTATGAAAACAATCCCTTTTAATCAAACAAACACTTCCGACATTAAACAAAGAAGGTTATTTGTAAATATCAAACTTCTAGTTCAGTAAACAACTGCATACCTTAACCATGATGTTTAAAACAGCTCGGGATCTGACACAGTTACTTTTGGTTTTTTAGGGTTAGTTGTTCTTATCACATAGTTTTCAGGAAATGATGCAGGTAAAACACACCATATACCATCAGTGTCCAGCTCAAGAGGACGTCTATCAGATGGTTAACAAAAAGCACTTGTTTATAACACCACCCTGACTCACGATACTGTAGTGCTTTCTAAATCTCACAAATAACCAGAAATTCAAAACAGCATTGAAACTATTTAAGAACTTTATTTGTCACCAATTACAATCTTACATATAACAAACACTTGATGTGTATACATATTTTAAGTAACACAATTCAACTAACACCTGTTGATAAGAGTACTCCTATGATGTGCTTCAGAATTACTTGTGGAAGATGTAAAAAATTGAATTACTATTGGAAAACTATTATTTATAAAATCCTGAGATAAGGTCAGGGGGTCATTCATAAGAGAGTAAAAACATGATAATTTGAGTTGTAAAAAGTGTCTAAATGACAACTGATACCAGATTAACCCATTAGTTCAACTGACAAAACTCCTTGAATGACATACAGAGGTAAACCAGAAAACATATGATCTGACAAGACACAAGTTATAAATCACTTGGGGCACATGCAGCTCAAGTTACACTATCGAACTACATTACCAATATGCTGCTTGTCTCATGAAACATTTTTATTATGAGTGTACTTTACCTAATCTGACCTTAAATAATCTAAACAAAGAAATCCATGTTTTTAAATTTTAGTTACATGAAAAACAAGAAACAAAGTACTTACCTGTCTTTCTGTCTGTTGTCAATGACACCTAAGCCTAGTATGTTTTACTGATGGTAATAAAGCACTAAATAATTTTTATGTAATTAAACGGTGTACCAAAGAACACATACTTATAACATGCAACAGCTATGCATAACTATCAACATTTTTCTGATTTTCTATGTGACAAGAGAATTAAAATTTATCCAATTAATTAATTAATTAAGTTTTTAACAAGAATATTGAATTGTACTATGTGTAAAAATGACTATTTTCTGTTCAGAATAAAATATTGTACATCATCTGATATATGAAAACCTTGACTTTCTACTAGTTATAAGTGATATATGTAAGAAAGTTCTACCAACAAACCCTTTAAAGAGACAGGTGGGTGTGGAAGGAGGGGTCTAATTTTCTATTAAATAACTCTGTAACCAAACAAAATTGAAAACTGGTTTGTCTAGGAAATGATTTTACCTCGACTAATTTACAGTGGAACCCCTCAAATTCGGTCACCCCTTGAATGGGGTTCATTCAATCACAGTCCCTTTTTTGTTTACATAACCCCTAATTATGTACAGTGGAACCCCTCTAATCAAGCCGGTTTGTCTCAGTCTCGAAGGTGGCTGCTTTAGAAGGGTTCCACCGAATGTTTAATATCTTATATTTCAAAGGAGTGTTTAAAACAAAAAAGATGTTTTAAAAAAATATGTCACGTGTGTCATGCTAGTGGACATGCAGAATATTTTAAAAACATTGCCTTGTACTATTCAGAACTTTAAACTAATTTGGTTTAACATAAACCAAAAACAGTTTAATAAACTTTAGAATGTGAATCACAAAAACATTCATGTGTAGTAAACCCAGGCAAATCACATTATTCTCACTGTAAGTTCAAGCCTCTTACCCAACTTGTTCAATTAATTCACGGGCTTGAGTTATGATTCCTGCACCTGTATGGCAGACAATACCTGCCATTTCCATACTGTACCAGCGAGCACTATGTAAAATATAACAGAAGATTACATGATCTGTGTGTAAAACAACATTTACATAAGAACAAGTCTTGTATAACACATGAAAAATTAACTGGTTTGAGCCCAGTATGTGATTATTCATAAAAAGATTACTAACTCATCAATGTATCTGAAACAATGAATTGAGAATAAATCATACAACACTTTTTGAACCTAAATAAGATTGTTTGACAGATTTAAGATAAAGTAAACACTAATATAGAACTTAAGGGTATTAACTATTAATTTCATATCAAAGCCAACTATCTGAACAGCAATGTTCGTATTAATAAATTAGAATGTGTTGTTTTGTAAGGTGGATACTTTTGGCCATAATCCCAGTAATATCTCACAAGATTTGGTCAGCTGTGGAAATTTAGGTTGAATAATCTAAAATCCATATATTAAGCTAACAATGCCAAATAACCTTTATAAAATAGTAATATACTACTAATAAGACTACATATACTAAACATTCTAACCAATACTGTTACAGAAAATAACATTAGAAAAAGAATAGTCTCTGTTACTTACACAACAAAACTAGTGCTCTGTTTCATGTACTTCCATATGTTTTTTAAGGACCCAAGAAAAGCTTCACACAATCTTACCTTACTACCCTATTCATCCAAAACTAATTCCAGGGCAGATTCCACTGTTTCAAATTTCCACCAGAAAAATTTGTAAAGTGAAAAGCAACTTTGAAAACAATTAACAAACTAAACAAATAAGCATTGGAGCCAAGAACATTATTGTATTCTATAGAGTATACAAAAAAACTATAGAGTTGTGTAATAATCTTACATGTGTTAAATTCAGGATTATTATTTTAAAAAATATTTTGATAAATACAGTTACACAATGAGCTATTCATGTTCTGCCAACTGTAGATATATAAAACAGTGAAAATCTCTCAGAATTACTGCTAAGCCACTAAAGGACAAGACGAATCACACCCTGGATTTCAGTACTAAAAATCTCACTGTCGATTTACCGAGTCATTTAAATTATTAATTGAGGTTGACTTTCAGCAAATGGTCTCTCCTCATCCTTGAGAAGTTTTTAACTGCAATTAATTAAACATTTGAAATAATAATAGTGCCTTTAACTAACTATTTCATGTCTGTACCAATCCACTGCAGTACTTGCTAATTGTTTACTTTGTGTGCAGTGTTGATAAACAAACACGTGCTGACAAGCCACAAAAACTAGTTTACATCCAAGAACAAACTAATTTCTGAAACTAAAATTTATTATTTAATTCTAGAGAGTTATTTACCCCTTTCTCATGACATATCCATAAAAAGAGTTCAAAATACACTTGTGTGCCAATTGCAATGAGTCGTATAACACTTCCAGATTTTAGTTGATTTGATTTCAGCAGCATCTCCTCTCTACTGCTTCTGCCACTTTCTTTTTTGCAACCTAGAAATCAAAACAGATTAAAGAAAACAATGATTTTCAATCTTTCAACAATTCTCTGGCAACAATGTTATATCAACAAAACAGATTAAAGAAAACAATGATTTTAAATGTTTCAACAATTCTCAGGTAACAATGTTAGACCAACAAAACAGATTAAAGAAAACAATGACTTCAAATGTTTCAACAATTCTCAGGTAACAATGTTAGACCAACAAAACAGATTAAAGAAAACAATGACTTCAAATGTTTCAACAATTCTCAGGTAACAATGTTAGATCAACAAAACAGATTAAAGAAAACAATGATTTTAAATGTTTCAACAATTCTCAGGTAACTATTAGATCAAGATAACAGATAAAAAAAAACAATGATTTTAAATGTTTCAACAATTCTCAGGTAACGATCAGATCAACAAAACAGATCAAAGAAAACAATGATTTTAAATGTCTCAACAATTCTCTGGTAACTATTAGATCAACAAAACAGATTAAAGAAAACAATGATTTTAAATGTTTCAACAATTCTCAGGTAATCAGTGATGTTGAGAAACCCACTTGTTGAAAAACTTATATGCAAAAACGGCTCGTTTAGGTTGAGAAAATATCAACCCAAAGCGAGCCATTTTTTGCATATAAAATTCAGGTAACTATTAGATCAACAAAACAGATAAAAAAACAATGATTTTAAATGTTTCAACAATTCTCAGGTAACTATTAGATCAACAAAACAGATTAAAGAAAACAATGATTTTAAATGTTTCAACAATTCTCAGGTAACTATCAGATCAACAAAACAGATTAAAGAAAACAATGATTTTAAATGTTTCAATAATTCTCTGGTAACAATGTTAGATCAACAAAACAGATTAAAGAAAACAATGATTTTAAATGTTTCAACAATTCTCTGGTAACAATGTTAGATCAACAAAACATATTAAAGAAAACAATGATTTTAAATGTTTCAAGAATTCTCTGGTAACAATGTTACATCAACAAAACAGATTAAAGAAAACAATGATTTTAAATGTTTCAACAATTCTCTGGTAACAATGTTAGATCAACAAAACAGATTAAAGAAAACAATGATTTTAAATGTTTCAACAATTCTCTGGTAACTATTAGATCAACAAAACAGATTAAAGAAAACAATGATTTTAAATGTTTCAACAATTCTAAGGTAACAATGTTAGATCAACAAAACAGATAAAAGAAAGCAATGATTTTAAATATTTCAACAATTCTCAGGTAACAATGTTACATCAACAAAACAGATTAAAGAAAACAATGATTTTAAATGTTTCAACAATTCTCTGGTAACAATGTTACATCAACAAAACAGATTAAAGAAAACAATGATTTTAAATGTTTCAACAATTCTCTGGTAACAATGTTAGATCAACAAAACAGATTAAAGAAAACAATGATTTTAAATGTTTCAACAATTCTCAGGTAACAATGTTACATCAACAAAACAGATTAAAGAAAACAATGATTTTAAATGTTTCAACAATTCTCTGGTAACAATGTTACATCAACAAAACAGATTAAAGAAAACAATGATTTTAAATGTTTCAACAATTCTCTGGTAACTATTAGATCAACAAAACAGATTAAAGAAAACAATGATTTTAAATGTTTCAACAATTCTCAGGTAACAATGTTAGATCAACAAAACAGATTAAGAAAACAATGATTTTAAATGTTTCAACAATTCTCTGGTAACAATGTTAGATCAACAAAACAGATTAAAGAAAACAATGATTTTAAATGTTTCAACAATTCTCTGGTAACTATTAGATCAACAAAACAGATTAAAGAAAACAATGATTTTAAATGTTTCAACAATTCTCAGGTAACAATGTTAGATCAACAAAACAGATTAAGAAAACAATGATTTTAAATGTTTCAACAATTATCAGGTAACTATTAGATCAACAAAACAGATAAAAAAAACAATGATTTTAAATGTTTCAACAATTCTCAGGTCACAATATAAGATCAACAATGATTTTTCTAAAATAAATTTCAGTTTTCACATAAGCATTATTCCATTGCTTTGAATAAGAAATTCAACTAACATTTACTAGAACTATGTTTTGCCTCTGAAATATGAAAAAATTCTGAAAATCTAATTTCATTACAATAAACAAGAATAATAATTACTAGAAATTCTTTACAAATCTCAAAATTAATCACAATTGACTCAGCATAGAATTTACTAGTCTTCCAAATAAGTGGTCAATATAATTATACTTTTTGTTCTCACCTTTAACAGTCCTTTAAATTCATATCTCCGATCACGGAAAGCTCTTACAGTATCAACATAAAAAGAGTTCTCTCTCTGACAAACTGTCGTGTAACGAATTTCACTTCTAGTCATGTGCACTTTCTTGTATGCTTTTCTGCAATAATCTAGAAAAGTAATTCCAATATAGAAATACTTCTATTACGTATTAAGGTTCATTTTTAACGAATGAACAAACAATGAAGAACAAATGAAAACAAACACGTAACAACTTTCATCAACACAATTTATGTTAGACGAATAATGGAATTTGCTAAGTGATTAATCTTGAAGCTAATGTATCAATTACTATCACATCTCAAAGGTTGGCTAAAAATAAAACTATTCTCATGTAACTTAACTAAAACAGACTAAAAACAAGCAATCTATCATAATGTTAAAAATTAGGATTCAATACCCAGAATGGTCAGAACAAGGATGACACAGTGTAACTTAATATTTGAACAAAAGATAATCGTAATGCCAAGAGCTGAATCAGTTGGACAACTGGAATAATTAAAAATAGTAATAACTGGAAACCCTCAATTTTTGTGCAACCTAATTTTGGTTACTTGACCAGATTATAATTTTCCAACATTTAATTTTGTTTGTAGCACCAGAGTTACTAAAAACACTTAATCAAGCAAAACAAAAGACTATAAAACAACCCATTAAACTCAATTCTAAATGAATACTTATTACTGAATAAATCACTCAAGAAATTCTTTGCCATTTACAGTTACGTGTCTACTTCAATTTAACACCAGGAGATAAAGCCTTGTGCCTTTCACCCAAATACTGTGCTTTGGCCGGAACTAACAAGTGTAATCTCAGCAAAATAGTATTAAAATATTATTTCAAATTTCCAACAACCTAACTTTAAACTGACTGTCTGCTGAACAGTACAACACATCACCATGCCAACCAAGTAAATATTCACTCATACTGTATATCTTCACAGTTACACTACATTATTTATTAAACACTTTATCAGTTTAATGCTGTAACTCCACCAATAAAGGAATTTTCAAAGATCTGGTAACTTGGTCAATAAAACATTTATCTTTAATATGGTATTCAGTATGTAAGACTCATTGTATAATAACATATATCTTTAATATGGTATTCAGTATGTAAGACTCATTGTATAATAACATATATGCACATTTAAAGAATATATTTTAGAAGAATCAATTGTCCAGAATAATTTCACGTGTTGTCAAGTTATTAGAGGATTTTATTAATTTTATGTCTGAAACTAATAATAAAAAATAAAAAAAGTTAAATCACAACACTGATTGTCCTAAAATATTTCATAATGGGGCCCAAAATATCACTAAAAACATCATAAATCACTGTATAAACAGTGGGTGACCTTAATGGAACATTTTTCAGTATTAAGCATACGACGATTTCATACATAATAATAAAGTTTATGACACTATTTCTATTATATTAACTCTTTCCACCTGGAATAGCATTTCTGTATCTCTCTTTTCATTATGAATTAATTTTAGGCAATAACTATTAAAGAAATGCTTATTAATTTTCACATGATTATCCTGAAGATAATGTCAGTGTTTTTCAGGACCTATTAATATAAACCACCATTTTTCCAGGAGGTCCAGCAATGAATATATTTTTCACAAAATTAAAGGTTTTCATGACCTTTACAAACCCTCTACTTATAAAATATTTACCCGAGAGTCTCTTCTTTTCTACAGCTGCTTTCTCGTCCTGACTGAGTTCATGATATCCTCGTACATTTCCTCCTGGTTCTAACGAAGGAAACTTTTCTGTCTCCAGCTGTTGCTGAATTCGATGAAATTCACTTCGACTAGCAGGCACTGTAAATTTTTTAAAAAATGGTTTTATTTATTTGTAAATAAAATGAACAAAACCCAATTCTCTGTAAAGATCTGAGTTACAGAAACAAACTTAACATAATAAAATTTCACTGAAATATTTTTTTAAATATTTCATCTGACTCAAGCTTTAAATGAAAGACCGGTTAATTTAAAAACTAACATCAAACCTAAAAATCTATTTGAAAATTCTTATTACCCAAGATTTCAACTTTCAATAAATAATTTCAAGACAATTCCTATGATAATTTTCATACATTATGTGGTAAATCCTCAACTTTTCAACCAAAACCAGCCATTTTTACATGTATATTTTTCTCCACAAGTGGGTCTTCTCGTCATCATGGATTACGTGATAAATCCTCAATTCTCAACCCAAACCAGCCATTTTACATATATATTTTTTCTCCACAAGTGGGTTTTCTGTCATCATGGTTTACGTGGTAAATCCTCAATTTCTCAACCAAACCAGCCATTTTACATATATATTTTTCTCCACAAGTGGGTTTTCTCGTCATCACGGTTTACGTGGTAAATCCTCGATTTCTCAACCCAAACGAGCCATTTTTACATATATATTTTTCTCTACAAGTGGGTTTTCTCGTCATCACGGATTACGTGGTAAATCCTCTTGTAACAAGTATGAAATTTTGTCTCCATCGTTTTTCTCTCTCTCTTTTTTTTTCAAATGCATGAGATCCGATATTTTTTGGATGTATGTGCTTAACTAAACAGTTTCTTCACAGGAACTTTTGAGAAAAAATTACTTACTATATTCTCCTCTCCATGTCCATGGCAATACTCACGACATTTTGCTCCTGGCTTGTTGAAGTCACATGCTGCGAGACAGCTTCGTCTACCATGGCTGATGGCTAAAACAGTCAAGAACCATTCAAAAAAGTGAAAAAATTCCACTAATCTATTCAAACAATCTTTCGAATGGAACTACATTAAAAATTTTATTAAATTAACTTTATTATCTCTCCATGTCAATAAACTGACATCAGATTTTAGTTTAAAAGTTACAGTTTAATATTATTTAAATCTTAATTTCTTAAATTCAGAATTTTCACTTATTTATGTGACAAACCTGAACTCTTTAGAATTCATTTCAACCCTTATGTGATTTTCAAACACAAACAGGAAGAACACAAATTTAGGCTTAAATCTATTTTTTTTTACTGAGATTCAAAATAAATGTCAAGCCTACATAACACACTCCAAATATATCCTTCAATCTTTCAAAAAATGTTTATTTACAGTTGCTAATTCTCTTTGTTTGTCAATACACAAAAAGCAGCTCATACTGTTATTTACTCTTGGTGTCTACAAATAAATATTAACAACTGTGTTTTTCTTCTCTTAGTTATGAAAGGTATTTTTTAAACTTTTAATAGATTAATTGGAAGGTTGGTTAAAACTGTAAATGTTTTGAAATGTTATATCTTCTGCCCAGAGATGTTTGATGTTCTAAAACACATATTTATGTGTTTGTGACAGCCAACAAAGTTTGAAAGAATTAGTGCTAAAGACATATCCTCTTGACTAGAAGTTATTGATACAGGCAAATAGAAATAAACTTTAAATATTAAACTTGTCAGATGACAAAATATAAGAAAAACATTCCACAAGATAAATACAAGATAGCTGTATTATATGACTTTTACTTCATCAGTTGCTTACATTGAGATCTCACACTAAGGTTAATTACCTGGAACACCGCCATGCTCCACAATCATTCTAGAAGAAAAGTATTAGATAACTGATAATGTTGGAGTAAGTAACTATAACTGTCAGTTACAGTCCACAATCATTTTACAAGAAAAGTATTAGATAACTGAGAATGTTAGAGTAGGTAACTATAATTATCACAATAATTCTAAAACTAGCAAAAAAGTTAACTCTAATTTGTATTTTTAAATGTTTTGTTTTGGTGTTCTCTTCACTAGATTTATTGTTGGAGTAGATAAAATATAAAGGTTTAATGGAAAAAAACAACTTTCATTTAGGAGATTCTAGAGGATATACATTGAAATACCTAAACTGTAAGACAAAAAGGATTTGTATTCTAATTATGAATGACTCAGCTTTTAACAAGCTTACATCACGATCCATACCTAACGATGACATAGGTTAATGTTACGTTTGTAATAGTTTCTTTTTCTACCTACTCAAGCTGTCTCTAAACTTTATTTTTTAAAAAGTTGGTTCTTAATTATCAGATTAGACTATCTCAGTAACTGTTTCATAAATTCAAAAGAAAAAATCTTTGGTAGAAGTATTTTATTAAAAATCAATGAAATGCTTAACATTTTCACTAAAATTTAGAATTACAAGAGCTACAGATAAACATGTCCTCTGATCTAAGAAACCAAGTCACATTGTGCTATTTAAACAAACAACACTGGTTAACATAATAAATTCTACCTGTAACCTGTTGGTGAGAATTATATTTGGATACATAGCTCCAACATCCAAGTGGTAGATGACTGGGTTTCCAGGCGAGATGGACAATCTCTGAGGGCTGACAGTTTTTCCACAATGTCGTTACATACCTATTTAAAATATTGAATAAACTTACACAGTTGTAATTGATTTAGTAATGTAGATACTGTTACAATGATGTATAAAATACATTTTTAAATTTAGTTTTTATATTCTTGCATGCAATTCAAATAACATTTGGTAGTTTCGTAACTCAAAACCTAAACTAGTTTAAACAGCATCTCAGCATAAGAACAATAATTATGTTAACAGTTAGAAAAAACAAGAATTGTATGAACAAATTTCACAAAAGAAACATTAATTGCTCTTGATTGTTTGTTTGTTTATGAATTTTGCACTAAGCTACTCGAGGGCTATCTGCACTAGCAGTGAAAGACTACAGACAAAGCAACTAGTCTTCACCACCCACTGTTAACTCTTGGGCTACTCTTTTACTAACCTAATAATTGAGTTGAATGTCACATTATAATGCCTTCATGGCTGAAAGGACGAGCATATCTGGTGCGATGGAATTCAAACCCGCAACCCTCAGATTACGAGTCAAACACCTTAACCCACTTGGCCATGTGGGGCCTAATTGCTATTGATGTAAAGAAGTTTGATTGCATTTAAACTTGATTATAGACTTGATAATTCTTATTCAACAATAAAGAGTATTCTCTTAGTAGAATGACTTAGTTTTTCTAAAATTTCATTTAAGGAAGATAACACAACCCGAAACCTACTTCTTCAAAGTTTGTAACCTGATCAAGGGGAATACTTTCTTCCTCTTCAACGGCATGTTTCATTGTCTTCGGAACTTGATTTATCAATTTCTGAATAGCATCTGGAACCTAATACAACAAAGTATTAAATAAATTCTCATGTTAAATGTATATCAAATATGTCATACTTACATGTATATAATACTTACATGCATATAATACTTACATGTATATAATACTTACACACTTACATTTTACATATTAACAAGTTTTTAATCGTAAAATTATAAACAAAATAAAGATTATAAATATGTTGTTTATAATCAAAATGTTCTGTTCATTCGTTGTTGGCCTTACTAATACTACAACAACAGTTTAAGTTTCACAACATTTTACAAGTTTTTCACAATTTCAACTTCAAAAAGGATTTCAACTTTTTGTTTTCAAGCAAGTTTTCAGTGGCCAAATAAATTAATCTTGCAAAAAAACTTCCACAACTATAAAACTGTTTTTTTTTAAAGGCATTCTCTGGTTTTACTTTAATTATATTACTCCTGTATACCATACAGTTTATTAACAACAATTTAAATTTTCACAAAATATACAATTAAAGCTTTTAGGTTGAATAATTTTTTTCTCCAGACAAATGATGATAAATATTTTGAGAGAAAAGAACAAGTGTTAAAAAAGTAAGCACAGTCCTTCTAAATAATGTCTTGTTTTGTTGAAACATATACACACCAGTCTAAACCTACAGGGCAGATCGGACCTAAACACCCCAGATTCTAACGCTTCCACGTGCCCACCTACGTAAGTCTCTTGGTCTAAAACATGCCCATCATCAGTCATTTTGTTCAAAATTGTTTCTTGTTTGTTTGGGAAAATAATATTCACATGGAAGGCTTGAACCATTAAAAGAGCCTCACACAAAGTCCCTGAACCTTTACGTAACACCTGTGTAGAGGACAGAAGAAAGTCATTTTTAAAACAACATATTTATCAATTTAGTTTCAAAGTTCTAAAGCTTATGGATAACAGAAATGGAAAACTTAATAAAATTTACTGACCAAAGAAGTTTAAAAAAGAGGTTATTAAGCCTTTAAATTGAAATAAAGAGATGAGATAAAATTTTAAGCTTGTTTGTCAGACATTATTACTTTGTACAACTCTTGAATTTTGTTTTAAGAGTTCTCAAATGTTACACAATCTCTTTGTCATATTTATTAATTAATTTGTCTCTTTGAAACAATGTAAATCAATTATCTAAAACCATTCAGTGAAAACTTACAATCCTAGTAACACACTATGAATGATATCCCCAAATCTCTTAAAAAAGAATTTTTTAAGAATTTCATTACAAGAATATTTGATAAGTATAAATGCATGTAAATATATATCACACAAATATACACATATGTATATATGAAGGTTGCTTGCCTCATCAGGTTCCAA